>NW_027507785.1:316018090-316370590 GCF_037356315.1 Lithobates pipiens
TGAGATCCAACTGAGGACTAAATAATTTAGCCAAAATATTTGTTGTTGGAATTCCATATAAACAAGTCTTCCATCCTCCAGCAGGACACGTAGCGTAGAAACCTAGATGAAAATTTTCACAAACCGCCATGCAGGGAGGTTTTCATTGTAAGGCACTTGCTGTAGATCTGATTTTTGGGCAGCGGAGGGGTCGCTGGGTTTACTATTATCCATTGGGGAAGCATTCAGGATCTGCAAGCCAAAAATGATTACAGTTAAAAACTTTACAAGGGTCTTTTCCTTCCTCATTATGTCAAAATGAACAAAATATAAGAGCTTTGAAGGAGTTTGGTTTTAAAGTGTACTCGTAACGCCAGAGGCATTTCTAGACCTTGACATTGGGGGCACATGCCCATAATTTTCCACTGAGTGGCTTCTGCTTTCTGCCAAGTACCCATGTCTTCGACGGAGTGCCCAGAGTCCTCTAATGAGTGCCCCGAGTCTGCTGCTGAGCTCCCAATGTATTCTACTGAGTGCCTACAACCACTTCTAGGTGCCCACGTCTTCTACTGAGAGTCCCTCGTCTTCAATTGGGTTCCCTGAGTCTTCTACTGAGTTGCCCAAGTCTTCTACTGAGTGTCCTGTGTCTTCTACTGAGTTCCCTGAGTCTTCTACTGAGTGCCCCACATCTTCTACTGAGTGCCCCACATCTTCTACTGAGTGCACTGCATCTTCTACTGAGTGCACTGCATCTTCTACTGAGTGTCCTGTGTCTTCTACTGAGTTCCCCGAGTCTTCTACTGAGTGCCCCACATCTTCTACTGAGTGCCCCACATCTTCTACTGAGTGCACTGCATCTTCTACTGAGTGTCCTGTGTCTTCTACTGAGTTCCCTGAGTCTTCTACTGAGTGCCCCACATCTTCTACTGAGTGCACTGCATCTTCTACTGAGTGTCCTGTGTCTTCTACTGAGTTCCCCGAGTCTTCTACTGAGTGCCCCACATCTTCTACTGAGTGCCCCACATCTTCTACTGAGTGCACTGCATCTTCTACTCAGCGCACTCCATCTTCTACTGAGTGCACTGCATCTTCTACTGAGTGCCCTGCATCTTCTACTCAGCGCACTACATCTTCTACTGAGTGCACTGCATCTTCTACTCAGCGCACTGCATCTTCTACTCAGCGCACTGCATCTTCTACTGAGCGCCCTGCATCTTCTACTCAGCGCACTGCATCTTCTACTGAGTGCACTGCATCTTCTACTCAGCGCACTGCATCTTCTACTGAGTGCACTGCATCTTCTACTCAGCGCACTGCATCTTCTACTGAGTGCACTGCATCTTCTACTCAGCGCACTGCATCTTCTACTGAGTGCACTGCATCTTCTACGCAGCGCACTGTATCTTCTCCTGAGTGCACTGCATCTTCTACTCAGCACACTGCATCTTCTACTGAGTGCACTGCATCTTCTACTCAGTGCACTGCATCTTCTACTGAATGCCCTGCATCTTCTACTCAGCACACTGCATCTTCTACAGAGTGTACTGCATCTTCTACTGAGTGCTCTGTATCTTCTACTCAGCGCACTGCATCTTCTACTGAGTGCCCTGCATCTTCTACTCAGCGCACTGCATCTTCTACTGAGTGCACTGCATCTTCTACTCAGCGCACTGCATCTTCTACTGAATGCCCTGCATCTTCTACTCAGCACACTGCATCTTCTACAGAGTGGACTGCATCTTCTACTGAGTGCTCTGTATCTTCTACGCAGCGCACTGCATCTTCTACTGAGTGCACTGCATCTTCTACTGAGTGCACTGCATCTTCTACTCAGCGCACTGCATCTTCTACTGAGTGCACTGCATCTTCTACGCAGCGCACTGCATCTTCTACTGAGTGCACTGCATCTTCTATGCAGCGCACTGCATCTTCTACTGAGTGCACTGCATCTTCTATGCAGCACACTGCATCTTCTACTGAGTGCTCTGCATCTTCTATTGAGTGCTCTGAGTCTATTACTAAGTTCCATATGTCTTCTACTGAGTGCCTCATGTCTTCTACTTAGTTCTCTGAGCACTCTACTGAGTGCCCTGCATCTTCTACTGATTACCCCACTTATTCTTCTACTGACTGCCCCACATATTTTACTGCATACCCTGTGTCTTCTACTGATTACCCCTCTTATTCTTCTGACTGCCCCACGTCTTTCGCTGAGTGCCCCACGTCTCCTACTAAGTGCCCCACATCTTCTACTGAGTACCCGGCATCTTCTACTAAGTACCCCATGTCTTGTATTGCGTGCTCTGCACCTTCTACGGTGTGCCCTGTGTCTTCTACTGAGTGCCCTGTGTCTTCTACTGAGTGCCCTGCATCTTTTTCTGAGTACACCACTTATTTGAATGTGTGCCCCACATCTTTTACTGAGTACCCTGCGTCTTCTACTGAGTGGCCCATATCTTCTACTGAGTACCCCATGTCTTGTCTTGAGTGCTCTGCACCTTTTACTGGGTGCCCCCCGAGTCTTCTACTGAGTGCCCCGAGTCTTCTACTGAGTGCCCCAAGTCTTCTACTGAGTGCACTTGTTTCTACTACTGAGTGCCCCAAATCTCATTTGAAGTAATTGGCACCGTCATTCCTAGTATAACAAACATTATTCAGCCCAAGAAAAGCAGATGTCAGCCACTGGATTTCAATCCATCATCCATTGATCAGATGTTATTGGTTGGGCTTGATGACTTAACCTCTGCGACAGCCCCCCAGATTAAGAAGTCCAAGTGAAGCAGAAAGAAAGAGCTCCAGATGTTCGGTTTATGAGACCATAATCATTTAAAGTTAATAACTATATGACAACAGGAAGATAAGAGGCAGCCAACTCATTTCGGGGGCCAACAATCTTGATGTACAGTACATCTTACAATCATGTTGAAATTTTTGCTTATGTTCTGATATCCGACAGACTCATATATCCTGTACCTAATAGTCCTTTTCATCTATTCAAGCATGAATACCATTTCCCCTGTATTATTATTCTTTAATATAGTCAGTACTCAGGTTTTTATGATATATATTGATATATCTTGTTTCAGCCCTGATGGAGGCAAATTGTTGGCTCCTGAAATGTGTTGGCTGCCTTTTATCTTCTTGTTGTTATATCATTATCAACATTAAATGAATATAGACTCTTGAGACGGCCGTCTGGTAATGTTAGTTATTTTCACTTTTAAACATTAGTGACATTTTGTTGTAGCTAGCCCTGTGAAACGAGGGGGTTTCCAACGCACCCCAACGTGCTGAAAAGTCATATGTGATATGATATGTTGGTGTAAATGGAGCCTCTGTATTTGCTAAACCTTGGTTGTGAGATTTTTTTTTTTATCTAGTACAGTTTATGTCCCAACCCTTGTAACTCAATCTTTCTCTAATTATATAATGTATATATTTTTTAAATTAATGTTGGGTAGCTCATTTAATAAATTTGTCATTTAGTTTTCAGGTTTTGTGTTTGCTGTACTGAAAAGCATATCTCTTTTTTCATGTAATAGATATCTAAAGAAGAAAAATTATATATATATATATATATATATATATATATATATATATATATATATAGAGCAGGTGATCAGTATTTGATGTTGTATGCCAGTATGTTTCGCCAACTTTGGCTTCTTCAGGGGATTTCTAAGGACCAGCATATCTATTTTTCTAAGGACCAGCATATTTCGTTTTCATGTAATTGATATCTAAAGAAGAAAAATGTATATATATCGAAACTTCCAGTACCTAGATGTGGTGGCTTCATTGTTTTCTAATATCAGGCTAAGAACACTTTCAGAAAGTACAGAAATTAAGTAATAGCTCAAGTGATAGATTGAGTGACCCTATAATATCCAGCACCTCATCCCTATTGAATAGAAATAGCAGCAACAGGGGGATTAGGACTGTAATGGTGCCACAAATTGAAGAGAATAAATTTTATGTAAAAATAGAAAGTTTATTCATAAAATAACAACATATATTGGGTTCAATAAAAAAATCAGTGTATGATACAAATCACATAGAATCACTGGTGTCCATGTGTAGAAGGGGGACAGTATTAGATGTTGTATCCCAACATGTTTCGCCAACTTTGGCTTCTTCAGAGGATTTCTAAGGACCAGCATATCTCTTTTTCTAAGGAACAGCATATCTCTTTTTCTAAGGACCAGCATATATCTTTTTCATGTAATTGATATCTAAAGAAACATTTTATATATATTGAAACTTCCAGTACCTAGATGTGGTGGCTTAATTGTTTTCTAATATCAGGCTAAGAACATTTTCAGAAAGTACAGAAATGAAGTAATAGCTCAAGTGATAGATTGAGTCACCCTATAATATCCGGCACCTCATCCCTATTAAATAAAAATAGCAACAACGGGGGACTGGGATTATAACGGTGCCCCAAATTGAAGAAAATACATTTCATATAAAACTAGAAAGCTTATTCATAAAATAACAAAATATATTGGGTTCAATAAGAAATCAGAGTATGATACAAGTAACAAAGAATCACTGGTGTCCATGTATAGAAGGTGATCAGTATTTGATGTTGTATCCCAACATGTTTCGCCAACTTTGGGTGCTTCAGGGATTTTCTAAGGACCAGCATATCTCTTTTTCTAAGCAACAGCATATCTTTTTTTCATGTAATTGATATCTAAAGAAGAAAAATGTAATATATATCAAAACTTCCAGTATCTAGATGTGGTGGCTGCATTGTTTTCTAATATCCGGCTAAGAACATTTTCAGAAAGTACAGAAATTATGTAATAGCTCAAGTGATAGATTGAGTGACCCTATAATATCTGGAACCTCATCCCTATTGAATAGAAATAGCAACAGCAGGGGGATTGGGATTATAACGGTGCCCCAAATTGAAGAGAATACATTTTATATAAAAATAGAAAGCTTATTCATAAAATAACAACATATATTGGGCTCAATAAGAAATCAGAGTATGATACAAGTAACATAGAATCA
Source organism: Lithobates pipiens (assembly GCF_037356315.1). Classification (NCBI taxonomy): domain Eukaryota; kingdom Metazoa; phylum Chordata; class Amphibia; order Anura; family Ranidae; genus Lithobates; species Lithobates pipiens. The sequence goes on from NW_027507785.1 coordinate 316,023,089, forward strand.
CTGGTGTCCATGTATAGAAGGAGATCAGTATTTGATGTTGTATCCCAACATGTTTTGCCAGCTTTGCCTCCTTCAGGGATTTTCTAAGTACCAGCATATCTCTTTTTCATGTAATTGATATCTAAAGAAGAAAATTTTTATATATATTGAAACTTCCAGTACCTAGATGTGGTGGCTTCATTGTTTTCTAATATCAGGCTAAGAGCATTTTCAGAAAGTACAGAAATTAAGTAATAGCTCAAGTGATAGATTGAGTGACTCTATAATATCCGCCACCTCATTCTTATTGAATAGAAATAGCAACAACAGGGGGATTAGGACTATAACGGTGCCACAAATTAAAGAGAATACATTTTATGCAAAAATAGAAAGTTTATTCATAAAATAACAACATATATTGGGTTCAATAAAAAAAAATTAGAGTATGATACAAATCACATAGAATCACTGGTGTCCATGTATAGAAGGTGATCAGTATTTGATGTTGTATCCCAACATGTTTTGCCAACTTTTTCTTCTTCAGGGGATTTCTAAGGACCACACACTTTCTTAAAATTCCAAAGAGACATCAAGGAGGTCACCAAGCAAGTCCACAAATTTAGTGGGGAGGCTCTTTGCAATCACAGGGGATACAAGGGGACCAGGAAGACTCTGCTATAGAAACAGATTATTGCAGGGGCAACGACAAAAGTCTGCAAATATGCAAACATGGTACTGTAATAACCACTCTCGTTTACAACAAAAAATCATAATGTTTGCCCCTGGCTGGAAGAAATCCCAGGCTAAGAACATTTTCAGAAAGTACAGAAATTATGTAATAGCTCAAGTGATAGATTGAGTGACCCTATAACATCCGGCACCTCATCCCTATTGAAAAAAATAGCAACAACGGGGGATTGGGATTATAACGGTGCCCTAAATTGAAGAGAAATAGAAAATAGAAAGTTTCCCAATCCCCCTGTTGCTGCTATTTCTACAGAAATGATGTGTTGACAGGGGTTCTGGAGGGGGTTAGGGATCTCTGTAGCAGACTTGATGGCCTCATAAGGGATGAAGTTTCTGGAGGGAATTTGGGGCAACTGCGGGGGCAAGGATTTTTGGAGGGTGCTGGGAGTCTCTACAGGAAGCTAGAGGGTTTGAGTGGGCACTATGGAAGACTGGGCACTGTAGGAAGTTTGGGAACACTGTAGGACACTATTGGAGGTTGGGGGCTCTATAGGGGGCTCAAGGATCGATAGCAAGATAGGGTGCACTGGCTGGGTGGCACTGTTGGAGGTTGGAGTGCACTGTAGGGCACTGTTGGAAGTTGGGGGTACTATGGGAGGCTCAAGGATTTAAAGCAAACTAGGGCACACTGGCTAGGTGTCACTGTAGGAGGTTGGACGCACTGTAGGGCACTGATGGGGGTTGGGGGTACTATGGGAGGCTCAAGGATCTACAGCAAACTAGAGCACACAGGCTGGGTGGCACTGTTGGAGGTTGGGGGGCACTAATGGAGGTTGGGGTACTATGGGAGGCTTAAGGGTCTACAGCAAACTAACAAGCACTGGCTGGGTGGCACTATAGGAGGTTGGGGGCACTGTAGAACACTGGTGGATGTTGAGGGCACTATGGGAGGATCAAGGATCTACAGCAAACTAGGGCACGCTGGCTGGGTGGCACTGTAGGAGGTTGGGGGACATTGTAGGACACTGCTGACGGTTGAGGGTACTATAGGAGGCTCAAGAATCTACAACAAACTAGAGCACACTGGCTGGGTGACACTGTATGAGGTTGGGGGACACTGTAGGACACTGCTGAAGATTTGAGGGTACTATAGGAGGCTCAATGAGCTACAGCCAACTAGGGCACACTGACTGGGTGGCACTGTAGGAGATTGGGGAGTACAGTATGACACTACTGGAGGTTGGGGGTACTATGGGGGCTCAAGGTTCTACAGCAAACTAGGGCACACTGGCTGGGTGACACTGTAGGAGATTGGGGGGTACTGTAGGACACTGCTGGAGGTTGGGGGTACTATGGGAGGCACTAGGGCACACTGGCTGGGTGGCATTGTAGGAGATTGGGTGGTACTGTTGGACACTGCTGGAGATCGGGGTACTATGTGAGGCTCAAAGATCTACAGCACTGATTCTCAACCAGGGTTCCTCCAGAGGTTGCTGGGGGTTCCTTCAGCATTGGGCAATTTCTGCCTCTCAGATAAGTTCCCACTGACTCCATTGATCTTTTTAGTTACCTGTAAGGAGATAATTCTTCCCAATGACCACAAGTGTAAGGACCATTCTTCCCACTGACCATCACACTATTGTATCATGAGTTGTAGAGTTCTATTTTTTAGCAGGGGTTCCCCAAGACTGTAGAACTATTTCAAAGATTCCTCTGTGTTGAAAAGGTTTAGAAAGGCTGATCTACAGCAACCTAAGACACACTGGCTGGGTGACACTGTAGGAGGCTGGGGGCACTCTATGGCACTGTTGGAGATTGGGGGGCGCTATGGGAGCCTAAAGGTTCTTCAGGAAGCTAGGGCACTCTACAGGGGGCTGGGTGACATTGTGGGGGCTGAGGATTCTCAGGGGGACTAGGGGCACTTGGGGAGGTTGAGCGGTACTACAGGTCATTATGGGAGTTTGGGTGGCACTGTAGGAGGTTAAGGGATGTGCAGCTGGCTGGAGTCCCAGGCAGAAGCCCGGCAGGGTGCCATGGCCTGGTGGTTGAGAACCACTGCTCTAGAAGATTTGTGAATATGCTTGCATGTACCAGTAGATAAACGCTATAAAGTCCACCTGACACTTTATTATAGGTCATCATAGGTTTGCTTTTACTTACCGACTGTCAGATGTTTTACTATTTGTAGCAGTTTTAGGAATAGGGCGCAAACCTCCATCTTTTGAAGAACATTGAAAATAAAAAATCCTCAAATACCAGGACAAGTCCGGTTTCTGGCCATTGAAAAGGAAAGATAGTCCAATAAATTTATTCTAATGACGGTCATTCCTCTGGTTCTGCAAGGCTCTGCACTCCTAATTTACTACGGAATAACACAATTGTTTATATAGTGGTCTTAAAAAATAAAAAACAGATCATGTCACAAAACTGGCACTACATCCGCTAAAGTTACAGTCCCGTAAATCTCCGCCGGAAGGCTCGGAGACCTTGAAGAAAGCTTTCAGCCGAGCTCATTGCCTCTGATTTATACACCCCCGAGGACGGGCAAATTGTTTGTGTCACCCAGAGCCGCCGATCGCACCCATACAAAGATAACTTCTATTGGGGGAGGTTATGATGTCACACCGATAATATATTCTTTATTACCAAATGTCGCACCTGTATAACTGAAAAACAGTTACACGGTAGGTAACAACGATGTTTTTACATTTTTTGGATAACATGGAGGAGGGCCTGTTCACATCCTTCCTTGGTTCACACTGCTGCGACTTGCCATGTGACTTGCGACACATAAAGTCAAATGAAAACGCATTTATTTCAATGGCGGCTGTCCCAATCGATGCGGCTTAAGACGCGGCGACTTTAAAAAAAAAGTTTCTGCGCTTCTTTGAGGAGACTTCGATGCGACTAAGACTTATCTAGACCAATGCCTCATGATAGTCGCAAGCAAGCGCACTGCATAGTCGCACGACAATGGGGTCGCAGCAGTGTTAACCTGAGGCTTAGCAATAAACATTGAATAAAGCCCTCTGAGTGATGTGAACTCGTGTACTAGGCGCTCAAATCGCACCGCAAAGGTACTGGTACTTGGCATCGGTGAGTAGGTGACCGAAAGTATCAGTATGCGTACTCACCAGCAATAAAATAAATTAAAAAAATGATATCGATGCAACCCTGATATATAAGCCTGGAATACATGACAATGCTACATTAAAAAATAAAAAAATTATATATATATATATATATATATATATATATATATATATATATATATATATATATATATATATATATATATATATATATAGATATAGATATATATAGATATATATATATATATATATATATATATATATATATATATATATATATATATATATATATATATATATATATATATATATATATACATATAGATATATAGATATATATGTATATATATATATACAGATATAGATATATAGATATAGATATATATGTATATATATATATATATATATATATATATATATATATATTGATAGCATGGTAAAAGAAATGTAGAAATATTTTGTGTTTAAAAATACCTGACTGCATCTTCTTCAGAGCTGAAAAATAGGGCACATCCAATCATTATTCAAGGAAAATTTAATCAGAGATATAAAATTATAGAACAAAAAGCAAAATACAGGAAATGAGATGAGAGCCTTTCTGAAGACAGCCACTAGGGGGAGCAGCTGGCAGCTCTGTCTTCATTAATGAAAGTTCAGAAGAAATTCCCTTCTTTGTGTTCAGTATAGAATATTAGGGATCAATCAGAAATTAATTCTTTATAAGATTTAGTCACACTGGTGCCATGTGGAAACCGCATCGCATACTGGTTCACGCTGAGATCTGTAAACCGCTGGGAGTGTCAATACAAAGTTAATGACACCCCCAGATCGGTTTCGCAGATCGCAGTGCAAACTGTGAAATGGTGCAGGAACCGGATCGCATAAGTTTGAACACCCATGCGATCCGATTCCAGTGCGGACCAAAAAGGGTCTGTATGACTGAAATCGCATCACACAGACATTGCATGTGATCTGCACAGCAATGCGGTGCGAATCACATGCGATGTCTGGCATCGCACTAGTGTCCACCTAGACTTATTGCACTTCTTCTTTCCATACTTGGTCTTGTTTATATACAGTATCTCACAAAAGTGAGTACACCCCTCTCATTTTTGTAAATATTTTATTCTATCTTTTCATGTGACAACACTGAAGAAATGACACTTGTCTACAATGTAAAGTAGTGAGTGTACAGCTTGTATAACAGTGTAAATTTGCTGTCCCCTCAAATTAACTCAACACACAGCCATTAATGTCTAAACCGCTGGCAACAAAAGTCAGTACACACCTAAGTGAAAATGTCTAAATTGGGCCCAAAGTGTCAATATTTTGTGTGGCCGCCATTATTTTCCAGCACTGCCTTAACCCTCCTGGACATGGAGGTCACCAGAGCTTCACAGGTCACCACTGGAGTCCTCTTCCCCTCCTCCATGATGACATCACGGGGCTGGTGGATCCCCCACAGATGCTCAATAGGGTTTAGGTCTGGAGATATGCTTGGCCAGTCCATCACCTTTACCCTCAACTTCTTTAGCAAGGCAGTGGTGTGCTTGGAGGTGTGTTTGGGGTCGTTATGTTGGAATACTGCCCTGCGGCCCAGTCTCCGAAGAGAGGGGATCATGCTTTGCTTCAGTATGTCACAATACATGTTGGCATTCATGGTTCCCTTAATGAACTGTAGCTCCCCAGTGCCGGTGTTCTGGCATATAGTGTCCTGCCATCATATAGTGTCCGAAGCCGAAAATCTCCGAAGCTGAACGGCGCCTGCGACGTGAGTGGAGGTGGTAGCCCCACCATCCAAGCGGACATAGGGTTGTGAAAATTAGAGAGCCCCTCGCCGGTGAGCTTCGCTCGCCACGCTTCGGGCTCGGCCTCGCTGCGCTCGGCTCTTTTTTATTCCTACTATATGTCCACTTGGATGGTGGGGCTAGAACCTGGACTCATGGCGCAGGCGTCGTTCATCCTCGGCTGTTTTCGGAATCTGTGTTGCTGTGTACTGCGCATGCACTCATGCAGCCCCAGACCATGACACTCCCACCACCATGCTTGATTGTAGATAAGACACACTTGTCTTTGTCCTCCTCACCTGGTTGCCCCCACACACGCCTGACACCATCTGAACCAAATAAGTTTATCTTGGTCTCATCAGACCACAGGACATGGTTCCATTAATCCATGTCCTTCGTCTGCTTGTCTTGGCAATCTTCTTATAGCCTAGGCCATCTTCATGTAGAACAACAATTCTTTTTTTCAGATCCTCAGAGAAATCTTTGCCATGTGGTGCCATGTTGAACTTCCAGTGACCAGTATGAGAGAGTGAGAGCAATAACACCAAATTGAACACACCTGCTCCCCATTCACACATGAGACCTTGTAACACTAATGTGTCACATGACATTGGGGAGAGAAAATGGCTAATTGGGCCCAATTTAAGGGTGTACTTACTTTTGTTGCCAGCAGTTTAGACATTAAAGGGGTTATAAACCCTCATTTTTTTTCTAAATAACAAACATGACATACTTACCTCCACTGTTCAGTTCGTTTTGCACAGAGTGGCCCCGATTCACCTCTTCTGGGGTCCCACAGCGGCGTTGGTGGCTCCCCCCCATTTCAGAGAAGTGTTCTCCTAAGGTGGACACCCGTGAGGATGTGCTCCCGAGTCCTGCTTCTGTGTCCATTCACACAGAATGCAGGACTTGGCCCCGCCCACGGTGCCCGCGTCAATGGATTTGATTGACAGCAGCTGGAGCCAGTGGCTGCGCTGCTATCAATCTATCCAATCAGTACACAAGACGCCGGCTAGAGCTGGCGTCAGGTAAGTAAAACGGGGGCTCGGGGGATGTGGGGGGGGGGGGGGTCGCAGCTCTACAGAAGGTTTTTCACCTTAATGCATAGAATGCATTAAGGTGAAAAACCATGAGGGTTTACAACCCCTATAATGGCTGTGTGTTGAGTTATTTTGAGGGGGCAGCAAATTTACACTGTTATACAAGCTGTACACTCACTACTTTACATTGTAGACAAGTGTCATTTTTTCAGTGTTGTCACATGAAAAATGTGAGGGGTGTCCTCACTTTTGTGAGATACTGTAAAACCACGTGATTACTTTCCAAGGCTCAGTACTAAAAGGCTGCGAATCTTACACTGACTACAGATTGCAAGCTCTTGGGCTCAGCTAGTTGCAGGAGCAGCTTGCAGTATTCTCTTGCTAGAATGATACATAAAAGGTAATTATTAAGGATTAATAATCTTGCTAAATGTATTCATTCTGAGAAATGTTTAAGTGCCCAGCTGAGTCAGAGCTAGAGTCCTCTAATCAACAATGATTGCAGAGCTATAAGTCTGACTCAGAAAGGGGCACGTGAGACCTCTGCACAGAGACCACTGCTTCCACACAGAGACGAGCAAGGGTCCTTCTCTGAAGCATGCTGGCAATCGCATATTATCAGTCAGGAGATCCACCCTTTCTATATGTCCTGTTGACCACTATCACCGGGCAGACAGTGGAGGGAAATCCAAAGTAAATGTATTAAATCTTTGCTTTGAAGCCTGCAGAGCATTGCAACTCTGATCAGTGTGTAGTGGTTGCATAGGCATGGGGGGGGGGGGGGGGGTTGGGGACAGAGCACTTCCCATTCATTCGCTGTCCAGTGCAGCTAAGGCTGCAGAGAAAGGCGTGTGTGTTTGAGCTTTGGGGTGCACACCCTAATGCAATGGGCTGCAGACACCTATGAGTGATAGCAATGCTCGGGCTCCATTGTCTACCTCAGCCACAGGGCCATACAGAGGTACAGACATTCAGCTATGGGGTGGGAGGAAGTCAACAATGGATGTCACCACACTTGTGCTGGTGAAATCTGGTTCACAGTGGCAGATGGGACTTGTAGACTTCCCATTCATAAATCCCTGTAAGTGGATGACATGGCTTTATGGCAGGAGCCATGCACTGCCATGATAACCTAAAAAAAAAACACCTGGAGGCTGCAGGGAGAAGCACCCCATGATTCAGGTAAGTGGGGGTAGGTTTGAAGGTAGGGGGGATGGGAAATGTGACCGTGTTTAATGTCACACCCTAAATATTTGTGTAAAGTGAATTTGGTTGGAAAGGTGAAGTACGCCTTTAAGCCAAGGCTTTGATTTTTATTACTCTGGGTTCTTGGGCTGAAGATATATGCAGACACCTATATGTACTGTCTGTTGGCACCTGAGGTGAGTTTTAATTTAATAATAGTTGTAACCTATGCTCAGATCTTAGCTCATAATGGTCCTTTACAAGCCCCTAAGACCTCTTTCACATATGCAGCCGGGGATTGAAAAAAACAGGCAGCTTACCACCAGGGGTCAAGTCCTGGGGAAAAAAGTGTGGGAACTCCCACCCAAGATCCACTCCCCTACCAAAAAAAAAAAAAATGACATGCTCGTATACACGAACGCTTGAAAAGTGGTATTTTTCTCGTTCAAAAGATTTATTAATTTTAGAAATAATAAATAACAACAAATACAGAATATTTGACAAAACAAAAATATTAAAATATAACATTAAAGTACAAATATTATAAAAAAAATAATAATTAAATACATATAAAAAAAAAAAATGCAAATAAGTAAAAATAAACCCACTAAAATAAGAGAGGGGTGCTCCATCATATACAACCTATGAAGATGCATGCAAATTATAACTACAGATATCTAAGTAAAAAGGGAATAAAATACCAAGGAGGAATAATAAACATTCCAAAAAAATAAATAGAAAAAGTGTGGTTATTATATAATCTAGAGAAGACTAGAGTATACAATTATTTATATCTGAAATGTCAGGAGCTCAATAAACTAGAAAAGACAGAAATATATCAATTTTACATATTTGAGCAAAACGAAATCCTGACCTTAGGTATACTTCAATATAGATAACAAATACTGTAGTATAATTAAAGGTTTTTTGAAGAAGTATGGAAGAGAAAATGGTAAAAGGAGATGGGGACAGAAAGGAGGGGGAGAGACAATTATTTATCTCCAGGTATAAATTATAGTTTATATAGCTAAATATTATACCAGAAAGAGAGAGAGAGAAAGAAAATATATACATATATATATAAATTACCATGACAAGAGCGTTCGATTATCAAAATTATCTGACATATAGTATCTAATCCATGGTCTCCATATGTTATTGAATTTTGACAGACGATTCTTATCTAAAGCATCCATTTTGGCATATATAAAAGATTGGTTCATTCTAGTTTTGGTTTCTGAAATATTCACAACAGATGTTTTCCAAGCATTGGCTACTGTCTGTTTTGCGGCTATCAGGAACGTGAGGAATAGTTTGAATTGGTTCTGTGTGAGGGAATCTGGTTTTAGATTAAGAAGAGCTAGCATTGGGTCTGGTGAAATAGAACAATCGAATAGTTTCGAGATAATCAGAAAGACATTTTTCCAAAATGAGTACACAATAGGACAATGCCACCAGATGTGCATATAAGTACCCTGTTCCGGACAGCCGCGAAAACAGAGGCCTGAATTATCAATTGTGAATTTGGCTAATCTGGCAGGAACCAAATACCATCTTGTAAGCACCTTATAAGATGTCTCAATTGCCAAAATGTTTGTGGAAGAAGATTTAGTATTAGACCAGATATGAGACCAAGTTTTGGGATCAATCGTGCGCTCAAGATCTTTTTCCCAAGTGGATGTATATGTAGGTATTATTGTGTTAGATTTAGTAATCAATTGAGTGTAAATTGTAGAGATACAACCCTTGGCGTGAGGTTCTTTGAGGCAGATTTTTTCAAATTGGGAAATAGATTGTAGATTTTCACTAGAATTAAGGAAAGGAGTATAAAAAATTTTAATTTGTAGGTATCTAAATAGTTCAGATTGGGGTAACCCCGAAGTATCACATAGTTCTGGGAAAGGCCGTATCGAGGACAATGTTGCCAAATCATGTAGGCAAGTAATGCCAGCTTTAGACCAGGCTTTAAAAGTTTTAGGATATATCCAGGCTGGGTAGAAGGATGGATTTTTATGGAAGGAAAGAAGTGGGTTATGCAGTGATTGTAAGCCATGTGAAGTCCTATGTTTATCCCACAAAGATAGGGAATGCCTAGTGATTGGATTTTTTAAAGTCTTGCGAACTGCAGGTTGTAACCATAGTAAATTATTGACAATAAAAGGGTCGCAGTCAATAGCCTCAATGGATACCCATATAGGGATCTCCGTTGTCGAGTGATATTTTGTTAATTGTGCCAACTGAGCTGCTTTATAATATAATGTAAAATCTGGGAATCCCAGACCACCCATACATTTAGGGAGAACTAAGGTATTCTTATGTAGTCGGGGTTTTATTTTACCCCACGTGAATTGTATCGCCTTTTGCTGAATCAATCTGAGAAAATAAGCAGGAATATGAATAGGCAGCGTTCTAAATAAATATAAGAATTTGGGAAGTATGGTCATTTTTATAATGTTAATTTTTCCAAACCATGAGATCGGTAGGGATGACCAGTTTGATAATAGACTGGTGATGTGTTTCAGTAAAGTTGGATAATTTGCTGCAAATAAATCAGAAGGATCAGGAGTGAGTTGGACACCCAAATATGGAAGACTATGAACTACCCATTTAAAGGGTAGAGAGTCTTGTAAAGTTTGTTTAACTTTTTCGTTAAGTGAGATATTAAGCGCCAGTGATTTTTGGACATTAACTTTAAGGCCTGAGATAAGCGAAAAATCCTGTAATATAATCATAAGGTTTGGGGCAGAAGTTTGTGGTGAGGATAAAAATAGCAGGATGTCATCCGCAAATAAGCATATTTTATGATGGCATCCACCTAAATCTATACCTGTGATTGTAGGTTCCATTCTTATTCTTTCTGCTAGTGGTTCAATTAGCAATGCAAATAATAATGGAGAGAGTGGACAACCTTGACGTGTCCCTCTCTGTATATTAAATTCATCTGATTTGTACCCTGCATATTTAATGTAGGCTTTGGGATTTTGATATAATGCGGAAATCCATTGTAAAAAGTGTGAACCAAAGCCCCATTTATTAAGGGTAAATTGCATGTAGGACCATGATACAGTGTCGAATGCTTTCTTAATATCTAAGGAAAGAAAGCAGGTTGGGATTCGGCGTGCCTTAGCGGCATGTGACAGAAGTGCTGCACGTCTGATATTATCGCCAGCCTGTCGGATAGGTATGAAGCCTACTTGGTCCCGATGTATGAGGCTACCAATAATCTTATTTAATCTATTGGCTAAAATTTTTGCCAGAATTTTTATGTCTAGATTTAATAAAGAAATAGGACGGTAGTTTGACCATATTGTTTCATCCGTATGTGGCTTGGGTATCATGCAAATAATTGCAGACAGTGATTCCCTCCTGAAGGAATGACCCTCCAATAGGGAATTAAAGGTATTCATCAAAACCGGTGATAGGATATTTGCATAAGTTTTGTAGTAGAGAGCAGAAAATCCATAAGGACCAGGCCTTTTGTTTAATTTCAGGTTCTTGATAACTTCAAGCACCTCTTCAATAGACACAGATTTTTCCATCATTTCTAATTGTGTTTTGGATAAAGTTGGGAGGGATATGTGAGAGAAGAAATCATTTGCTTTGGATAGATCTAGCTCATTATCGGATGAGTACAAATCTTTTAATTGTGATTTAAATTTATTTAAGATTTTCAGTGGATTATTTGTATATACATCTCTGGAGGTCTTAAGACGAATAGGTTTAGTTGAGGTATGGCAGGATTTTAGAACCTTGGCTAAAAGTGTGTTTGGTTTGTTTGCGTTCATATAGAAGTTATGTTGCGATCTTTTAATGGTTTTGTCTGCACATTCAGTAAGGAATAAATCGAATTCCAATTTGGCTTTATCTAAATCTGCTTTGGAAGAAGGATTGGGGTTTCGTTGAAATGCCATATGGCATGAATTAAAATTTGTTTCTAAGGTGCGACAAAGGGTTTTTCGTTCTCTATTGAATATATTGGCTTGTTGTAAACAAATGCCACGAATGACAGGTTTGTGTGCTTCCCATATAGTGGTCTGGGAAACATCAGGTGTAGAATTATTTAGTAGGTAATCCTTAAGTGCAAGTTCAATATTGTTTTTATATATTGGGTTTTTGATTAAGAAATCTCTCAATAGCCATGTTGAATCTTTTGCTCTTGGAACTAATGAAGACATAGAATTGAATATTGCACTGTGATCCGACCAAGGGAAGGGGATTATTTTTGAAGTTAGGATTTCTGGCACCATACCTGTGGATATAAATATATGGTCAATTCTTGAGAGCGAACGATGTGGGTGTGAGTAATGTGTAAATTGTCTCATGGTAGGATTCAATTCACGCCAGGAGTCTACCAGATTGTATTTCGTGATGAGTTTTGAGAAAGAATGTTTATCATTTCTTTGGAGCTGTGGAATTGGTGATTTATCTAGGAATGGAAAGATAGTCTGGTTGGAGTCGCCACATAGGACTACAGTACCTATTTTGTGGTAGTCAATGGTATGTAATAGATGGGAGAAAAAGGCGTTAGGCTGTTTATTAGGGGCATAATATGATACAATGGTGATTGCGGTATCCAGTAAATGACCTTTAAGGATCAAATATCGGCCTTCAGGATCTTTGATTTCTTTCAATAGTGAAAAAGGGGTGTTTCGATGAAATGCTATAAGCACACCACGTTGTTTTGTGGAGGCGGAGGCTGTAAAAACTTGTGGATAAGATTTATTAAAGAATTTGGGGGTGGATTGTGTAGTAAAATGGGTCTCTTGCAGGCATACAATATGTGTTTTTTTAGATATAAAGGTACGAAAGGCTTTAGTTCGTTTTTGCGGAATGTTGAATCCCTGAACATTCAGGGAAAGTATGTTCAATGGAGCCATATTTTTAGAGGAGATATAGATATAATAATGTATGAAAAAGGAAAATGAGAAGAAATTTTTGCCACTGGAGTGTATGAGGAAGGGGAGGAAAGAGGGTAAAAATAAAAAAATTTAAGAAATAAAATATGACAAATATATATCATAAAGATATGGTACAACAAATGTACATTCCTAACATATCCGTTAGGGGGAGAAAAAATCTCCCTCCAAGGGTACATGAGTCACAGTCGACTGTCCGCGGAAAGGACAAACAGTCGAGAGTGACAGAGGGAGCGTAAGAAACATCCCTGCGGAACACGAAGAGCCAACCAAATAAATTGTAATCTTTCAACCAATAACTTTAATTTAATTCAAGAAAGAATGTTCAAGTCAAAAGTGACATTCTGGAAATTTGGATAAAATGCCAACAATGACTACGAGTAAAAAATAAATAAATAAAAGGCCAACCTCAAGAAAAAAAAAAAAAAAAAAAAAAGGGGGGGGGGGAGGCATTCTAGGCATATTATATGAACTTATCATTACTGAATCTGAAAAATAGCAAAATATGTGTAAAAAAGCAATACATATTAAAACAGTTACTCATTTGTGGAGAAAAAATAAATAAATAAATAATAATAATAAAAAAAAAAAAAAAAAATTATATACATATATATATATATATACATACATATACACATATACATATATATATATATACATACACATACATACATACACACATACACACACATACATACACATACATACACATAAAAATAAAATAAAATAAATACATATATATATTAAAGAAATACTCTAAGATAACAAAGGAAGTAGGTTGGATTTGTTGTTTAAAGAAGGTTAAGGATAATATCTACAGTATCCTAAACAGTTATGCTGAGATATTATTAGAATTGCAAGGGAATTGACAGAAGACAATGATGGTATTGAGTCTTTAGACCTGTCTCAAAAAAGGGAGAAAAAAAAAGGATGTAATCCTGTCATATTGCATCTTTCAATCCATAGAATCAACTGGATCTAGGATAGGGGATTGAATGCGGCTTCTCTTATGAGGGCTATGATTTTCGTTAGTTCCGGCGGTAGAAGAAGAGTTCCCAGGAGATGATGATGTTTTTTGGCTTGATTCGGCATAGTCTCTTTTGGTATATAACAGACCTAGATTCTGTAGAGTAGTTTGCAATTCTTTGGCAGTGCGACAAGTGTGTTTGTGGCCTTGGTAAGTGAAACGTACCGAAAAAGGGAAGCCCCATTGATAGATTATAGTATTGCGTTGTAAAATTTGGAGAAGAGGCTTCAATGCTCGTCTTTTATTGATTGTTAGTTGAGATAGATCTGCAAATAGCTGGTAGTTGTGCCCTTGGAAAATTAAGGATTTTTTAATTCTTGCTGTATTTAGTATTAGTTCTTTAGTGCGGTAAAAATGGAATTTTACGATAATATCACGTGGCGGACCCTCCGGTTTTTTGGGAGTTAAGGCTCTGTGGACCCTGTCCATCTCAAAGCGATCTGCTGGAATAGTTGGCTGTAGTTCTTGAAAAAGGGCAAGCATAGCTGTCTGTAGGTCTGTCACAGATTCAGGTATTCCTCTAATGCGAATATTCGATCGTCTCGCACGATTTTCAAAATCTTCTAATTTATCTTGTAAAGTGGTATTTTCTTCTTTAAGGCTGTCAATTTCCGAGGAGAAATTTGATGTATGATTTTCCAAATCATCTACTCTGATTTCTAGCACTCAAGTACGTTGACCCAAATCTCTAATCTCTTTAGTAAGGCTTGTAGTGATATGGTCTGCAGCAGATTTCAATGCATTATGAAGCAGTTCTTCTATTTGTTGTAATGTTACAGGAGGTGACATTTCATTTTGTGAAGGAATATCCAGTAATTTTATTTCAGAAGTGACAATTTCTGAGGGGGAATTAGAGAGTCTGTGTGCCTTTAATGAAGCTACCTCACTATACAATGGAGTAAGAGGAGCTGGCTGCATTGTAGCTTTAAGGTGAGCTGTCTTAGAGGAGGATGGTTTTAACGGCGCTCTGCTGTGTCCCTGAGGTGGCACTTGTTTTCCGTTTTTTGGCTTCATATAAAAGCTACAAGCCCCCAAAATGTCTCAAACGAGACCTAAGATATATCAGCAAACTTTATCTGATGTTTAAATGCGGAGGAGAATGTTACCTCCGCTGTTATCAGGCTCTGAAGTCCCGCTGGAATCGGAGATCTAAGCCGACATTACCGCTCGGCTCAGCTCCGCGCATGCGCCCCTCAAAGTGGTATTTTTCATCCAATTTTCATATTGTGTGTATGAAGCTTAAATGTTAGTACATAAAAAAACAGAACAATCCTCAATAAACATATATACGGCAATTCTCTGAATAATCAGCATTCATTCAATTGTGCTTCCATGCAAATGTGAACATCATGTTCTGATATTTATTGGGGAATTTTATTTTGTATATAGAGTGTTTATGTGGGGAGTTTACACTTTTCATTGAACAGAGTTTGGATAACACAGGGTTAAATGGAAAGGTCATAAATTAACTGTACATTATCTGGACAGAATGCTTGGGGAGATAGTGATGTGTTCCTGCTTAGGAGATGTATGTTAGCTTGAGGGGCTGCAAACTCTGCAGGGCTCCAACACACACTCGCTGCTATTCCAACCTTTCACATATTTCCACATAAACTTCCCTCCTGGCATTAAACTTTGCCAGGTATTGTGCTCAGCTTACCACCCCAAACTGATGTTCCTCCCTCAGCTCACCTCTCTTCCTGCATGTCCTGTGAGCAGAACAGCTGATCTACCTATCAGCTAGACCTAGACCTGAGCTACCCGTCAGCTAGCTGTGATTGACAGGTAGATCGAAGTGGAAGCTGTCATGGGGACCCCTACTGGCAATGCTTGAATAGTCAGGTGTGCGGCACTTACTGTTGTGAGCTGTGTTGGCAGCTGCTAGTGTAGCACCTGCCACACAGCTCGCATACTTCAAAGTCTTGCAGGACACGGCTGCTAGCGGGAACTGAGTTCCTGTTGTGGAAAAAGTACAGGAACTCCGTTCCCATGCGTTCCGCAGGACTTGAGCCCTGCTTACCACTCATTTACCATCCATCTAAAGCCTAGAACAATGGTTGCCAAGCAGTGGTCTTTGGGCCACTGATGGTCCGTGGAGAAAATTTTGGTGGTCCTCGGGGGTCCTGCTGCAAATCAACATTGTGGCGGATGTAGGGGGTAGAGACCCGGAGCATTGTGTGTATAAGGCAGCAGTTTGATACTGGGGGAGGGGGGCAGAGAGCCGGAGCATTTTTTGTATAAGACAGCAGTGTGATCCATGGGGAGGGAGCACAGAGCCAGAGCATTGTGTGTATAGGGGAGCAATGTGATCCAGGGGGAGGGGGGCAGAGAGCCGCAGCATTGTGTATATTAGGCAGCAGTGTGATCCAGGGGGAGGGGGGTAGAGACCCAGAGCATTGTGTGTATAAGACAGCAGTGTGATCCAGGGGGTGAGGACAGAGAGCTGGAGCATTTGGTGTTTAAGGCAGCAGTGTGATCCAGGGGGAGGGGAGCAGAGACCTGGAACATTGTGTGTATTGGGCAGCGGTGTGATCCAGGGGGATGGGAGTAGAGAGCTGGAGCATTGTGTGTATAAGGCAGTAGTGGATCCATCGGCAGGGGACAGAGAGCTGGGAGCATTGTGTGTATAAGGCAGCAGTGTGATCGGGGGGGGGGGGCAGAGAGCCGGAGCATTGTGTGTATAAGGCAGCAGTGTGATTGGGGGGGGGGGGGCAGAGAGCCGGAGCATTGTGTGTATAAGGCAGCAGTGTGATCCAGGGGAGGGGGCAGAGAGCTGGAGCATTGTGTGTATAAGGCAATAGTGTGATCCAGGGGGAGGGGGCAGAGAGCTGGAGCATTGTGTGTATCAGATAACAGTATAATCCAAGGGGATGGGAGTAGAGAGCTGGAGCATTGTGTGTATAAGGCAGCAGTGTGATCCAGGGGCAGGGGACAGAGAGCTGGGAGCATTGTGTGTATAAGGCAGCAGTGTGATCCAGGGGAGGGGGCAGAGAGCTGGAGCACTGTGTGTAGGTTGGCGACCCCTGGCCTAGAATACAACTTAAGGGGACTGTTCACATGTCTGTGCAAAAAATGTTTTAAACTTCTTTTTTATTGCGACCCCTGCCCAGGCCTGTGCAGGAGTAGGACACCCAGCGGAGATCCTGTTGTCAAAAACATCAACAGACAAGCATAGTAAATCATAAAGCTCCACAAAACTGGTGCGCGGCTCACGTAAAATTGGTAAGATAAATGCAAACGAGAGACTGACAATAAATACCCACAAACCAATCCCCACATGTTCCTCCCACTCGGAACTTCAAATAAAGGGAATCACAGCTAAAGGTATCATTGAACATTAGGGGGAGTAGCCATAGAGGGGTCCTCAATCCAGCCTGCCCACAGTCATTTTTTGTTGGGCAACAGCAGTTACTGTAGGTAGCTTGGAAGGTAAAGCAGAATTCACCAGGCACAAAAATGAATAGTTGGAGGACAGGACTGTTTCCAATGTAATATGATGCCTTTCCAGGCATAAATCAGGAGAAGATTTAGGACTGAGGAGTGTCCATTCTGTGTTGGTGGAAACCAGGTCTTCCACTATGCCAAGCAGACAAAATCTAAGTAAGGGAGAAAAAGTAATGGCGACAGCATTAATAACATTCCGGGTTTGAGCCGGGAATTTCTGTTGCATATCTGGAACACAGTAGAGCAGTGTTTCTCAACCTTTTTTCAGTCAAGGCACCCTTTAAAATTATGGAGAGTCTCGAGGCACCCCATTGTAAAATGTAAAAAAAATAAAAAATATATTTTTAGCTGTCTTTAAGCCCTTGTACACACGGTCGGAGATTCCGACGGAATGTGTCCAATTGGACCATTTTGTCGGATATTCCAACTGTGTGTGTGGTCTCCATCGGACTGTTTCCTTCGGAGTATCCGACAGACCAAGTTTTCCAACTCGTTGGTAAAATTTTCAGACAAAATACTCCGATCGGACATACTCCGATCATGTGTAGAGAATTCCGATCGGACAAAGTGCCACGCATGCTCAGATCAAATCCCTACATCAAAGCTATTGGCTACTAGCCTGAACGTAGTCCAACGTAACAAAATAACGTCATCACGTTCTGAACGATCGGATTTTCCGACAACTTTGTCCGACCGTGTGTATGCAACAGTTTTGGACAAAATCCGTCGGACAAAATCCGACGGACAAAATCTGACGGATTTGGTTGTCGAAATGTCCGACCGTGTGTACAAGGGCTTAGGGTGGCATTCTCGAGCACCACTTTAAGGGGGACATTCTTCCTATTGACCACCAGTATGAGGAGCATTCCGATTGAGCCCTAATGATTTGGGTTTAGGAAGGGTTCCTTGAGAAAATTATTTTTGGGGTTCCTCTAGGGTTAAAAGGTTGAGAAACCCTGGTCTAGAAAGTCGTAATGGTGCATAATGAAAACCCGTGGCTTTGTGTAACTGAAAGGCAGGCTTGATCTGCCTGCTGGCTTGTATACAATTTTTTGATACATTTTTAGGCATTTTGCCAAGGTACCCCTGAAGAAGCCTCAAGACACCCTGTTTGAAAAAGACTCTATAGTCTATTGTTTATAGAATACATTGCTATCTCTGAGTGCTGCTGTGATAGTCTCTACTGTGTTCCGGGTATGCAACAGGAAGTCTCGGCTCATACCCGGAACACAGTGCGGTATGCTGCATGTAGTTGAGGCTACATATAGTTTATTCCACACATCCAGCGGTCTCACATGTTAGCGAGGGACATACTGCAGTTCGTCTGGGCCAAGCTGGCCCAAACAAACTATGCAAAGTATATCAAAAGATGGAGTTCATCTTTAAAAGTAGTAGAATTGCTTGCTCTTACAGCATGGCTCCCTTACTGCCCAAATTGCTGCGGAGTCCCATTGGTCAAGGAGGGAGCATGGACAGTGTGACCACTTGCTGATCCATCCGGCAATGGAGGGACATTGTGAATGCTCTCCTAGTGATCCTGATGCTGGTGAGTTGCCACCATCAACAGCATTCCTAGTATGACATGACCCTAATAATTAGACATACAAACCTTTTAAAATAATGTTTTTATTTGAATTGATATTTGTTTTTGGGTATATTGACTCTTTGTTTCCCACTGACCTTTTCCAGCTCATGAATTTCAAAGTCCTATTCTGGGATCTTAAGTACTTTTGAGGACAAAAGAGAAGTGTGGAAGCGCAAAAAGGCTACACTGCTAATAATGGAAGTCCGACATGGAGACCTATTCTGAGCCAGACATAATCCCATCACAAGGCAGCATTACAAGGGCTTTAGTGTCCAGCTGGTGGAACCTGCGGGCCTGAGGCTTGCTTTATAAGAACGTTAACTCGGACCAAGGAATTAACGGCAGGGAGTATCTCACCTTCGTTTTCTGAAATTAGTTGCACTAAGTTTGAGATTTCAAATGAAGACTTTTTTACATGTCCTGAGGGTTTAGTTGGGTGCCCTCATTAGGGTATGTACATAGGGGGTGCTGGGCAGTTTGCTACAATTCTGCTGCATTATCACATCATCAATATCAAGGCCATATCTATGTGTAACGGGGTCCAATTGCAAAACCATTAA
This sequence comes from Lithobates pipiens, assembly GCF_037356315.1. NCBI lineage: Eukaryota > Metazoa > Chordata > Amphibia > Anura > Ranidae > Lithobates > Lithobates pipiens. The sequence goes on from NW_027507785.1 coordinate 316,042,391, forward strand.
AGGTCCCCCTGCCTTTCTAATCTCTTTCTCAAAGCCAATTCCTTCAGTTATTTTGAGCAAAATAGACACAGATTGCATTGTCCATACACAGTCAGACATCAGACTTTCTCCAGTGGTCAAGACTGTAACCAGAATCCCCTATATAACTGCTGTGGAAATGAAAAGTATTACTTGAATGGACAATGCAATGTATGCCCATTTTAGATCATAATAGATCATAATAAATAGAGGAGTTGTCTTGGACATAGCAAATTGTTTAAGTTTATAATCTCTGTTAGACCCCCATCACACATCAATATGGTTCTGCTATTGATGCAGCTCAAAATAAATTATTTATATAAAATGTCGGTGTACACTTTTTAATAAAGAGCCAGTACATCCAAACAGTGAAGTTTTAGTTATGGATTCAGGCCTGGTGGACCAAGTCAGCCCTTGGCTTTATATATGTGTTGGTTATCTCAACAGTAAGATCTCCTTGCCAAATTTCCCAGCTCTGTTTCATAGTTAGTAAGGTTGAATAAAGACACCAGTCCATCCAGTTCAACCTGAGTATCTACAATTGTCCCTATCCCTGTATATTACACACTCACATTGGTCCCTACCCTCAAGGAGCCCACAATCCAAGGTCCCCATTCATACACTAGGGCCAATTTTGGACAGAAGCCAGTTAACCTACCTGCATGTCTTTGGTTTGTGGGAGGAAACCGGAGTACCCAGCGGAAACCCACGCAGGCACAGGGAGAACATGCAAACTCCAGGCAGGTAGAGTCATAGTTGGGATTTGAACCACTGACCCTTCTTACTGCTAGGTGAGAGTGCTAACCACTACACCACTGTGCCGCCCAAACACTGTGCTCCTCCTCCAAACATTTAAGAAGATTTCCTTCTACTTGCTGTTATGTCTTGAGGACAGGAAGTAAGGGAAGGGCTTTGAACCATTCACAACTCCATACTAAACTAAAAAATATATGTTTTACTGTATGCTGGGCAACCTCCCTCTCATGCTCTCCTTCTTTAAGATCTGGCAATGCTAAGGGTTTTTTTTTTTTTCAGAACCAGGGAACTCAATGGCGTGCCTGATGCCCAACCTCAGATTTAGAGCCATTCTTAAAACGAGGATATTGGTCACCCCACTGATTTTGGTAGTAGGGCAACTAGGGATCCCTAGTTTGGCTATGTTCCCTGAAGCAGTTAATATCTTCGACCAATGCATTCCCAAGATGAATTCCAGGTTTGGATATTTCATACATAATGGACATTTGGCCCAATGTAACCAGAGCTTTCAGAGAATAGGTGGAGGTACTTCCCCCATTCTAAGTCACCCCTTATCGCCTCCTACCCACCTCCGAACACTGTCCCTTGGTTGCACCCCCTATCCAACTCCCAGTACTGGCCCTTTTAGAGAACACGGCTCCAAGTATCATTTTTTGGTGCTCAGTAGTTTTATGCAATTTTCGAAAGAAAGGCAGTAAAATCAGTTCCCTGCAGCCAGCAAAAATAGACCCCCCCCCAGCAACAATAGACCACCCAGGAAAAAATAGATCCCTCCCAGCAACAATAGACCACCTTCCCAGCAACAACAGATCCCCCCAGCAACAATGTCCCCCCTACAACAAAATATCCCCCAGCAACAATAGACTCCCACCAGCAACAACATATGTCCCAGTAGCCAGCAATATATAGACCCCTCCCTCAAAAGTAGATCACTCCCATCAACAGTTGATCTATCAGCAACAATAGATCCCTCAGCAACCAGCATGAATAGACCCTTCAACACACCCCAGCACCCCTTGGCATTATATTAATTTAGTGTTGGAGGTGACGGAAAAAAAGTCCTGAATGTAATCTTGCATATACCATGCCTGTAGGATCTCTTAGCTACTCCAGCAATCTCCACTTGCTTCTGAGTCTTGCACCAAGTGGATGAATGAATGCAAAGTGTTCTCTGATTGGATGAGGTGGAGAGATGGGGTGGTGACCTCACACTCTCCACCTCATCCAATTAAAGAATGCTTTGCATTTTCTGAATGGCGCCAATGCCTACCGGCCAACCTCTTGTGTTCAGAATGCAGCAGGGCAGCCGATCCACACGGGACTCGGAGGCAAGTGGGGATCACTGGAGTGTCTGTTCCCTACTGCAGTAGTTATTAATTTGGAACCACTAATCAATATGAGGATAGGAGTTGCCTATCATCAAAATATCCATTTCAATATCCATACCAGAAATTCATGTTTAAAGCATCACCAATGGAAGCCAATTTTGGATGTTGGATATCTATTTACTCTGTCCAAGCTGGATCAATACAACTATGTATAAAATATCCATATCTGGAAGTCCTCTTTAAAGACTCAAAACTGGCAGCACTATCCCAATGCACAGTTTTGATTTCCATAACTGCTCTCACACCTCCTTAAAGCGGAAGTAAACCCATCGATTTAACAGTTTCAAAAAACAGTTACATTCCTGGCATGTGCTGGAAATGTAACTGTCACATTGGTTGTGCTCTCAACCAAACTGTTAAACCTTCCAATGGCTGGTGTCATAACAGATCACATGTGCAACTTCTTGGCAGTTAAAGATTAAACAGAGGCCAAAATAGCAGCTCCCTTGGCTGAAAACGAAAGGGGTGTTTACTTCCACTTTAAAGTGTAGCCCCACCCAAAAGGGGATACTCTGCTTGTCTGCCTCCTCCCTCCATCCGGTGCCACATTAGTCCCCTTGTGTGGGGGGGGGATACCCGCTCCCACTTCCTGCTGAGTTCGCTGCGGCGAACTCAGACGGAATTTTGTCCCTCGCCAGAGCCGGCCCATTGAGAAAGTGCAGCGTGATCCATGCATGCACAGCTGGAAAATAGGTGTGAAGCCGCAAGGCTTCACTGCCGGCCTCCCTTATCCAAGATGGCGGTGCCAGCACCCGAAAGCTGATTCAAGAACCAGCTTGGGTGAGGACACCGCTGGATCCCTGGACAGGTAAGTGCCCTGATAGTAAGCTACAGTATTTGCTGCTGACTTATCATTTTTTGGTGGGGGGATGGAGCTCTGCTTTAAAGTCATCATTGTATTTTGCATTTTTCCACATATTAGGCACTATCAAATCCAACATGCCTCCATTTTTTTTGTTTGTTACTTCTCCACTTAAAGTAGTACTAAAGTTTTTTTTTTTTGCTTAAAAATAACAAACATGTTATACTTACCTGCTCTGTGTAATGGTTTTGCACAGAGCAGCCCAGATCCTCCTCTTCTCTAGTCCCGCTTCTGTGCTCCTGGCCCCTCCCTCCTGCCGAGTGGCCGCACAGCAAGCAGCTTACTATGGGGGCACCCGAGCCGAGCTGCAGGTCCTGTGTCCATTCAGACACGGAACTGTGGCTAGGCCCCCGCAACCCCTCTCTCCTCATTGGCTCACTGACTTTGATTGACAGCGGCTGGAGCCAATGGTGCCACGCTGCTGTCTCAGCCAATGAGGAAGGGTGTCCCGGGCAGCCGAGTCTCTCCTGGAACATCGATGGATCGGCATGGGCTCAGGTAAGTATTAAGGGGGGCTGCTACACACAAAAGGTTTTTTATCTTAATGCATAGAATGCATTAAGATAAAAAACCTTCTGATTTTACCACCACTTTATGTTCTTCCTTACTTTCTTTCTTTCTTTCTTTCATTCTTTTTCTCATTCTTTTTTTTCGTTCTTTCTTTCTTTTTCTCTTTCTTTTTTTTTCTTTCTTTCTTTTTCTTTCTTTTTTTTCTTTTTCTTTCTTTCTTTTTTTTTTTTTCTTTCTTTCTTTTTCGCTTTCTTTTTCTTTCTTTCTTTCTTTCACTCTTTCTTTCTTTCTTTCTTTCTCTTTTTCTTCTTTCTTTCTTTTTCTCTTTCTTTTTTTTTTCTTTCTTTCTTTCTTTCACTCTTTCTTTCTTTTTCTCTTTCTTTTTTTTCTTTCTTTTTTTTATTTTTTGTGACAAAAAATGAGGAAAAAAAAAAATAGAACAGCTAAGAGCTACGTCTTGTTTTGTTTCCCTGTTTCCACTCTGGGCGATTACGCTGAGCAAATAATAACCTCGAGTTAATTCTAAGGAATATATTTGTGCTTACAGCGTACCGAAATGTTTCAACAGGGTACATTGCAGCCTTCGCCTCCTCCACCTTGGCGTGCATCCACCTTCGTCAGGCTAGAAAGTCATCAATATTGGGCTGAGTTTTCTCAAAGGTGTTGAATTAAACATGGAAGAGTCTAAATATTGCAGATGGCCCAATTTTTGCCAAGAAAAAGCCATCTGCACTATGTGTTTGTTAGAATAAAAATGGACTTAATGGAGCTACCACAACGACTCCCCCCGGCAGGTCTTGAGTGAATTTCCGCAAATCTTTATCAATCATGGCAAAATCAGAGCCTTCTCTACCTCGTACTGATGCATTAAACTTCACTGAAGGATAACCGCCTCACAATGCTGAAGTAAGGTCAAAAACGTTGACAGCCGGGGTTGTGATGGCAAGCTGTTAATGTGTTGTATTTACAGGATAATCGCCGTTGTGGGTGTCAGAGATCCGAGTACAAGTCCATGACACATCTGGCTGCAAATACTGAGCCATCCGGAAAGGGGGATTTCTGGAATGAAGATTGAAGTTTGTCCTAAATACAGAAAAAAAAAAAAATCGTTTCGTTTGCCACCCTTTACTGAAAAACTTTCATTTAAATATATTCTTCAGTAGCCACATTTTCTGTGCACCAAACACCTTGAAAAAACCCAGGAAAACCCAGAGGGGAGTGGCCCAGCAGCTCCACCCACTACAGGGTGCCTGCAGAAAACTACAGGAAGGGGCGGAGACAAGACCAGTCACCCTGCACAAGGAAAGAAATCAGAGCTGTAGGAGGGGCTCAGCAGCTCCACCCACTGCTGTCTGCCTGCAGAAACTACAGGAGGGGGCGGAGACAAGACCAGTCACCCTGCACAAGGAGAGAGATAGCAGAGGTGTAGGAGTGGCCCAGAAGCTCCACCCACTACAGGCTGCCTGTAGAAAACTACAGGAGGGGGCGGAGACAACACCAGTCACCCTGCACAAGGAAAGAAATCAGAGCTGTAGGAGGGGCTCAGCAGCTCCACCCACTGCTGTCTGCCTGCAGAAACTACAGGAGGGGGCGGAGACAAGACCAGTCACCCTGCGCAAGGAAAAAAATCAGAGCTGTGGGAGGGGCCCAGCAGGCTCCACCCACTATAGTCTGCCTGCAGAAACTACAGTAGAGGGTGGAGACAAGACCAGGCACCCTGCACAAGGAGAGAGAGCAGAGGTGTGGGAGTGGCCCAGCAGCTCCACCTATTACAGTCTGCCTGCAGAAAACTACAGGAGGGGGCGGAGACAAGACCAGTCACCCTGCACAAGCAGTGAGAGCAGCAGTGACTGGTCTGTATCACAGGAAGTTCCTGCACAGAGGTAAAATAGAGGACTTGTTTAATGCTGAATAACGGCACAGATATGTTAAAAAGACACAAAGGATACCAAAATTCCTGTAAGGCACAAGGCTCGTAGATTTGTTTATCCTGGACTTCTGCTTTAACTCAAGCCCGACTCCAGCCTAAACCTTTCTTTCTGGAACAATACAAGCTTTGGATTGAGTGTATTAAAAGGTTAGAACCTCTGTCAGGCTTTTATTACTGGATGTTGCTGCTCTAGGGATTTCTTCTCACTTCTGGGAGAGGGAATAAGAGCAAGTATCCCAAACAGAGATGCTTAACAGCTATTTAAAAAAAACATTTAAACAGATTGAGGAAGGGTTAGAATCTCTATCAGGTATCTATGGCCCCAGTGACAAGAAGTCCCCTGTCTACTTTCTGTCCTGGTGACACTTAGGGCATGGCGGGTTATTAGGAAATGATGGGAAAACCTCTACAGGGACACAGGCAGCAATAACAAGGTGAAGTTCTAAAATGAAAGAAAATGAATCGATTCCCCCCATCCACACATTGGAGGTGAATGGATAGTCCAATCGATCTCTGTCTTCACCCAGTCAGTCCATCCCCCTACACAGTTAGAAAGCAATCCTTAGGGACACATTTAACCCTTTGATCACCCCTTCCCTGCCCATATCATTAGTACAGTGACAGCGCATATTTTTTAGCACTGGAGAGGGGCTCGGGAGCGAGCCTGCTCAGGTGCCCCCCAAGGTTTGCTATTGGGAGCACTCGGCAGGAGGGAGGAGCCAGCTCCCCCGGCAGAGGACCCAAAAAAGAAGAGAATCAGACTGCTCTGGGCAAAACCATTGCCCAGAGCAGGTAAGTAGAACATGTTTCTTATTTAAAAAATAAAATATAATTTCCTTTAGAATCATTTAACAACTTCAGCCCTGGAAAGGTTTAGCCCCCCTTCATGACCAGGCCATTTTTTGCCATATGGCACTGCATTATTTTAACTGAAAATTGCGACGCTGTACCCAGATAAAATTGACCGTCCTTTTTTCCCCACAATATAGAGCTTTCTTTTGGTGGTATTTGATCACCTCTGCAGTTTTTATTTTTTGCACTATAAACAAAAAAAATCCGAAAAATTCTGAAAAAAATTCTGAAAAAAACCCCCCAATATTTTTTACTTTTTGCTATAAAACATCCAATAAAAAAATGGGAAAAAAATAGAATTCATTCATCAGTTTAGGCCAATATGTATTTTGCTAAAAATAAAAAAAATCCCAATAAGCGTATATTGATTGGTTTGTGCAAAAAGTTATCACGTCTACAAACTATGTGATATTTTTATGGCATTTTATACAAATTTTTTTACTAGTAATGATCAGCAAATTTTTAGCAGGACTGCGATATTGTGACACACAAATTGCACACTTTTGACACTTTTTTGGGGACCAGTGACATTATTGCAGTAATCAGTGCTAAAAATATGCGCTGTCACTGTACTAATGACATTGGCAGGGAAGGGGTGATCAAAGGATTAAATGTGTCCCTAAGGATTGCTTTCTAACTGTGTAGGGGGATGGACTGACTGGGTGAAGACAGAGATCGGTGTTCCTGCTTAGCAGGAACACCAATCTCTATCTTCTCCCCTGTCAGAATGGCGACTTGCCTTGTTTATATAGGCAGGTCACCGTTCTGCCTTTCCTGGGAACGATCGCAGGTGGCCAGCGGACATCGGGTCTGCCAGACCCGCTGATTGTGCAATCAGCAGGTGATCGGGTCTCCCAGTGGCTATGGCATGAAATAGAGTACAGGTACGTCCTTTCGCACCATAGAACTGATCTGCCCCGGTATATCTACGGTAGGCGTTTGGCAACTGGTTAAGATGCAACTTTACCCATAAGCACCTCATTTCTCCCACATAGATCTATGTGAGGGTAGTCTGAAAAATTCACAGCTTGACACGGAAGGAGTGACCACACAGACGTAAAACTTTATCACTGCACCAAACCACTCTTCTAGATATTCAGTGCTGAAAATGATGCATGCATGCTATACCGTTATCATACCGTTATCATGCCGTTATCATGCGCTCTTTGCAAACATTTGCCCTCTCCCGAAGTCAAGTTGAAAATGGAGAAAGTGGAAGAAGAAGGCTTGAAGTACTTATTTTATCACGGTCACGTGATAGTTTATGTTTTTTGGGGTTGTGCTGCGTACACACGATCGGAAATTCGGCCAGCAAAAGAACAATGAGAGTTTTTGGTTGGAAAATGTGACCGTGGGTACGCTCCATTGGACTTTTGCTGGCCGAATTTCAGGCAACAAAAGATTGAGAGCAGGTTCTCCATTTTTCGGTCGGAAAAAGTTCCTATCCCAAAATGCGTTCGTGTGTGTGAAAATTCCGACGCAAAAAAAAACTCACGCATGCTCAGATTCAAATACGAGTAGACATGTGCGATTAGTTTCGTACGAATCCAAAATACAAATTTTTATGCATGTGAATTCTGTACGAAATTTCGTTTACGAATTTCGGATCCAAATTCATAACGAAAATTCGTAATTGTTACGAAAAGTTAACGAACCTAAAAGTTAAAACCCCAGGAAGTCAGCACAGCACAGGGATGGTGGGAACCCCTCATAATGATAAATTCATCATAACGAAAATTCGTAATTGTTACGAAAAGTTTACAAACCTAAAAGGTAAAACCCCAGGAACTCAGCACAGCACAGGGATGGTGGGAACCCCTCATAATGGGCACAGCAGGTGTACAGACCCTTGCCTTTCATGGAATTTTTTTTTGTGAAGGGCAACTTGAAGTTTCTTTCCATGAGTGATCGGGCTGCCTGAGAGTGGAGTGTGGAGGAGTGGTGGAGTCCATGGATCACTTTCTACTTCAGTGCCCTTTTAATATAGAGTATACCCTTTCTCCCCCATATGAGCTATGCAGAGTGGGTGTATGGGGCTTTCCAGACTCGTCTGGATTATGATTTGGAAACACTTTTTTAGTTAGTTTAGTAGTCCGTTATTTCACGTGGAGTGCACGGTGTCAGGTATCCTTACGGAGTAAAATCCTCCCTGTGGAAGTGGTGATGCAGAACATTCTGGGTGAGGTTGGGAAGATTCGGGGTCTTGAGAAAGACAGGTGGCAGCAGGAGGCCTGGATAAAGGCGTGGAGGAATATCAGGGCTCTGTAGCGGCTGCCTGTTGATCTCGGGGTGTGCGGCTTTCTTTGTATTCTTCTTTCACTCCCCTAGATTTTCAGATCAAATATGATTTTGATAAAAGGCTACATGCATGGTGACGGTGATGTTCCTTAGTCTGGCTCTCCCATAGGGATTATGTAATGCGCAATTTGTTTTGCACCATTTATTTTGTTCTTGTTCTTTCTGGTTTGTATAATTATATTCAATTATTTTGTAAATATGTTTTATTTATTTATTATGGTTTTATTGTATATAAGTTGTTGTTTGTAAGATTTTCAATAAACAAAATTAACCCCTCATAATGGACACAGCAGGTGTACAGACCCTTGCCTTTCATGGAAATTTTTTTGTGAAGGGCAACTTGAAGTTTCTTTCCATGAGTGATCGGGGCTGCCCAAGAGTGGAGTGTGGAGGAGTGGTGGAGTCCATGGATCACTTTCTACTTCAGTGCCCTTTTAATATAGAGGTGTACAGGAGGGTGGGGAGGGATGTGAGTATACCCCTTCTCCCCCATATGTGTTATGCAGAGTGGGTGTATGGGGCTTTCCAGACTTGTCTGGATTATGATTTGGAAACACTTTTTTTAGTTAGTTTAGTAGTCCGTTATTCCACGTGGAGTGCACGGTGTCAGGTATCCTTACGGGGTAAAACCCTCTCTGTGGAAGTGGTGATGCAGAACATTCTGGGTGAGGTTGGGAAGATTCGGGGTCTTGAGAAAGACAAGTGGCAGCAGGAGGCCTGGATAGCTCTGTAGCTGCTGTCTGTTGATCTCGGGGTGTGCGGCTTTTCTTTGTATTCTTCTTTCACTCCCCTAAACTTTCAGATCAAATATCATTTTGATAAAAAGCTCCATGCATGGTGACGGTGATGTTCCTTAGTCTGGCTCTCCCGTAGGGATTATGTTGTGCGCAATTTAGTTTGCACCGTTTATTTTGTTCTTGTTCTTTCTGTTTTGTTGTCATATTCAATTATTTTGTAAATATGTTTTATTTATTTATTATGGTTTTATTGTATATAAGTTGCTGTTTGTAAGATTTTCAATAAACAAAATGAACCCCTCATAATGATAAATTCATCATAACGAACTTTCGTTATTTGTCGAAAAGTTTACAAATCTAACAATATAACGTATATCGTACAAATCCGAATTAAATTTTGGACACGAATTATAAAATACAAATTCATTTTCGTACGAAACGAAACGGAGCGAAATGAAACAAATTTATTGACGACGCACATGTCTAACTACGAGACGGAAGCTAATGGCTACTGGCTATTGAACTTCCTTTTTCTAGTCCCGTCATATGCGTAATACGTCACCGCGTTCTTGACGGTCGGAATTTGGTGTGAGCGTGTGTATGCAAGACAGCTTGAGCGAAATCCCGTCGGAATTCCGTCTGGAAAACTATCAGAGCTTTTTCCGACCAAAATTCCGATCGTGTGTACGGGGCATAACATTTAATTAAGGAATGACGATACAGATAACAGATGTAAAATATTAGAACATATAACAAGAATACTTAACTAAAGATGCCTTTTCGCCACGGAGTCCCCCCCGCGCTTTCACGGCGTGGCACAGATGATCATTATCGGGCCCATGCATCATAGCAGCTCTGATACCAGACTATTAATAAAAGTTTTAACTGTATTATGCAAAGGACTTGAAATTAAGGAAATGGCAAACCCTCCCCAGCAGACTCCCAGCAACATGACCTTTAAAGGGCTTGGTCAGTTTATAATGACATTCCTTTGGTATGAAGTCAGCTAAGGTAACCAGGATATTGGAGGCTTTCTTAGATATTGTTAAACAACTTTAACCACTTTCCGAACGCCTCACGCAGATATACTGCAGGAGAAGGGCACGTACAGGTAGATTAACATACCTGTACGTTGCCCTTTAAGAGGTGGCTTGCGGGGCATGCGTGTGCCCGCCGGGAGCTCCGTGATCCGTGATCGCGGGTCCCGCGGACTCGATGTCTACGGGGATACCCGCAATCATCTCACGGTGAGGAAGAACGGGGAGATGCTAATGTAAACAAGCATTTCCCCGTTCTGCCTAGTGACACTGTCACTGATCACCGCTCCCTGTAATCGGGAGAGGTGATCAGTGACGTGTCACACACAGCCCCTCCCCCCTACAGTTAGAATCAGTCCCTAGGACACACTTAACCCCTACAGCACCACCTAGTGGTTAATCCCTTCACTGCCAGTCACATTTACACAGTATGTATATCTTTAGGGGATTGCGCCTCCCACTCACTATTTTAACTACCCCCCTTCTCAGTAGATTATGCTTAATAATACATATATTTACTAAATAATCACTGTGCCCCCATATTATCCAAAATATATACACAAGACATTAATTTATAATTGCAAAAAATATAGCGCCCTTATTGTGCGATATTTTAATTCGATTGCTCCAACTGTGCCGTCTTAATCACCGATCATCTTCTAATCAAAAGTCCACTTGTGTCAACTAAAATAACCAAATCTGTGCCACCGACACCAAGCAGAATGGCCACTCACCAGATGTCCCCAATCAGTAAGCCTTCGATTCATTCAACGGATAACCAATCCACAACGCATTCCTCCCATTAGCAATTCCTCAACGTCCATATATTCATACAAAATTAAATGGAACCAATATAGTGTAAAAACGTTTTAACTTTAATGGAAAAATCAATAAAAAAACGTATTGCACTCACATTTCAATGTGTCTATCGGCCGACACCAAGCCTTTCCAGCAATGAGAAAACCCTTCTAAAATCGGGCAATCTACTGATGTTCCGCAGGTGGTGATAGTCTCCCTCCACTGGGCCGACCTGTTCCTGGCTTGTATTCAAGGACCGTATGTCTCCCACAACACCTACGCGTTTCGCATTTGAGTGTCCTCAGGAAGCTGTGTTTACACAGTAATCAATGCATTTTTACTCGCACTGATCGCTGTATAAATCTGAATGGTGTCAAAATCGCGCCAAAAGTGTCCGATGTGTCCGCCATAATGTCGCAGTCACGATAAAAATTGCTGATCGCCGCCATTATTAGTAAAAAAAAAATGATCAATAAAACTCAATAAAACTATCCTCTATTTTGCAGACGCTATAACTTTTGCGAAACCAATCAATACACGCTTATTGAGAATTTATTTAAAATATGTAGAAGAATACGTATCGGCCTAAACTAAGGGGAAAAAAAAATAATTATATATTTTTTGGGGATATTTATTATAGCAAAAAGTAAAAAATAATGCGCTTTTTTCAAAATTTACGCTATTTTTTTGTCTATAGCACAAAAAATAAAAACCGCAGAGGTGATCAAATACTACCAAAAGAAAGCTCTATTTGTGGGAAAAAAAGGATGTCAATTTTATTTGGGAGCCACATCGCACGACCGTGCAATTGTCAATTAAAGCGACGCAGTGCCGAATCGCAAAAATGGCTCTGGCCAGGAAGGGGGTAAATTCTTCCAGGGCTGAAGTGGTTAATAAGGAAATATGAAAAATGTGGTTTCCCCATCAGTGCTCCATCAGCAAAGTGATTCTTCTGCACTGCTGCTGCACACCCTCAAAATCCACGAAGACCGTTGCCATCACTTTGCCCATTGGTGGCACACGTTGAGCCCCTTTCCTCCACTTTTCTCCTTGACTACGGGAGGGGGTTGTGGGTAGTGCCAACTGTTTGCAAACAGCACATGAACTCTGTATAGCGTGCATGTGCCATTGTCAGGGCTGATTATCTGGAAGAGTGGATTGGTGATAAAGTTTCATGTCTCTGTGGCCACTCCTTTCGTGCCACGATGTGAACATTTAGACTTCCCTTGTATTAGGCAGACTACCGTAATTATAACCAGTATGTTTTTTGGGTGAAATAATCCTTATGCATTAAAATGACTCTGCCTCTTTTTTCTCCACAAACATCTATTTTGATCTGATAAATGGGGGAAGTATTAGAGCCTCTGTTGAGATTTTATTTCTGTAAAAAGTGCACAAAGCAAGGTTCATAAAGATATAAGCGAGTTTGGGGTTGAGGAACTTGACTGGCCTGCATAGAGTCCTGACTTCAACCCCCATAGAACACTTTCGGGATGAATTAGAAGCGGAGACTGCGAGCCAGGCCTTCTCTCCAACATCATTGTCTGACCTCACAAATCTGATTCTGGAAGAATGGTCAAACATTCCCATACATACACTCCTAAACCTTGTGGATAGCCTCAGGACAGGTCAGTACTCTGTGCAGACCAGTCAAGTTCCTCCACCCTAAACTCGCTCATCCATGTCTTTATGGACCTTGCTTTGTGCACTGGTGCGCAGTCATGCTTGAACAAGAAGAGGCCATCCCCAAACTGTTCCCATAAAGTTGGGAGCATGAAATTGTCCAAAATGTCTTGGTATGATGACACCTTAAGTGTTCCCTTCACTGGAACTAAGAGGCCAAACCCAACCTTTGAAAAACAACTCAACACCATAATCTCCCCTCCAACAAATGATTTGGACCAGTGCACAAAGCAAGGTCCATAAAGACATGGAGGAGCGAGTTTGGGGTGGAGGAACTTGACTGACCTCAACCCGATAGAACACCTTTGGGATGAATTAGAGTGGAGACTGCTGGCCAGGCCTTCATGTCCAACATCAGTACCTGACCTCACAAATGCGCTTCTGGAAGAATGGTCAAACATTCCCATAGACACATCTCCTAAACCTTGTGGACGGTCTTCCCAGAAGAGTTGAAGCTGTTATAGCTGCAAAGGGCGGGCCAACTCAATATTGAACCCTACGGACCAAGACTGGGGTGCCATTAAAGTTCATGTGTGTGTAAAGGCAGGCGTCACAATACTTTTGACAATATATAGTGTATTTCTCTGGTCTTTTAAAGGAAAAGAGACTAATTTTTTTAATTTATTTCGATGGATCTATAAAGTTTAGGTAAATGTCAGCAGCAAACTTCTCTTATTTGCTCCATTGTGTTCTGTTAATTATACAATTGGAAGAATTTTTTATACAGTAAAACCTTGGATTGAGAGTAACTCGGTTTGAGAGCGTTTAGCAAGACAAGCAAAGTTTTTTAATACATTTTGACTTGATATACAAGCGATGTCTTGATACACAAGTAGCGTCATGTCACAACTGAGTATAAAAGAGAAGAGAGGCGCCTCTAAGTGTAGTAATATGGTTACATTTAATGAAGGTACAACATTTAGCAACTCACATGGTTGATGATTAAAAGAGGCACATCTAAGTATGCAGGCATCCGGGGTAAAGCTGTCCACATAGACCGCCCTCCGCACCGCCATCAACATCGCCCCTTCCTCGCTGTGATCCACGAGCGGTTCAAGCCTCGCTTTCAGATCACTCTACTGCAGGGTAGTCTTCCCGGTCACGATTGCAGTCTGACAGCAGTGAGAGCCGGTGGCGCGGGGGATGGTATATGTGGACAGCTTTACCCCGGAAGCCTGCATACTTAGATATGTTTTTTTTTTTAACCACTTCCGCCCCGGAAGATTTGGCTGCTGAATGACCGGGCCATTTTTTGGGATTCAGCACTGCATCGCTTTAACTGACAATTGCGCGGTCATGCGACGCTATACCCAAACAAAATTGACGTCGTTTTTTTCAGACAAATAGATCTTTCTTTTGGTGGTATTTGATCACCTCTCTGGTTTTTATTTTTTGCGCTATAAACAAAAAAAGAGCGTCATTTAAAAAAAAAAAACGCAATGCAATTTTTTACTTTTTGCTATAATAAATATCCCCCAAAAATATATCTAAAAAAAAAAAATTTCCTCAGTTTAGGCCGATATTCATTCTTCTAGATATTTTTGGTAAAAAAATTGCAATAAGCGTATATTGATTGGTTTGCGCAAAAGTTATAGCGTCTACAAAATAGGGGATAATTTTATGGCATTTTTATTATACATTTTATTAGTAATGGCGGTGATCTGTGATTTTTATCATGACTGCGACATTATGGCGGACACATCGGACACTTTTGACACTATTTTGGGACCATTGTCATATTGCTATAAAAATGCACTGCTTACTGTGTAAATGACACTGGCAGTGAAGGAATTAACCACTAGTGGGCGATGAAGGGATTAAGTGTGTCCTAGGGAGTGATTCCAACTGTGGGAGGGGGGATGGGCTACAATTGACACGACAGTGATTACTGCTCCCGATAACAGGAAGCAGTAGATCTCTGTCCTTTCACAAGGCAGAACGGGAAATGCCTTGTTTACCTAGGTATCTCCCCGTTCTGCCTCTTCGTGAGACGATCGCGGGAACCCGGTGGACATCAAGTCCGCCGCACCCACGGGCGCGCTCACGGAGCAAATTCAAAGGGACGTACAGGTACGCCCATTTGCACAGCCGTGCCATTCTGCCAATGTACATGTGGCGGTTGGCATGCGGTTAATCACCAACCAAGTGATTTGCTAAATGTTGTACCTTCAATAAATGTTACCATATTGCTACACTTCGAGGCGCCTCTCCTCTCTTTTATAGCTCCTGCTGGCTTTTGCTGCTAATTCATTTGCGGATGGACATTTTATGGTTACACAACCCATCACATTGCTATAATCTTTTTTTATATGGATTTTAAACTGAATGATTTATGAATAAATGGTTGTGGAACGTATCATCTGAGTTTCCATTATTTCTTATGGGGAAATTCGCTTTGATATAAGAGCGTTTTGGATTACAAGCATGTTTCAGGGAATTAATTATACTCATAATCTAAGGTATTAGTATTACTGTATTTGTTTGCCCTTGTACACACGGTCGGAGATTCCGACGGAATGTGTCCGATCGGACCGTTTTGTCGGATGATCCGACTGTGTGTGGTCTCCAACGGACTGTTTCCGACGGACCAAGTTTTCAAACTTGTCGGTAAAATTTTCCGACAACATGATCCGATCGGACTTTGTCCGATCATGTGTAGAGAATTTCCGATCGGACTTTGTCCGATCATGTGTAGAGAATTCCGATCGGACAAAGTGCCACGCATGCTCAGATCAAATTCCTACACCAAAGCTATTGGCTGCTAGCGTGAACGTAGTCCCCTCATAACGAAATAACGTCATCACGTTCTGAACGATCGGATTTTCCGACAACTTTGTCCGACCGTGTGTATGCAACAGTTTCGGACAAAATCCGTCGGAAAAAATCCGACGTATTTGGTTGTCGGAATGTCCGACCGTGTGTACAAGGGCTTTGAAAAGTGCAAAAAAAAAAAAAAAAAAACACTTTTGGTTCATATGCCGTCTGATCCCTCCTGTATTGAAATTGTACTGTCTTCCACGATAGTGTAAAGCGCTGGGCAAACTGTTGGCGCTATATAAATCCTATATAATAAAAATATTGTGTGTGCGTCCCAATACTTTTGGTAATATAGTGTATTTAAAAATATGTTTGTAAGAATTGTGTTTTTTTGTAGCATTATGTTTACTGTGTTGTGTTTTGCACATGAATTATGGATATATCATATATGATATAATGTCTGCATCACATGGGAGGTTATAGTAAAGGGGTGTCTTTTGCCTAAAAACGCTAGCGCTAAAACGAGTGCTAAAACGAGCGCCTTTTTCCATCTAAGACGGTAGCAAGGTAATGATTACGGGTTAAAATATATCTTGTTTGTGCAGCTAAAGAAACCTTTTTTTTTTTTTTTTTTTTTTTACTATCACTTGGTGCATAAATACAATTTTGACCTCTACCGGCTCCAGAAGTATTACGGTAAAAATACGGCTCTGCGAGGTGCTTTATATCCGGCGCTGTAACCTTCAACGACAAATATTTTTGTACTATGTAGACAGCAAATACAAACAATTGCATATGTAGTCTGAAAGCATACCCAGGAAAATCAATATTTGACATCTCAACAACTGGCTCTTTGGAACACCGCTCAATAGCCGGTATTCATTATACCCTTCTATCTCTTTCAAATCCTCTTTTGTCACAAGAAAGCCATTTTTTTTTTTTTTTTTTTCCATTCTGACTTCTACATAACTTCTTTGCCCTGCACTTTTACAGATGCCTCCCAGCTATAAATACTGATGACATTTTACTGGTTAATTCAATTTTGCTGGTACACTTGCAGTTATGACCTAACTTTCCCACGAGAGAGGCTGATTGAACATTCGACAACCTTATGGAGAGGCACAAACACTCGGCTGAAGTGGACGGACAATTTCCATAATTATAGAATTCGCAGCCTAATGACCTTAAAAAACAATAAAAAGATCCTGCCTTTAATTCCATTTTCTACCGCTGACATTCAGAATATTTAATTCCACTCAGGGACAACAAATTTACTTTTTTATTAAAAAAAAAAGAAAAAAAAAGGAGCCCTATCTTTTTTTTACTTGCAGACTATATTATCGGAAGCGGAAAAAAAAAAAAAAAAGATAAAAAAGATTTCATGGAATATTTAGCATTTCGTTGTCTTTTAAAAGTTAGAATATTTACGATCTTTAAAATGCTGTGACTGATTTATGGCAGTCGATTACAATAGTGCTTTTTCAAATGGCCCTTTTAAAAATGAAGTATAGAATAATTAAAAAGATCACAAGTCCTCCTCTGCATATCATTAGTTCATTATTTCATTACAGTGCAGAAACAGTTTTTGCTGAGTGGAGACAATTTTAATTGAGAGGAATCTATAACGGGGGGAAAGGTAGGAAGGCAGCTCTTCTGGAGCAAAGCGGCGTGCGTGGAATTATCTCTAAGGACTGTCTATCATTCCGCGCCGCCGTATCAAATCAAAGTCTAGATAATATGGACATTTTCAGCTCCTCTGAGCATATTAGGAGAAAATAACTTTATTTTAATGCACAAATAATAATAATGAGTGCTTACACGGAGGTGTTAGATATGGTCCCCGACTGTGCCTCAGTCTTGCTTCCCAAACCAGATTTCTCCTCCATATCTGTTCCATTTGAAGAAACCTCTGGAGGAACCCTAATGTTCCATGGAACCCTGGTTGGAAAACCCTGACCTAGGGTATTAATCTTATTTTTGGTTTGAAGGTCTGATGTAAAAATTTGTCTGGATAGTTCCTACCATTTAACTACCTAGATTATTTATCTTACCTTCATGGTAGCTGCCAATCTGGTAGCTTATTTTTCAAAGGAAAATTTTTTTTTCTTAAAGGTCCCCAACTGTGCTTCAGTCTCGCTTCCCGAAACCAGATTTCTCCTCCACAACTTTTCTTTTTGAAGGTCTGAGGTATGGATTTGTCTGAATAATGTCTACCATTTAACTACCTAGATCATTGATGGTGAACTTTGGCACCCCAGATGTTTTGGAACTACATTTCCCATGATGTTCATGCACTCTGCAGTGTAGTGGAGCGTCATGGGAAACGTAGTTCCAAAACATCTGGGGTGCCAAGGTTTGCTATTAATGACCTAGATCAGGGTTTCTCAACCAGGGTTCCATGGAACCTCAGGGTTCCTCCAGAGGTTGCTAGGAGGTGTTAGATATGGTCCCAAACTGTGCCTCAGTCTTGCTTCCCAAGCCAGATTTCTCCTCCATATCTGTTCCCTTTGAAGGTCTGATGTAAAAATTTGTCTGGATAGTTCCTACCATTTAACTACCTAGATTATTTATCTTACCTTCATGGTAGCTGCCAATCTGGTAGCTTATTTTTCAAAGGAAAATTTTTTTTTCTTAACACTCAAGCTTTTTGGTCCCCAACTGTGCTTCGGTCTCGCTTCCCGAAACCAGATTTCTCCTCCACAACTGTTCTTTTTGAAGGTCTGAGGTATGGATTTGTCTGAATAATGTCTACCATTTAACTACCTGGATCAGTGATGGTGAAGTTTGGCACCCCAGATGTTTTGGAACTACATTTCCCATGATGTTCATGCACTCTGCAGTGTAGGGGAGCATCATGGGAAGCGTAGTTTCAAAACATCTGGGGTGCCAAGGTTTGCTATTAATGACCTAGATCAGGGTTTCTCAACCAGGGTTCCATGGAACCTCAGGGTTCCTCCAGAGGTTGCTAGGAGGTGTTAGATATGGTCCCCAACTGTGCCTCAGTCTCGCTTCCCAAGACAGATTTCTCCTCCATATCTGTTCCATTTGAAGGTCTGATGTAAAAATGTGTCTGTATAGTTCCTATCATTTACCTACCTAGATTATTTATCTTACCTTCATGGTAGTTGCTAATCTGGTAGCTTATTTTTCAAAGGAAACATTTTTTTTCTTAACACTCAAACTTTTTTTTTTTCAGTTTTAGATAAAATGGTGAGTGGTTAGAGGGAGTCACATTTTTAAGGACTGTCTATCATTCCTCGCAAACATATCAAATCAAGGTCTAGATAATATGGACATTTTCAGCTCCTCTGAGCATATTAGGAGAAAATAACTTCATTTTAATGCTCAAATAATAATAATGAGCGCTTACACGGAGGTGTTAGATACGGTCCCCAACTGTGCTTCAGTCTCGCTTCCCAAAAAAAAGATTTCTACTCAACAACTGTTCTTTTTGAAGGTCTGAGGTATACATTTGTCTGAATAATGTCTACCATTTAACTACCTACGTCGATCAGTGATGGTGAACTTTGGCACCCCAGATGTTTTGGAACTACATTTCCCATGATGTTCATGCACTCTGCAGTGTAGTGGAGCATCATGGGAAACGTAGTTCCAAAACATCTGGGGTGCCAAGGTTTGCTATTAATGACGTAGATCAGGGTTTCTCAACCAGGGTTCCTCCAGAGGTTGCTAGGGGTTCCTTGAGCAATGAGCAATTTCTGCCACTCGGATAAGTTCCCACTGAAACCATTGATCTTTTTAGCTATCTGTTAGGGGGGAATTCTTCCCAATGACCGCAAGTGTAAGGAGCATTCTTCCCACTGACCATCACACTAATATATCATGAGTTGTAAATATAGTAACTTTTTTGTAGGGGTTCCCAGAGACCAGAAAGATATTTCAAGGGTTCCTCAGTGTTAAAAAGGTTGAGAAAGGCTGACCTAGATTATTTATCTTATCTTCTTGGTAGCATCCATCCTAGTAGCTTATTTTCCAAAGGAAATTTTGTTTTTCTTAAAGTGTTCAAACTTTTTTTTCAGTTTTGGATAAAATGGTGAGTGGTTAGAGGGGCTCACATTTTTAAGGACTGTCTATCATACTTTGCAAACATATCAAATCAAAGTCTAGATAATTTGGACATTTTCAGCTCCTCTGAGCATATTAGGAGAAAATAACTTTATTTTAATGCACAAATAATAATAATGAGCGCTTACATGGAGGTGTTAGATATGGTCCCCAACTGTGCTTCAGTCTCACTTCCCGAAACCAGATTTCTCCTCAACAACTGTTTTTTTTGAAGATCTGAGGTATGGATTTGTGTGAATAATGTCTACCATTTAACTACCTAGATCAGTGATGGTGAACTTTGGCACCCCAGATGTTTTGAAACTACATTTCCCATGATGTTCCTGCACTCTGCAGAGTAGTGGAGCATCGTGGGAAATGTAGTTCCAAAACATCTGGGGTGCCAAGGTTTGCCATTCATGACCTAGATTATTTATCTTATCTTCTTGGTAGCATCCATTCTAGTAGTTTATTTTCCAAAGGAAGTTTTGTTTTTCTTAAAGTGTATATATCATTCAAACTTTTTTTTTTTCAGTTTTGTGGTTAGAGGGGGTCACATTTTTAAGGACTGTCTATCATTCCGCACAACCATATCAAATCAAAGTCTAGATAATATGGACATTTTCAGCTCCTCTGAGCATATTAGGAGAAAATAACTTTATTTTAATGCACAAATAATAATAATGAGTGCTTACATGGAGGTGTTAGATATGGTCCCCGACTGTGCTTCAGTCTCGCTTCCCAAGCCAGATTTCTCCTCCATATCTGTTCCCTTTGAAGGTCTGATGTAAAAATTTGTCTGGATAGTTCCTACCATTTAACTACCTAGATTATTTATCTTCCCTTCATGGTAGCTGCCAATCTGGTAGCTTATTTTTCTCAAACTTTTTGGTCCCCAACTGTGCTTCAGTCTCGCTTCCCGAAACCAGATTTCTCCTCCACAACTGTTCTTTTTGAAGGTCCAAGGTATGGATTTGTCTGAATAATGTCTACCATTTAACTACCTAGATCAGTGATGGTGAACTTTGGCACCCCAGATGTTTTGGAACTGCATTTCCCATGATGCTCATGCACTCTGCAGTGTAGTGGAGCATCATGGGAAATGCAGTTCCAAAACATCTGGGGTGCCAAGGTTTGCTATTAATGACCTAGATCAGGGTTTCTCAACCAGGGTTCCTCCAGAGGTTGCTAGGGGTTCCTTGAGCAATGAGCAATTTCTGCCACTCAGATAAGTTCCCACTGACACCATTGATCTTTTTAGCTATCTGTGAGGGGGGAATTCTTCCCAATGACCACAAGTGTAAGGAGCATTATTCCCATTGACCATCACACTAATATAACATGAGTTGTAAATATAGTAATTTTTTTGTAGGGGTTCCGAGAGACCAGAAAGATATTTCAAGGGTTCCTCAGTGTTAAAAAGGTTGAGAAAGGCTGACCTAGATTATTTATCTTATCTTCTTGGTATCATCCATCCTAGTAGCTTATTTTCCAAAGGAAATTTCGTTTTTCTTAAAGTGTTCAAACTTTTTTTTCAGTTTTGGATAAAATAGTGAGTGGTTAGAGGGGGTCACATTTTTAAGGACTGTCTATCAATCCGCACAACCATATTAAATCAAAGTCTAGATAATATGGACGTTTCAGTCCTCTGCGCATATTAGGGGAAAATAACTTTATTTTAATGCACAAATAATAATAATGACCACTTACACGGAGGAAATTTCGTTTTTCTTAAAGTGTTCAAACTTTTTTTTCAGTTTTGGATAAAATAGTGAGTGGTTAGAGGCTGTCACATTTTTAAGCACTGTCTATCATTCCACGCAAACAAATCAAAGTCTATATAATATGGACATTTTCAGCTCCTTTGAGCATATTAGGAGAAAATAACTTTATTTTAATGCACAATTAATAACAATAAGCCCTTAAACTGAGGTGTTAGATATGGTCCCCAACTGTGCTTCAGTCTCACTTCCCGAAACCAGATTTCTCCTCCACAACTGTTCTTTTTGAAAGTCTGAGGTATGGATTTGTGTGAATAATGTCTACCATTTAACTACCTAGAACAGTGATGGTGAACTTTGGCACCCCAGATATTTTGGAACTACATTTCCCATGATGCTCATGCACTCTGCAGAGTAGTGGCGCATCATGGGAAATGTAGTTCCAAAACATCTGGGGTGCCAAGGTTTGCCATTAATGACCTAGATTATTTATCTTATCTTCTTGGTAGCATCCATTCTAGTAGCTTATTTTCCAAAGGAAATTTTGTTTTTCTTAAAGTGTATCTATCATTCAAACTTTTTTTTTTCAGTTTTGGATAAAATAGTGAGTGGTTGGAGGGGGTCACATTTTTTAAGGACTGTCTATCATTCCACACAACCATATTAAATCAAAGTCTAGATAATATGGACGTTTCATCTCCTCTGAGCATATTAGGAGAACATAACTTTATTTTAATGCACAAATTGTAAAAATGAGCGCTTACACGGAGGTGTTAGATATGATCCCCAACTGTGCTTCAGTCTCACTTCCCAAGCCAGATTTCTCCTCCACAACTCTTCTTTTTGAAGGTCTGAGGTATGGATTTGTCTGAATAATGTCTACCATTTAACTACCTAGATCATTTATCTTATCTTCATGGTAGCATCCATCCTAGTAGCTTATTTTCCAAAGAAAATTTAGTTTTTTCTTAAAGTGTATCTATCAAACAGTTTTTTTTCAGTTTTGGATAAAATAGTGAGTGGTTAGAGGGGGTCACATTTTTAAGGACTGTCTATCAATCCGCACAACCATATTAAATCAAAGTCTAGATAATATGGACGTTTCAGTCCTCTGCGCATATTAGGGGAAAATAACTTTATTTTAATGCACAAATAATAATAATGACCACTTACACGGAGGTGTGAGATATGATCCCCAACTGTGCTTCAGTCTTGCTTCCCGAACCAGATTTCTCCTCCACAACTGTTCTTTTTGAAGGAACCTCTGGAGGAACCCTAATGTTCCATGGAACCCTGGTTGGAAAACTCTGACCTAGGGTATTAATCTTATTTTCATGGTAGCTACCAACCGTTGTGAAGGACCACAACATACAGGGATATACAAGGTAATACTGACATATAATCACACACATAGGTTGGAATTGACGGATTTGTGCCCTTTTTTTCGTCCTCACCTACTATGTAACTATGTAACCTGGTCGCTCATTATCCAAAGGAAAAAATAGTTTTAGAAAAAGTGCTAACACTTAAACTTTCAGTTTTGGACAAAATAGTGAGGGGTTAGAGGGGGTCACATTTTTATTGCTCTTAGGGAGATTCACTTCTTTTTTTTTTACCACTGTCATTGGGACTAAAATTGAGTGAAAATTAAAAAAAATTTAAGTGGTAACCATCTAATGAGTGATAATTGATTAAAAGGACATTTAGTTCACTTTTTCACTTTTAATACAACATTTGTAGGAAAAGGAAATAGGACTTTTAAGGTACCAATAATTCCAAAAATGGAAAAAATATTTTTATTGTGTTGATGGTTTAACATCACATAAGAAGTGGTATAAAAGCGGTATTACCCCCCTCCCCCCAAAATAAAATAAATTAATATGTTGTAGCTCACCAGTGTGGTTGATTTATTTCAAATTTTTAGTCTTTTTTTCTTTCTTTTATTTTCAGCTGTTGATCATATCAATAACACGGTTTCTGTCTTAGCCCTTGTACACACGTTCGGAGATTCCGACAACCAAATCCGTCCGATTTTGTCCGACGGATTTAGTCCGAAACTGTTGCATACACATGGTCGGACAAAGTTGTCGGAAAATTCGACGTGATGACGTTATTTCGTTACGACGGGACTACATTCACGCTAGTAGCCAATAGCTTTGGTGTAGGAATTTGATCTGAGCATGCGTGGCACTTTGTCCGATCGGAATTCTCTACACATGATCGGAGTATGTCCGATCGGAGCATTTTTTTTCGGAAAATTTTACCAACAAGTTGGAAAACTTGGTCCGTCGGATACTCCGATGGAAACAGTCCGATGTAGACCACACACAGTCGGAATATCCGACAAAACGGTCCGATCGGACACATTCTGTCGGAATCTCCAACCGTGTGTACAAGGGCTTAGGGTGTCTCCCTTGGATGAGGTAGAAATGGAGACACCTTTGGACACCAGCATTGTCAGTCTGGAGAGGGAAGTGTTAGATGGACTAGCATATTTAGATGGACTTAACTAGCAAATTAAAGCCAAACTCCAGCTAACACTTTTTAGGCAGTTACAGAAAAAAAAATTATTTTGGGATAAAGGTTTTACATTCAATAAATAAAAACTGACCAATGTGGTCAGTTGTGGTTGTAGCTCACCAATGTGGTTGTGTTATTTCTCATTTTTAGGCTTTTTTCTTTCTTTTATTTTTACCTGTTGATCCTTTCAATAACAAGCTTTCTGTCTTAGGGTGTCTCCACTTTGGATGAGGTAGAAATGGAGACACATTTGGACACCAGCATTGTCAGTCTGGAGAGGGAAGTGTTAGATGGACTAGCATATTTAGATGGACTTAACTAGCAAATTAAAGCCAAGCTCCAGCTAACACTTTTTAGGCAGTTACAGAAACATTTTTTTCTTTTGGGATAAAGGTTTTACATTCAATGAATAAAAACTGACCAATGTAAACACCCCTGTCAAGGCTAAATGGTTCGTTTCAGCTCTCCAACCGCAACTTTTGCTGGACAGCTTGGTCATAAAAAAATAACAGATTTACTGGCTGGGTCAATAGGTGAAAAAAAAAGGAAAAAAAGCTTAAAAAAAGAAAACAAATAACACCCCATTAACTAATTGGTAAGCTGCAATATGATATTGTTTTATTTTTAGGTTTAATAGAGAGAGTTGCAACTTTAAGCCCTCATAGATTACACCTCAACAACCAACAACCAGCTGTTGTGCACAATTCGGTCAAACATTATTGTATTATAGGATAATCTATCTCCATTAATTGGTGCTGATCTCTATTTTTTGGTGCTGATTCTACAGCGAAATGAGGAAGACCCAACAGAGCATTTGCTTCATCAGGAGGATATAGGAGGTGTTTATCAAAAAAGTTTTTTTATATCAAAGACCAGTTTCACCATAACTTGAACCATATTCCCTCCACAGCTGAACACAAGGTCAACAAGAAGAACCTGGGACCACTAAGGCTCCTTAAGCAGTTCTAATCAATACTATTTGCTACTGTATCAGTCTCTTTAAAAAAAAAGAAAAGGAACAATCTTTTATAGTAAGAAATCGCCCCAAAAATGGCATAATAGTTGTTCCAAAAAATTATGAAACTCCAGGGTCTACAAATAGGCAGCCTTCAAGAACTTAAAGTAAGCCAATTCTCGTTGAACCATACATTGTCTACGACTTACATATGCTTTTACTGTATGTTTGTTTCTGCCCTATACCTTCTCTCTTTTTTATATCTCCACCACCTTATCTCTATTCTAGAGTAGGCATGTTCTTACTGTTCTGTATTCCATCAGCATTCCCTCTGTTCTAGAGTAAGTGGGCTCTGTATTCCATAGGCATTGACTTATTGACATGCTGAATGGCAACATACTTGTACTTTCTACTGATGGTTTTTGTAATCTCTCTGCTAAAAACTGTATTAAGATTAAAAAAAAAAAGGCCCTCTAGGGAAACACCTGATGAAGGAACAAGCAGTTCACAAAATCTTAAGATCCACATACAAGTAGAAAAATAAATTAGCCCCAGAGAAATCTTCTAAAGAGTAACGCAGCGTACACACGATCGGACTTTTCGGCAGACTTGGTCCGGCGGACCGGAATCCGTCGGACAATTCGATCGCGTGTGGGCCCCAGTGGACTTTTTTTCCCCAAAAGTCAGACGGACCTAGAAATAAAACATGTTTCAAATCTATCCGATGGACTCAAGTCCGACGGACTAAAAATCGGCAAAACCGTTCCTCTGTGTGCTAGTCCGACGGACCAAATACGATGCAAGGGCAGCTATTGGCTACTGGCTATTGAACTTTTTTGTTTAGTCCCGTTTACGTCATCACGTTCAAAACTAACAGACTTTTGAAACGGACTTAGCCCGGTTGTGTGTGGCCAAGTCTGTTTCGTTCAGAAAGTCCATCGGACCTCCGCCGAAAGTCAGTCGGGGAAACCGTCGGACCTAGTCCGTTGAAAAGTCCGGTCGTGTGTACGCGGCATAACAACTGTTTAAGAGCAAATTTACCTCACTTTGTTTTAACCTCTTTTTATTACATTTTTATATGAACAGAAGACATAACATAACATTCAAAAACATATATGTGAATCATTCCTAGAATGTACATACTACAAAACATTTGAAATCCTCCATAAAATACATATAATTCCTAGATTCTCCCAATTTCCCTCCACAAAAAAAGGGGGAAAAAAAAGAGAGCCAGGGGATCCCCTTTTATGGAAATTCCTCCGATTCTGTCCATCAATACCTCTCCCTCACCCCAAAATCTCCAACCAACAAACTCACCATACAAGATAAAACACTCCCCCCATTACAAACCGTGAAAAACCAAAGATACCTATAAGTTTGTATGTTGTGAAATTTTTATTTAATTAAGGGGTGGATCTGGGAACATCTGCTTTGTGTCTGCAGCACTGGAAATTAAGTTAATCTGCCCAATCACCCCAAAAGAACACAACTGACAAAAAAACCCCCAAAAAACAGATTGGGGTTTTTACCATTTTCAACTTTATCCAAAATAAAAAGAAACATGAGTGAAGTTGGTTGTTATGACTAGGACAGCTACAAAAAAAGTAGACTTTAGGTGATTTGTGTTGTTTTTCAGTGTGTTCGTTGTTGACGTTGGCCATTGTAGGTGTGTGCAATTTTTTTTCAAATTCTCATGGTCTGATTTTATATATTTTTTTATTCCTAAATGTAAAAAGTATAACTGGCTAATAATATTTGGAGGTAACAAAACCAAAGCTTTTTGATTCAGGAAATATTTGATTGTCTTTAAGGGATCAGGAATTTTTTTTTTTTTACCCCTGTTGAAGTACTGTAAATTGGACCATGCTTTGTAGGGGTTTCTTCTAGTTTGTCTAACTAGGGTACTGTATATTGAGGTTCTCTATTCATTTATGTATTTGTTTATTTATTTATGTATTCTATTGGTTGAACTAGACGGACTCATATCTTTCCAGTACAAAAAAATTGGCCACTGCTCTCACCTATAACTGATCTTTGCAGAAGGGAGAACGTGGAAAGGCAATGCATGCAAAAGAAAACCAAAGAAATTCTCAGCTCAACTTACCTACCAGCCTTCTAACCAACCCAATTGTCCTGTCTAACAGTATACGTTAAAAGCAGGGGTTTAGTATGTACATATTTGCAAATACATGCGTAAGCTACAGAGCCCTGTCAAGGCACCCCGGTATCTGTAGTCCTAACTCAAAATTTTGAGAGCCTCCATAGTGGAAGCACATGCATTATAATGGATAGATAGAGGGCAGGTGAGCCTGGAGGGAGCCCACCCCTCCTTAACGGTTATATCTAATTGACCTATTCTTAGAAATGTCTCCTCCCACCTCCTGCTACCTATGCGGCCTGTCACATACCTGACTGTGGTGCCCAAGGTGATGAAGGTGGCCTCTTGCACAATTCCCATCCAAGCACCCCTGGTAATGCAAACAGGGAGTGGAAAGGCGTAGGTGCCCAGAGGCTGAAGTAGTGAACTTGAGCTAGGAAAAACAGGCGTCCTTACAGCAGCAGTATGGAGTCAGGACACAAGCTATGTTCAGCAGCCACCAGGCAG
Source organism: Lithobates pipiens (assembly GCF_037356315.1). Taxonomy (NCBI): domain Eukaryota; kingdom Metazoa; phylum Chordata; class Amphibia; order Anura; family Ranidae; genus Lithobates; species Lithobates pipiens. The sequence goes on from NW_027507785.1 coordinate 316,069,886, forward strand.
ACATGTGAAGGGTCAAATTCAAGGTCAGGAACAGGCAAATGTCGGTAATGAGCTGGCGGCAGGGTACCAATTACAAGGCAGAATCGTGTTGCTCAGAAGTCCAAGCTCCAAGCCTTGGTCGTTAACACAAGTGAGAAATAGACAAAGCTGGCAGGGGTGATCCAAGAGAGGTGTCAGATGTAGCCTGGTCAGGAACAAGAGAGCAGACTTCCAGGAACTTGGGATACACAAATTAGAGTTGAAGTTAATCCAGCACTGAGGCTAGGCAGACTAGCTAGCTAGCTGCCAGGATCTCTGGGTGCACCAGTGCTCACGCACATGCCCATTCTTGTCTTTGCCCATCTGGTTAGGTTCCTATGCTTACCTGCCTGTACATGAAGATGAGCACTTGCCTCTTGGGAATTAGCACTTGCTGTACGAGAGTTAGCACTTGTTGCACAAGCTCCCTGAAACTACCCCATATGTGCTCACATAATCCTGCAGCTCTGGCTACCCTGTGTCAGTAGGTGACTGACTGCAGGGGAAAAGAGGGAGCGTTGACAGCTGGGCTATGGGTGCCTGTGGGTGATGCCACCGATTCTGGAAAACCCAGCCGTTGTTGACTCTGACACAGAGGAGCCGGAGCTGTGAGATCATGTGACTGGACCAGAGCGGGCTAAAAAAATAGGTGAAAATACAGATCTTTTTTACATAGGGTAGGCAGCATAAGTATCAGTAAGAGGGAGGGGGCATTTTAAGAATAGTCATGGTTAGGCAATAATTTCACTTTAATGTCTGCTTTGAAGTTTAACTTCAGGCTGGCCAAAAAATGAATTGCACGCCTCCCCCAGCAGTTGCAGAATAAAGTGCTTGTTTTTCCAGGAGAAGATTTGCTAGAGAGAATTACTTACCTTAATCCATGGCCTCCCAAATGTCTCCCCAGCTGATTCGGATCCATGGTCCCGCAAACACCAGTCATGCTACCACTTTAGTTACCAACCAGTGGCCAACTATATTGTATATGATGATGTTAAGCAGTGGTCTCCAAACTGTGGCCTGGAGTGGGGGGGGGGGGGGGGCGGATGCGGCCATTTGCTCGTTTTTTATCAGGCCCTTGGGGTACTATTTCATTCACTGACACCAACAAAGGGGCACAATTACTCCCAATGGAACCAATGATGGGGCACAGTTCCTTCCAATGACACCAACGATGGGGCATAGTTCCTCCCAATGACACCAATGATGGACCACAATTTTTATCCATGACACCAATGATGGGGCACAATTCCACTCAATCACACCAGTGATGGGGCACAATTCCACCCAATCACACCAATGATGGGGCACTATTCCGCCCACTGACTCCAATGATGGGGCATTATTCCTACCAGTGACACCAATGATGGGGCACTATTCCTCCCACTGACATCAGAGATGAGGCAATATTCCTCCCACTTACATCAATGATGGGGTATTATTCCCACCAATGACACCAATGATGGGGCACTATTCCTACCAATGACACCAATAATGGGGTACTATTCCTACCAATGACACCAATGATGGGGCACTATTCCTACCAATGACACCAATGATGGGGCACAATTCTTACCAATGATGGGACACAATTCCTCTTATTGAAACCAAAGATGGGGCATTGCTTTCTCCAACTGATGCTGGGATTCCCAATGGCCACAGTGCACCCCCCCCCCCCCCCACCCAGTAAACTGGCCCTTTGTTTAGAATGTTTTAGGACCCCTGATGTTGAGGGTTGGCTCACATTCCAGCATTGGAGAGAACAGGATTGGAACATTGCTGTGGGACTTTCTGGTAAAGTAAGTATTCCTTCTATATCAGACAATCCCGAGACAAAACAAACACCTTGCCAGCTCAGAGTGCAGCTTTAAGCCCTTACTTAAAGTGGAACTTTAGTCAGAAAATTAAGTCCTGCTGGACTACCTCAGGTTGGCCCCTTTTGCAGGTACAGCTATGTGAAGTAATACATTAAAAATAAGTGTCTAGACCACGGGTGTCAAGCTGGGGGCCCGCCAGTTGTTGCAGAACTACAAGTTCCTTGAAGCATTGTAAGGCTGACAGTTACAAGCATGACTCCCAAGAGTAGAGTCTAGACTGTTCAAAATCCAGTAATACACTGTCTCACCCTGCTCTGCACATGCTCAGTTACTCTCTATTTTTAGGCACTGTGCCCAATATCAGAGACACTAGAGGCTGGTCTGCTGACAGCCTAAAGATTTAGACCCCTTTCACACTGCAGGCGTTTTTCAGGTGCTACAGCGCTAAAAATTGTGCCTGAAAAAAGTGGCTCCATTCACTCCAGTGTGAAATCCCGAGGGCTTTCACACTGGAGCGGTACACTGGCAGGGAGTCACAAAAAGTCCCGAGAGCAGCTTCTTTGGAGTGGTGAAGGAGCAGTGAACTCACCGCTGCTCCGGCGGTGTTTTGCGGGCGGATTTAACCCCTTTTTTGGCCGCTAACGGGGGGTTAAATGCACCCACTATCAGCCGAATAGCGATGCTAAAACAATGGTAAAGCATCACTAAAAATAATTTTAATTAATGGGGAAGCTCTGCGATACCGCCGGCAAAACGCAGATCCGGGAAACCCCTGATCCCTTGGCATTTTGCAGACGTATTTAACCCATTTTCACCCCCTAACGGGGGGTTAAAATCGCCCCGCTAGTGGCCGATTAGCGCCACTAAAACCGCGGTAAAGTGTCAAAAAAAATAGCTCCCCTTTACCACTGACGCCATAGGGGGCTTGGTGTGAAAGGGGTCTTACTCCTGCTCAGGGGCTCTGGGCTTCATAAAAATGGCAGTCTCCAACACGAAGAAACAGGAGCAAAGCTAGAGGCAATTTAAGGCACACACTTATTTTTGTAGCATAATTATTAGTGTGGAATGTACGTTCCTTGCTAAAGAACATTATTTTTTATCAAGTTGTTACAGGTTAGGTTCCACTTTAAATAGTTATTATTGGGTATAATGAACAAACAACAGAAAAAGGTGAAATAAAAAAAGCACAACAAGTAGAAGCAAATAAAACAGCACATTTGAAGAGTGTCTATATTACATAAAAAGAATATAATTACTCCATATAAAACTTCAAATAAAGATTAAATGTAATTCATGTCAGCCAACATCAATCCACAAATGTTCATTGAATTCAGAGGAAAACCGAATAATGGCTACTTGTTCGTAGGCTTCTTGAACAGAAATTGAATTAAAGGAGGGCTTCCCGTGACCTAAAAATAGGACAACAACACAAATGAAATGATTTTGAAAAAGAACAATAATAAAGATCCATCTACATTTAAATGTCCAGTCCAGTTTTTGGCTGATGGTAATTAAGAGGAAACTATAAGGGCCCGACACCGTTGTGCATTGTGCTAAAACACATATGCAGCATTTCATGGTTACCTGACCAAAAAAAAAAAAAAAAAAGAAAAGCATACGGTATTTGATTTAACATTTACATAAATTCTTTTAACATTTACAAAAAACATAAAGAAAAAGAGTATATACAAACCCACTACATTCCTTTCTTTTTAAATACATGTGCTTTTAAAGTAGATGTAAACCCAAGTAGTGAAAATTGATCTTTGTGGGGTGCAGAAAAAGGATACTAGTAGAACGTTTTTTACAAAAAAGTATTTTTCAAAAATACCTTTTTTTGTAGCTTTATCTTGTGGTCATGTCAATCATTTGAATCCTTGTAGCATGCATTCCATAGGAAACCCAGTCACTGTGGAGATACTAAAGTGACAATTTTTGAACTAAATACACTTCGGGGCTGATTCACTGTTCCTCATAATACTAAACGAATCACTAAATTCACAGATAGACCTTGTGGGGTCGATTTACTAAAACTGGAGTGTGCAAAATCGGGTGCAGCTGTGCATAGAAACCAATCAGCTTCTAACTTCAGCTTGTTCATTTAAACGTGGAAGCTGATTGGTTACTATGCAGAGCTGCTCCAGTTTTAGTAAATCTACCCCACAATGTCTACCTGCGAATTTAGTGATTAATTGTATTATTTCAAACAATGGACTTTTACACACAAGAGGCATTTGCCTATGTGGGCTCATTTCTGCAGTGGACCAGTTTGGTTTTACTTAATGTGAATAGCAGAGATGAGGGGAGTGATCATGCCGAACTTGATATTTTGCTATGAGTATGGCTAAGCCATAATTTGCTTGGGCAAAAAAAAAAAAAAATCACGTGGCTGTGTTGATAAACGAGCATAGTTAGTGCTAGGTTTAGTGCTGGGGTAAGTGTTTCTCAAAGGGTTTATCTGTTCCTCAATATCTAATGTCACATTCCCAACTACTGATAGGTGCCATGTTTTGGCACAAGAACAGATTCAGACTAGTTAAAAAGAAGCTATTTAAAGGCCACTGCATCCTTAAAAAACACCTTCGTACAGACCAACCATTTTTGACCAAGGTTCCGTGGAACCCTAGGGTTCCTCCAGAGGTTGCTAGGAGTTCTTTGAGCTGTGGCTGATTGTCCTCTTATCTGTTAGTGCCATCTAGTTCAGAGGCAAACACTACTTAGCAGACTGAAATGGGAGTGTAGCACTCTGATGTTTAGGCAAGGTGGCTATTAAATGTATCTGCCAAGTGATAGTTGCCTTGGCCAATTTTTAGGAGGCCAATTGATTTCACCCTAATTCTGGAATTGCTGCACTTCTCTCTTTTGTCACTAGATGGCTGGGTATCTGGTGACATTAGATAAGACAAGGGCATTGCAAGGACAGATTAGGAATGAATGAGGTGTCTCAGCCAATGGGCAGGGATTTGCTTGGGTCCCTTGGCCTGCTGGGAGAACCTATTTATTTGTCAGGGGATCGGGGTTCTGTGCCACTTGGACGGCTGAGAGCAGTTTAGGGTTGGGACTGCTGCTTGCAGTCCAACCAGAAGTAACGGTTCCGCCAGCCAGGAAACCAGTTGTGGTCAGAGGTAGAAGGAAAGCTGTTGCCACTAAAGGACCATCCACCTTGTTACTGGAGACCACTGTGACTAAGCTGAGGCCAGTACCAGAGCACACTTCTTGTCAGCCGGGGACAGTGAAGAAGTGGGAAAACTTCAGCAAGTGCCAACTCAGGGCCCCAGTGGGACAGCAAAGGTGACACTTGTGTAATGCCAAGCCAGGGACCTTATGTGTCAGCAAGGGTGAAGCTTGAGGAGTATCTGTGAGTGCCAAGCCAGCGACCCAGCGGTGAAGCGGGGGTGACACTTGAGGAAGATACTGAATGATAGATTGGAAGCACTCATGGGATCCAGTGGCAGTGGACCAGTAAGTCTAGTGAAAGACTGAGGGCTCAGTGGAAATGAAGTTCTACAATAGGAGAAGTGAAAGAATTCATTGCAACCTTTGTTAGAAACTGTTACAAGACTGTTGCCATAGGAGACAGTGATCCTACTCATGCAGATGTGGTCTCTGGCTAGATACTTTTCCCTGCATGGCTGTCTGTCTATAGGAGTCTCAGAGTCTGCCAATTAACATTGCATCTACTCAAGGGTGTCCTGGTCCCCCTCTCTCCCACAGTTCTGTTTAAGAGACAATTAATCTCTTTGCATCCAAGAAGTGTCTAGTGACCATCAATCTATTTTGCATTACAGCCACCATGCCTTCTAACCCACTTTACACAGAAGGATGTCAGCTGTCCCTAACCCTGGAGGTCACCATTAGGCCGAGAGAGACCCGGAACTTTGCTATATTCTTCCCACTGACTGCCAATGTAAGCTAAATTTTTCACGAAGGAATTCGATGTAGAAGGCATTCAAAAAGACCTGAAAATGGAAAATGATATTGAACACATCATCATTTTTCTTTCGTGTTGCCTATCCATGGCAGCATACCAGGGTAAGAGCTCAACCTTTAATCCTTTGCTCAGGACCAGTGAATAGCATAATAGAGAAAGAAACAGGACACCTGATAATCTCTGTAAGACCTTTACATGACATGGTTGGGTTTGAATGGTGCCATGGATAAGCATAAGGAAAGGAAAATTAAGGTAAGTATTTGATATAATTTTCAATTTTTCCTGGTACATGGCAGCATACCAGTGATAACTAACTACCTGACAGGGTGGGTTGGTGCTCAAAAATCAATTTATTGTAAGGAAGAGAGAAGTTTGGATGGTCCGTCTTCCAAACTCCACCATTTGTCAAGGTGCCAGGATCAATTCTGTAATGTTTTAGGAAAGTGTGTTGCTCACTTTACTGGGAATATTCGGTATGATGAAAAAAAGAAGCAGGATACTAGGGGACCAAGTTCTTTCTTTTTTATTCTACTCACTGGTAGGGCGGCACAGTGATGTAGTGGTTAGCACTCTCACCTAGCAGTAAAAAGGGTTGCTGGTTCAAATCCCATCCACGACACTACCTGCCTGGAGTTTGCATGTTCTCCCTGTGCCTGTGTAGGTTTCCTTCCGGGTTCTCCGATTTCCTCCCACACTCCAAAGACATGCAGGTAGGTTAATTGGCTTCTGTCCAAAATTGGCCCTAGTATATGAATGGGGACCTTGGATTGTGGGCTTCTTGAGGGTAGGGACTAATATGAGTGTGCAATATACAGGGGTAGGGACAATTGTAGACATTCACTCAGGTTGAACTGGATGGACTGATGTCCTTATTCAACCTTACAAACTATGGTAGGAAGGGGCTACATCCAGAGATCCATCACTGGTATGCTGCCATGTAAGCACCAGTAAAATTATTTGAGAAAGGCTTTTATAGACTAATGACACCAATGTATTTCACCAAAATGATGAACTCTTGCCAAAATTTACGGATTCTTTTCCAAAATAAATTGGCTTCTGCATTGGGCACAAGGTCAAAAAAACCATTCTATAATGCTCGGTAAGGCTGGATTCGCATATGTCCAGCTGGGGTTTGTAGTCCAGGGTTTGGTGCATTCCCGTTCACTGGTCTAGGTGTGAACAGGACCGCATTTTTGCCTGAATTTGCATCTGAACCGGACCCAAACATGCACAGGAACATTTTGGAATGTGGACCTCGGCCGCCCCGGACATGTGTGAACTGGCTCCATTGAGAGCCGGTCACACTCGAATGTCATGTTTATTGGATGGGGGGAAACCACCATCCAATTCACACATATGTGAACCCAGACTAAAGGGTGATGATGCGCAAAGTGTAGATGTGGCAACTAATGGTACCATCACTCTCAAGAACTTGGCTCTGTGGGAGTTAAAAAACGAGTGACAATTGGGGTTAATTTACTAAAGGCAATTAGACTGTGCACTTTGCAAGGGAAGTTACTCCAAAGCTTAGTAAATTAGATTAACCACTTGCCGACCGCCGCATATACATATACGTGAGCAGAATGGCCCAGGCAGGCAAATGGGCGTACCTGTACGTCCTTTTAAATTTGCCGCCCATCACGTGCCTGCCATGCACCACAGGAACGTGCCCATGGGTCCTGCAAACTTAATGTTCACTGCGATCCTGGCGAGGAGAGGCAGAACGGGGAGAACAAGTATATTACACTTAGTGCGATTTTTTTTTTACCAAAAAATATGTAGAAGAATACATATCAACCTAAACTGTGGAAGAAATTATTTTTTTTTTGATATTTTTTGGGGATATTTATTATAGCAAAAAGTAAAAAATATTGCCTTTTTTTCAAAATTTTCACTCTTATTTTGTTTATAGCGCAAAAAAATAAAAACCACAGAGGTGATCAAATACCACCAAAAGAAATCTCTATTTGTGGGAAAAAAAGGACGTCAATTTTATTTTGGTGCAACGTCGCACGACCGCGCAATTGTCAGTTAAAGCGACGCAGTACAGAATCACAAAAAAGGCTCTGGTCAGGAAGGGGGTAAATCCTTCCGGGGCTGAAGTGGTTAAAGGGATTGTAAAGCCTCACGGTTTTTCACCTCAATGCATTCCGAGTCCGATCGTTTCTGTGCCGAGGAGTCTCGAGTCCTGATTGGATAGATTGATAGCAGCACAGCCATTGGCTCTCACTGCTGTCAATCAAATCCAATGACATGGGAGCCAGGGGGCAGAGCTGAGTACTGCTGTCTGTGTCAATGGCCGTAGCAGCAGGACTCGGGAGCGTGCTCGCACAGGTGCCCCAAGGAAAATCGCTTCTCCAACAGGGCATTCGAGAACAGGAGGAGCAAGGAGCACCACTGAGGGACCCCAGAAGAGGAGGGTCGGGGTCCACTCTGTGCAAAACCAACTGCACGGAGGAGGTAAGTATGACGTAAGTATGACTGTGTGCAAAACCAACTACACAGAGGAGGTAAGTATGACGTGTTTGTTTTTTTGTTTTTTTTCAAACTGAACCTTTAGTTATCCATTAAGCTCTGCTGACTTCCATCATCCACTCAATTGCAAGCAAAATTCCTGTTTTTTTTTATTTTTCCTTGGATGTGATTGGGTATTCTAGGCAAAATGAAGCTTCATCTCATTCATTAAGCTCTGGAGTACCTGCACTTGCAGAGTACAACTGCACTTGTAAAATGCACAGTCTATTTACCTTAAGAAAATACCCCAAAGAGTTTAAACTTGAGTTTTTATACAGAAAGCTTTTTTGACATGTTGGGGGGGGGGGGGGGGCAGATATGCCCATCAATTGGCACAATAATTCATAGCAGCCAATCAAACTCAACTTTGTTCTATGCCCTTGTACACACGGTCGGAGATTTCGACAACCAAATCCATTGGATTTTGTCCGTCGGATCTTGTCCGAAACTACTGCATACACATGGTCGGACTAAGTCAAAAAATCCAATCTTTCGGAACGTGATGACGTAATTCATTACGATGGAACTACATTTAGGCTAGTAGCCAATAGCTTAGATGTAGGAATTTGATCTGAGCATGTGTGGCACTTTGTCCGATCAAAATTCTCTACACATGATCGGAGTATGTCCGATCGAACCAGTTGGTCGGGAAATATTTCCAACAAGTTGGAAAATTGGGTCCGACAGAGATTCCGACGGAATCAGTCCGATGCAGACCACACACAGTCGGGCTATCCGACAACACGGTCCGATAGGACACATTCCGATGGATTCTCCGACCGTGTGTACAAGGCTTAATAAGGACATTTGATTCCATGGTTGCCATTTAATATGCAAATTATGGAAGGTGAGTCGGCCTTCCCAGGCCTTCTGGCCCTTATATATAACTGTGACCATCAGTTTCCATTTTACAGTCTCCACATATGGCTGCGATACAGCGTGTACTGCTGGTGTGCAAAGAATGAGTTGGTCTTATAACAGATGAAGTGAACGTAACAACCTTGCAGCTGATTAATGTTTGCTATGAAAAGGCGGACGAATCTTCATCCCTCTTATGCGCTCCTCACTTCTGATAAATGAAGCCCGGCGACTCACCGGCCACTGCGGAGAAAAATACACATATAGTAATATGATTTTCAGGGGCTGCATGGAAATAAGTAAGGGGGAGCAGCGAGCAACCATTTTTCCCTTTGTAAGCCTTCGATACATCACCGGACCGGACTGCGCTATCGATATACATGACCGCCGGTAACTTTTTCATTGAGTTCTATTACTTTGCAAGTTGTTCCACTTTGTTTTGTCAATGCATCTTATTGAGTCTTCCTTTTTATTTCATACTGGTAAAGCGATGAAGGGAAATGAAATATTAAAGGAGAGATTATAAAAAAAAAACTAAAAAAAATATCACAAATTCAAAAAAAGTTGGACTGCTCAACTTTATCTTACTAAGAAGATTGTTTCACATTTTTTTTGGGTGGAAGTGGAATTTGATAAGTGTAATTTGTAGAGAGTGGACGTGATCCAATCTATTCTTTCCCTCCATGCATTTTCCAGCTGCTGCAGATTGATAGTTTAATACAAGTACAAGAAATGCCAGTGGAATCTATTTTTATTGTATCCATAGGCCAAATGTAACCAAGTTAAAGGTTTTCAGTTAGTTGGGGCCTGTGAGGTTCTGGCCTGTTCATTATTTTTGAGATTTTAAAATAATATTTTAAAGTTGAGATTTAAAGTAAAATGTAAAATCTTCACCCAAATGCATTTTTCTAGTTTTGCATCGAGGAAACAGTGGTCTCCAAACTGTGGCCTGGGGAACAGATGTGTCCTTTTGCTTGCCTTGGGCACTATTCATCCCATTGATACGAGACACTATTTTGCCTACTGACACCAACAATGGTCCATAATTCCTGCCACTGACAATGGGGCACTAGTTCTTTCACTGACACCAACTATGGCACACTATTTCTCCACCTTACACCATAGATGTGACACTGTTTACGCCCACTGATGGTAGAAAAAGTCTATTCCCACTGACCACAGTCTGGCCACCCTAAAGTCTGAAGGATGGTAAAATGGCCCTTTAGCTAGAAAGTTTGGAAACCCGGGTTGGGTTTTTATTGCTCTGTTCTCTATTGGGACAAGAAGTAAGGGGAAATCTAACAATCCAATGGAGAAAATTGGACAAACAAAACATAAATCTGCAAAAAAAAAAAAAACTTTAGAAGAATGGGAAAGAATTAGGACTTTTGTCAGATGTTCTCACTGGGGAGTTTCTCCTCACTATCTGCTCTGGAGGCAGAAGGAAGTGAGGGAATCTTTCCAAAGTGAGATGAATTGACAGTTGTCATTGCAACAAACAACCCAATTGGAAATGACAATAGCCATTAGGGCAGGCAAGAGCAGTCCCCTGGCCTCTAGGCCAGCGTACAAAGATATGGTAGGCAATTGTGGGCCTCCAACCTTGTGGTAAAAGTTTGTGGCAGGCCCTTTTTCTGCTGCGGCATTACTGCATCCCTAGATACAAGTCAGCTCCATAAAGACATGGTTTGATGAGGTTGGTGTGGAGGAACGCAAGTGTCATCCCCAGAGCCCTGACCTCAACCCTACTGATCACCTTTGGGATAACTTGAAACGCCAGTTGTGAGCCAGTGTCTTCTCACCCAACATCAGTACTTTCCTCACAAATGTTCTTTTGGCTTAATGAGCGCAAATTTTCACAGACACACTCTACAATCATGTGGAAAGCCTTCCAAGAAGAGTGGAGGCCTGAGGGAAAGGTCTAACCCCATATTAATGGCCATAGTTCAAAATAGTGTGAGTGTTTTACTTTTTCGTGTAGGTGTTATGGTCAGTTTTCCACAAATGTTTGACAATATAGTGTATAATCATTAATTGCTAAATCCTTCTATCATGTAGGCCCCCTATTCAGACCTCCAGTCTGTTATAGATCTCCCCCATTGTCATGTTATTTGTCATATGATATAGAGCAACAAGGCAATCTGAATGTCACTGAAACAAGGGCTAAATGAGCATGCAAGGTGGCCCCAAATAGAAATGTGTATCTATATCTATCAAATCTAAAGGCTCGTCCATGATATCTTTGTGTTTGAGCAAACTTTGTGGGACTTAAGAATGTCCCGACTTTTAAAAAATGTTTTGGCTGTCCAAAGCATGATTATGTGCCGGAAGAGGCAATGTGCCCAAGATGGGACCATACAGCTACACAAGTGCATTTGACTCTTTATATTTTAAAGAGACCACTTGCTCTGGTAAGAGTTTTATTATACACAAGGTGGTGGAGCACTGGAGGTGTCGTGATATTTGTAACACCAATCTATTCTGTGGATCAAGACTCTCATGCAGCCATTCATGCACTGTTTAGGACTATTCTTGCTATTTATACTATTAGTTGCACTTCTATGAAGATTTACATATGATTCTTCTATTTATATCACTTCATGCATATTGTTTTTATTAGCGTGGCTTTTTTGATTTATAGCAATAAAAACACAGTTAGAAGTTCTAATCCTTTCCTACTCTACTAAGAAGTGTTTTCATTTTTTTCTGTTTCCCCGCTGCAGAGATTTTAATTACTTCCTGTCTTTACAGGAAGTAACGAGACATCTCCAAACTGTGAACACCTAAAGAGCCAATAATACCACTAGTGTGTGCAGATGGGGCTACTTTATATACTACATAAAACACACAAAAGTAGGACCCCTAAACAATTGTCCGCACCACAAAATTGAGTGAAATAGGACAATTTTTTATTATGAATGACACACAATACATGTATAAAGCATCCCATGCATGTAACTCACAATGTAACAGAACTTAAAGACACCCTAAAGCCTCAAATATCTTATCACCAACCCCTTGTATATACACTATTGTCAAAAGTATTGAGTATTGACTTTCTTCTTGAGAACTTTACTAGGCCAAGTGGTGAAGAGACTAGTCCAAGTGGAGGAGAGAGATGGTTGGGTCTTCACTACTTACCTCAAAAAAATGATTGAGAAGAAGACTTCTCAATAATTCCAGTCTTGTTTTCTTGTGTATATGGATTGGGAGCGATATGTGGGCACTGGATGGTGTCTACTCTTCCAGGATGAAGTTAGTTTAACCTCTTTTGGGCCAACACAGGTTTACTTTAAACTGAGTGCATTTAATTATATGTTAAAAAATGAAAAAAGACCATAAAACTCCATTTGAGACGCTTTCAATGATTAGGTCCCGTATCCTTTATGCTAAATGTGACTTGTTGTAGCATAACTGAACCATGGTTATTATCTGCAATATTACCGGAGAGAGAGATGGATTGTGCATTAGATGGAACCTGCTTTACAAGCTAGCCGCATTATCAGTGGCTTGGAATGCCAGAGAATTCTAATTAACTTAATCACAATTCTCAAACGTATGACCTTCTAGTCTTAATTTTTCCACCCTCGTAACAGATATACGACTGTGCTTATTGCACAGATTACCCTGTGAATGGGCCACATCAAATGAACTTTGTAATAATTATGAGACATAAAATAGGCTGATAGATTGTAAAACGAAGAAAATATTTGGAAACAGAGGCATATGAGCGAACTGATAAAAATGGCAATGTACTGAAGCAAATAAGAAGTTTGAATAACATATAAATCTAGTTTACACGGACAAGAATGGGTTGGATGTAACTACCTTGAAGGAAGATGTACTGCCTGTAGCAAGCCAACAGATTTCAGCAGTCATGGGTCGAATGCCATTTCAGTGATAATACAAGAGGGGGCTGGGTTGTGGGAGAGTTTATACTTCCCTTCAGCTCATCAGGGCAACAGTAGAAGAGACATCTAACCGAGTTAGGTGTCACCTCTACTGTTGTTTTCAGGAGCTGAAGGGAAGTACAAGCTTCAAGCTGACCTCCAGCCTTCCCTTCAGTTTTGCACAGTTGCACAGGTTCCTTTTGTGTACTGAAATTGCTTACTTTGATTTCACTGCACACTGTAAGCTAAGCAGCAGCATCAGACAGAGTGAGACTCATTTCCTGGCTGGAAGTCATCCAGCATCATCTAGTGCAGGGGTGCCCAACCTTTTTAAAAGCGAGGGCCACTTAAGCAACTTGGTAACCAGTCGTAGGCCACAATGAGCGGAGCGTGTGGATGACAGGTCACGGCTACTCTATACACCCTCTGATCTGATCCACCCAGATGAAAGGGGATGAATTCCCTTCTATTTTTTTTATTGGATTTTTAGGATCGGATTGGAGGCAGGCGGGCCTAAACGGACAAGAGTCTGTTTACATCTGCCGCCCTGTAGAGGTAAATTGAGGGTCCGATTGGGTAGGGGCGATCGTGTGAAAAGGGCCTAAACTGCTTTCACACTGATGTGCTGCGGTTTACCCACACCATGGGTGCCGTGTACTGCACCTGTGTCTATCCTATGGGTTAACTGAACTGTGCTATAGACTCTGCCTGTGGCAAAAGCTGGCGCTGTACAGGAAGCATCGGCTTATGGGGCTCTGCTCTGCAGCTACTTTCTTCCTCTACCACCAGCTTCATTCACAACAAAGATGCTGTGGAATGACGGGTTGGCAATCTGCGATCTGGTCTTACTAACCTGCCATTCCATAGCAGGAGGTTGCGGGCTACATGTGGCCCCCGGGCCACTGGTTGGCCACCCCTGATCAAACGCTTTCCCTCCCAGCCTGACTGTCCCTAATAAGCCTTGTTCATTCATTGGATTTCAGTTCTTTCAATCATGGAGGCTTAGCATGATATGTGGGTGTTATATAGGGTGGTCTGCATGCATAATGTCCATTTCTCCAGATCAGTGGTCTCCAAACTGTGGCCTAGGGGCCAGATATGGCCCTTTGCTTGCTGTTATCTGGGCCACAGAATTAGGGGCATCATTTCCCCCTCCACTAACACCAGTGAGGGGGCACAATTCCTCCCAATGACCTAATGACACCAACATTTGGGACCAATGATGGGGTTAAGAATCCTCTCAATGACACCAATGATGGGGCACACCACACAAAACCAATGACACTAATGATGAGGCAAGAATCCTCCTAATGACACCAATGATGGGGCACAATTTTTCACAATGGCACCAACAATTGGGCCCAACGACACCAATGATGGGGCAATAATCCTCCCAATGACACCAAAGATGGGGCAAGAATCCTCCTAATGACACCAAATATGGGGCAGCAATCCTTCCAATGACACCATTGATAGGGCAAGAAACCTCCCCTTGACACCAAAGGTGAAGCATTGATTTTTCCTGCTGACGCCGGGACCTTTTCTAGTCCCACAGGCCACAGTCCGGCCCCTTAATATCCATGAAAGACAGTAAACTAGCCCATTGTTTAGTAAGTTTGAAGACCCCTAGTCTAGATTGACACCCACACATCCAGGCACTGACTGCATCACAGCTGTGTGTGAGCTGTAATGTTTTTAGGAAGCTAAGTACAGCACCCTGCCAGCCCCTTTCCACCAGCCATGATCTCCTTGCACTGAATGGAGAAGTGCAGAGATCCAGTGATGACGTCAGTAGGTATAAAATAAGTTACAGTATGTATTGAAAGCAGAAACATTTTCTTTAAATATTTAATTTGGAAGTTGATCAAGTGAGAGGAAAGGGGAGCAGGAGAATAAAAATAAATGACAAGCCTCCTTTAAGGGGCCAGTCCACACGAAAGTTATATTTTAGTTAAAGTATGTGTTTTGCCCAAACTTTTTTGAACTTTTAGAGAATTGATTATGAAGAGGCCTCAAAAGATAGCTTTAGATAAGATACCATTGTCCCAATTAAGATATAGAGAACAGGGGAGAGCATAAAGCTAAACACTAGGAAAAAAAACTCTGGGCGAAAATTTCCTAAGATCAGTGGGAACAGTGGGGACTATTGCGGTATCAGATAGTATTCAATAATGTAAGTTGAGATTTAAAATAGATAAGATTTTATTTTAAATAACTACACAAAAATGATAGAAGAGAACAAAACATACAAACATAGATCAAAATAGACAACAAAATGATCAATCCATAAAATGGACAATGTCATACAAGGGTAATTGAAAACCCCAAACAAGAGGGATTTTTTTACATAAATGTAGGGTAGACGTGTGGCTCAACCGGTTTCGCGGCACAAGAAAATGCTGCTTCCTCAGGAGACGTCACCTACAAGTTTAACATATACAGAAAAATAATATTTCAATAAATACAAATACAAATTTAACACAATTACATAAGAGTTTATAGTTATTAACAAATAAGTACAATAAAACAAGAAATAGTAATCATAGAAAAGTCATGACTCACCCCAGGACTTTTGTACCCCTCAACAAAGAGACGACAGACTGTGAGACACCCAAGATTTGGGTGTCCCCCCCTGGGGGCGGGCACGGGGGGTGGAATATATGGGAGGACACACTTTGCACTACAGGTGAAAATAGATAATATAAGGTGAGATGACCTGTTGGAGATTGCATTGCTGTCAAGAGAATTGTAACCCATGGACAAAGTCTGGAGGAGCTGCAGAGATCCACAGCTCAGGGGGGAGAATCTGTCCACAGGACAACTATTAGTCGTCTCTCTACAAATCTGCCCTTTATGGAAGAGTGACAAGAAGAAAGCCATAAGAAGTCCCATTTGTAGTTTGTGAGAAGCCATGTGGGGGACACAGCAAATATGTGGAAGAAGGTGCTCTGGTCAGATGAGACCAAAATTGAACTTATTGGCCTACAAGCAAAATGCTATGTGTGGCAGAAAACTAACACTGCACATCACCCTGAACACACCATCCCCACTGTAAAACATGGTGGTGGCAGCATCATGTTGTGGGGATGCTCTTTTTCAGCAGAGACAGGGAAGCCGGTCAGAGTTGATGGGAAGATGGATGGAGCCAAATACAGGGCAATCTTAGATGAAAACATGTTATGCCATGTACACATGATCTGAATTTTGGTTGGAAAAAGCTCTGATGGTTTTCCCAATGGAATTCTGATGGGATTTTGCTCAAGCTGTCATGCATACACACGGTCACACCAAATTCCGACCATCAGGAACGCGGTGATGTACAACACGTACTACGGGATTAGAAAAAGGAAGTTCAATACCCAGTAGTCAATAACTTCCATCTCATAGTTGAATGTGAGCATGCGTGAGTTTTTGCGTGTGGGAATTGCATACACACAATCTGAATTTCCGTTGGAAAAATTGAGAACATGCTCTCAAATTTTTGCTGGCGGGAATTCGGCCAGCTAAATTCAGATGGAGCATACACATGATTGTATTTTCGGATGATAAGCTCTCATCTGTCTTTTGCTGGCCGAAATTCCGATCGTGTGTACACGCCATTAGAGTCTGCAAAAGACTTGAGACTGGGGCGGAAGGTTCACCTTCCAGCAGGTCAACGACCCTAAACATACAGCCAGAACTACAGTGAAACTTTGGTTTGCGAGCATAATGCGTTCCAGAAGCATGCTTGTAATCCAAAGCACTCTTATAGCAAAGCAAAATTCCACATAGGAAATAATGGAAACTCTGATGATTTGTTCCACAACCATTTATTCATATAAAAATTATTACGGCAAAAAGAAAAACTGTATAAAGTGTACTGTAAACATAAAACAAATACAACTACATTTCAAAATACAGTACTTTACAGTAGTATCCTGAATACTGTACCATATTGCAAAAGTTTTAAGGTAAAAAAAAAAAAAGAATGTGCACAGTGACAATGTTAAGGAGTCTGGTGCTCACCTATTTAAAGCTGCTGTGTATATTGTATGTAGAGTAAAGCCGCTGGTGTACACAGCTCTGTATGTGGCCAGAGGTTGGTGCTCGTCTATTTAAAGCCGCTCTGTATACAGTACTGTATGTCCATTAAGCTGCTGGTCTACAGTACAATGCTGTATATGGCCACAGGTTCAGCTGACAGCGCTTCCTAGAGAACTTGGGAACTGTTGACATCACTTCCGGGTACGCCCGCTCCTGCTGGGGGTGTCTGAGTGTCTCCAGGAAGCGCTGGGAGCCACTATTGCACATAAATCTCTGGCTACATACAAAGATGTACTGCAGGCTGTACACCAGCGGCTTCACTGTACATATACACATCGGCTTTACATGAGCCGCAGACTCCTTCACATTGTGAGTGTAATTCTTTTTTTTTTTTTTTTTTACATAAAAAAAATTTAAAATGCTTGTATATCAAGACAACGCTTGCAGATCAAGGTAAACTTTTTTTAAAAAAGTTGCTCGTCTTTCAAAACGCTCGTAAAACCGCGTTACTCATAAACCAAGGTTTCACTGTACAATTGAATAGTTTAGATCAAAGCATATTCATGTGTTAGAATGGCCCAGTCAATATCCAGACCTAAATCCAATTGAGAATCTGTTGCAAGACTTGAAAATTGCTGTTCACAGATGCTCTCCATCCAATCTGACAGAGCTTGAGTTATTTTGTAAAGAAGAAGAATGGGCAGAAATGTCCCTCTCTAGATGTGCAAAGCTGGTAGAGACATCCCCAAAAAGACTTGCAGCTGTAATTGCAGAGAAAGGCGGTTCTACAAAGTATTGACTCCGGGGGGCGCCATACAAATGTACCCCACACTTTTTCACATATTTATTTGTAAAAAAAATTGAAAATTATTTATCATTTTCTTTCCACTTCACAATTATGTGCCACTTTGTGTTGGTCTATCACATAAAATCCCAATAAAAAAAAAAAATACATTTCCGTTTTTGGTTGTAACATGACAAAATGTGGAAAATTTCAAGGGGTATGAATACTTTTTGCAAGGCACTGTACAACTTAAAGAGCTTGGTTGCTCATTGGTGGAACCTTGTTTGTGAGATTCAACATCTCACAGAATAAAATTTGAGAAAATTAAAAGGCCTTCGCAGTCTTCAGAATCCATAGATCTACCTTGCATTGCTATCAGTGTCATAATTCTTTGGGTGGACTTTCCTCCATGACTGACCAAAAATGGATTGATAATGAAATGTGTCCCCAGCTCGGTCATGAACCTAATTAAAGTGTCAGTTATATACTACATTCAAATCAAAATATAAATGATAATACAAGTGTGAAAATCTTAAAAGGTAAAAAACAAAGGATAAAGGTTACAAGGCTGATGAACTCCTTGACCCTCAACAGAACCTGACTCATAGACTATGGAAGTAGCCATTTTATTGGTTCAGCTATTGATTACTGCAGTGACACCCATCATAGTCCTTCCTTAACCTTTCACTGCTTAAACCTTGCTCTTCAATAGGTCAATCCAAACTTTCAATTTTTCGGTTTTTCTTTTTTTGGCAGCAGAGAGCCCATAGAATGAGCACAGCATTCTTACCTTATTTTAAGTTGAGATGAACCCTTAAGCCCCATACACACTACCAGTTTTTCTGCTGAGTTTTTCCTTCAGATTTACCAAAACCATATAATATGAGGTCATACCTTAGGAGTTTCAATGTGTATGCAATCAGACAGGCCCTCGCACTACATGGTTTTGGTAAATCTGAAGGAAAAACTCAGCAGAAAAACGGATAGTGTGTATGGGGCTTAAGAAACCATGACGTAACACCTACGTCATTGGCCCCCTAGGAGACAGAGAACCATCCATGACTGTGGTATTGAAAGGTTAGAGAGACCGAAATGTGTCTATATAATATCTATACCACTGTGATTAGCAGACCGTTGCTCTGTATGAACTGCCACAAGAAACAAAAAGAGGCAACAAAATGTAAACTGGGAAAATTTGATTCCAGATGTTTCAGTGTAGGAAGATGGGTCTTTGACATCGAGCATCTCGACAAAGGAGAGCTGAGGATTCTATGGTTTAACCGATTCCCAATCAGTCTCGCGGGAGAAGAATGGCTCCCCTGCGCGAAACCCCATACTGGTACGGGGTTTGCTTTAAGAGACCTACCAGGGGGCGAGCGCGCATGCCCACTGCATAACGGGGGTCCCGATGCGTGTGGCTGGCAGTCTCGAGTGCCAGCATGGGGATTTTTTGTGTCTAAACACACAAATTCCTGTGCTGTCAGAGGAGAGGAGACATGTCGTTTGTGTTGGCTCAAACTTGTCTTGCATACACATGGTCACACAATGTTGTCGGAAACTCCGAACGTCAAGAATGCGATGTACGAGGAGCTGAGAAAATTGAAGCTCTTCTGCTTGATTCCGAGCAAGTGTAGAACTTTGTGTGTCGGAATTGTGTACACACGATCAAAATTTCCGACAACGGATTTTGTTGTCGGAAAATTTAAGATCCTGATCTCAAATTTTGTGTGTCGGAAATTCCGATGGAAAATGTCAGATGGAGCATCTACACAGTCAGAATGTCCGACAAAAAGCTCCCATCAAACATTTTCCATTGAAAAATCCGACCGTGTGCACACGGCATTAGAGTTACGGGGAGGGTTAGTATTGAGGCTACTGGACAGGTTGGACTTAGTCACCACAGTACGCCGGACAATTCGATCGTGTGTGGGCTCCAGCAGACTTTTTCATTGTAAAAGTCCGGCGGACTTAGAAAGTAGTTTTGACTCAAAATTTGTCCGCCGGACTTGGCTTTCAGCGGACAATCCATTCGTCAGTGTGCTAGTCCGGCGGACTAAGAATGACGCATGCTCAGAATCAAGTACAAGACGGAGGCTATTGGCCACTGGCTATTGAACTTCCTTTTTCTAGTCCCGTCGTACGTGCTGTACGTCATCGTGTTAGAAATCGCCAGACTTTCGGAGTGTCCATGTGTGGCCAAGTCCATTCATTATAAAGTCCAGTGGATTGTTTGCCGGATTGTTTGCCGGAGCAGATCTGCCGGACAATTCAATCGTGTGTACGCGGCATTAGGGTTACTGGGATCTTTAGTGTTAAGGTTACAAGAAGGGGTACCTTTACAGTTACAGGGAAGGTTAGTGTCCTGGTTAATGGAAAAGTTAATGTTAGGGTTACTGGAAAGGTTTGTGTTAGTGTTACAGACAGGGCCGGATTAACATAGGGGCTATTGGAGCTGCAGCTCCAGGCCCCTTTCTCAAGATAGGCCCATTTGTCCAAAAAAAATAATAATAATAAAAAAAAAAAAAAAGATCAACTTCGAGGATTGTAGCTCAGCGATCAGGAGCCACATTTGGGGGGTAGGTAGCTAAAGACCCACCCCAGCACTGGTTAAAATATGGGGCTGCTATCATCTATGGTTCCGGAGATACGGGGCTCCTTGCACAGCCTGTCAGAAGCTACATACAGAGCGGCCGGTTTAAATACAAGCTGGAACACTCTGCAGCAGACTGAGAGGATGAACTTGCAGTGCTTATAATAATTATTTGTATATTACTTATGATAATTAACCCCTTGCCACCCAGGCCCATTCTGAGACTTCTCTCCTACATGTAAAAATCATCATTTTTTTATGCTAGAAAACTACTCAGAACCCTCAAGCATTATATATTGTTTTAGCAGACACTCTATGGAATAAAACGGTGGTCTTTGCAGCTTTTTATGTTACAGGATATTTGTGCAGCAATTTTTCAAACTTTTTTTTGAAAAGAAACTGTTTCATTCATAAAAAATAACACTAAAGTTAGCACAATTTTTTGTTGTGTACTATACGATGCTTTACATTTTTTTACAGATTACATGTTTAGAGTTATAGAGGAGGTCTAATGCTAGAATTATTGCTCTCGCTCTAACGATTGTGGCGTATGTAACCTGTGTGTATCTGGCTCTGATACTAGTCAGTCCCTGGGTAGGCACTGGTTAGTATCTCTCCCCAGCCTGTCCCCACACACCCTCTCACCTGCTGACCTGTGAATGGGGCAATCACTCCCGCAGTGTTATTGTGTATCTATACGGTTTAGGAGATATTTTCCCGAAGACAGGCACCGCTGTGTACGGCGAATGCACCGTAGACAGCGGCGCGCAGGCGCACTGAGCGCGGCATTTCCAATAATGGAGCTGCTGCGCGTGTCGGCTCCCGTGCGCATGCACAGAATGACAGCGGCGGAGCTGCGAGACCCCACCAAGAAGATGGATGCGCCGGACTACAGGGGACAGCGGCGAGCCGGTGACTTCGCTGGCAGCTGTGTCAGGTAAGTGACACATAATGGGCTACTATGCTATGCACAGTAGTCCATTATGCTTTGCCTTTGCAGGGAATGAAAGAGGAAGTAAACCCATCAGGGTTTACTTCCGCTTTAAAAGGCATGGCAAAACGCTGGACAGCGGGGGCCACCGGTAATGTCCGGCATGGGAACTGAGGGGGTGTGTAGAGAGAGGTGACCCAAGCAGAAACCCCGCCGAGGATGAGCCAACGTCCTGGGACAACAAATCTGTGTAGGACTGGGGATAAAGGTGAATAAATAGTTTCTAGCTGAAAACAATATAGACAGTAGGAGTGATAACAATAATAATATAAAACTACCGTAGTAGGGCAGTGTCTCATAATAATAACAAGTAATAAGGATTAGATATTGAGTACATAGGCATAATACAGCCTAGTAGCAAGGGATTGGAAGGTAGAAACATAAGGAAGGATAATAATAATGGCATCAGGAAGTGAAGAGAAGGTGAGTTAAAAAAAAAAAACCGAGTAGTAAATCCAAAAATGAGTGATGGTACCTCAAATAGGGAATGAGAAGATCCAATTCCATTAGTGCAATGTGTATAAGTGGATATGACCAGGACGAGAGGAAACGGAAGACAGGATTATATACGGGCACAGCCACACCATGCCCCCAACCTCACGCAACATGCATAGAGAGGAGGGGTGCGCCGTCGTTCCAGGCAACAACAAGCGCCCAGCGTTTGGCCTTATCCCTCCTCAAAGCACGCAGATGGACAAGGGTCACACGTGCACTAGCGCTCTAAATAGGACGCGCACACGTGAAGAGGCCAGCGTGACGTCGACGTGCAGTGCTCGGCACTTGCCCGCCCCAGCATGCAGGGGGGGGGGTTTCCAGCAGTGCATGTCGCAGTTCCCAGGCCAGAACAGAACCCGGAAAGGGCCACCAGTCCAGCGCAACCAACCTTAAAGACCACAGCCATAATCAATGACCATAAAGTCTGTAAGAGAAAACAAACCAATATACCCTGATTGAAATCATACTTATGCTACATGTAGGCGGAGAAGGAAGAAAGGGAGATGAAGATCAATGTAGAAAAACATTAAAAATAAACACTGTAGATTAATGTGATGAATGTGTAGGTAATAAATAACTAACATAACAAGGCTGCATGCTTCCATCCCTAAATTAATTTTAAAGGTAGAGTATCTGTTTGGGACTTTATATGAGGTAAAGACCATTTAGGTCATACAGCTCCAGTACAGTACCACTATCATTTATTTATGTTACTTTATTTAATATGGTCCCAATGTATGTATTTAAACAATTATACTATTGATAGTTGGTTGCCCCTGGAGACTGCATGTTTCATATAAAGCCCCAATCTTCTCCCTCGCCCCTTTCCCTTTACTGGAAGGTTAGCCATGGAGTTACAGGATGGGTTAGAGTTGGGGTCACTGGAAGGGTTAGCCTTAGGCTCGGTTCACACAGGGGCAACACGACTTTCCACACGACTTTTGGAGGCAACTTGGACGTGACTTGGACATGACTTGGACATGACTTGGACATGACTTGGACATGACTTGGACGTGACTTGGAAGTGACTTGGACGTGACTTGGACACGACTTACAACACTACTTTAAGTTGCCACAGTCCAGGCGACTTGCCGTGGCCAATCAGAGAATGAGCTCTCAGGGGGGAACTCCTTTTGAGAGCTGATAATTCTCTGAGAGTCGCCTCTGTATAGATGGAGATCCGACTTGGAGGCGACCTCCATTGAAATCAATGGGTACCGGTCGCCTACAAATCAGATTGAAGTAGTACAGGAACCTTTTCTGAAGTCGGAGCGACTTTAGTAGTGTGCATTAAGACAGCTCTCATTCACTTACATTGATTTCTACATGTTGTGCGACCTGAGGTGAGTTGGGGTGACTTGAAGTCGGATCTGAGTCTCCCCGTGTGAAAACCGGCTCTTAGGGTTCCTGGGAGGGTTAGTTTTAAAGTTACTGGAAGGGTTAGTGTTAGGGCTATATCAAATATTAGTTAAGGTTATTGAAAGGAATTAGTGTGAGGGTTACAGGGAGGGTTAGTATTAGGGTGGGACTACTGTTACCTGAAGGATTCATTCAAAGGTAGGGGTAGTGTTGGGGTTGGGACTACAGGGATCATTAAGTTGACGGGGGGCCTTAGGATAGGGCACTGACATCAAATGTATCAACAAAATGATGGTAATTTTTTATACTGTGGAATTACTGAACAGGAAGCCATCTGTGTGCTGAAAAACAGAATAATTCCCTATTATGCCTCCTGTGATATATGTTCTGATGATCTTCCAAAATGATTACATATTCACCCATGAATGTTATTAAAGACCCTTACAAAAACCGTCTTATGAATGCGACTTGTGTTTCATTATCCTTTAAGATGCTTGTAATTGGGCAGTTTGTGGCCACGGAAAATGAGATCTCAGGGCACCTTTGCCGTATCAACTTCGCAAATTTTTACTTCCAAGGAAATTGCAACTTAACCTTCCCATATCTCCGAAACTGCTTTTGAGTCTAGCCAAACAATCAGTGTCTTTTACTGACCATCACTAGCCCAAGAGCCTGGGGTTATCTGACCCCAATTGACAATGTCAGATATTCTCAATAACGACACATGATTTTTTGTGTCCCTTTTTCTACTCTTTCTAATCCATTTATAATTCCAGGGGTAAAACAAGATTTCCTGCTAAACGGTGTATTTCACGCTGGTCATCTCGCTGGCTGATAATGATAATGACTCTGCACAAAGAAAGTGATTTACAGCTCAGCTTGTCCTTGCTGCAAGATTGATGTGACCGTGGACGCTAGGGAATTGCTGGGTCCTAGAGCTCATGGGAAAGATTAAAGGCATGAGCTCTGATTCTTCGAGGTTTCACACAATTATCACATGATGCAAAATTTTGTTTGATTTTATTGTGGCGTCATAATCTCCTTGGGGTGGCCACTAAGAGAATGCCTCAAAAGGGTACGTCCAACAAACCTTGATCAACCAATGGCTTGTTTGGGGCAAAAGTCATGTTTGTAACCTCCTTGGGGTGGCCACTAAAGGAATATCTCAAATGGTTCATCCAACCAATTTTGGCTACCTAATAGCTTGGGACCACAAGTCGTGTTTGTTATAATCCTCTCAGGAATTTTTAAAGGTGTTCCACAGATATCACATGAGGCTAAATTTTGTTTGAGGTTTAAGGTTTCATAACCTCCCTGGGGTGTCCACTAAGAGGAAGTCTCAAGGAGTACGTCCAACAAACTCTTATCTCCTAATGGCTTATTTGGGACCACAAATCATATTTGTGCTGTCATAACCTCCTCAGGGTAGCTATAACGGGGTTATCTCAAGGGATATGTCCATCAAACCTTCATGGCTTGTTTGGGACCAAAAGTCATATTTGTAACCTTCTTGAGGTGGCCACTAAGAGAATGTCTCAAAGGGTATGTCCCACGAATTTTGATTACTCAAAGGCTTGTTTGGGACCCCAAGTCATGTTTGTGGTGTCATATTCCTCCTCATGATTTTTCAAGGTGTCCCACAGGTATCACATGATGGTAAATTTTGTTTGATGTTTAAGGTGTCATGGCCTCCCTGGGGTGTCCACTAAGAGGATGTCTCAAGGAGTACATCCAAACAAATGCCTTACTGTGAACAGGGCCAGTGCTTGACGTAGGCAAACTGATCATTTGCCAAAGGGCCCCAATTTTGTCAGAATCTGGCTCTGCCTGTAAAGTGAACTAAAAGTACCAACAATGTTATCCTTCTTTCAACGAACCAAGGATATGTGTGTGAGCCGCTCAGGCTGTATGGGAATGAAGTTCTGTGCTGACCGCTGAGTGCTGGTCCAGAAGGGAGTTCATTTATGCTCCAGAGCAATGGTAGAAAGTGAATAGGTGTCCTGTGAGCCGCACATCAAGGCAAGAGTAGACCTGGTCTATGGTAATGAATGGCAGTCTCGGCCTGGTCCCCTGCCAGGCCACACCCCCAACATGTTTTACTCAACCCACCGGAGCTTACTCATCCCTATGAGCAAGCTCCGTTGGGTGGATTGAAATGCGCCGGGGGGCATGGCCTTGGGGTGGGGGGGTCCAGGCTGAGAATGCCATTCACTACCATACAGCAGGCCTTGGCTTGATGTGCAGCTTTCTGGGACACCAAGTCACTTTCTTCCTTACCAAAGCTATCTTCTGTAAACTACAAATTACCCTGCCTCATATGTAATGGAGATGAAGAGGAAAAAATATGAGAGCTGCCTAGGCTGACAAATATGGCTACTCCAAAAGTGTTTCAACTTTTAAATATGCAAAATAATACCTGGTAATCCTGCCATTAATTTCCTCATTCATAACCTCTTTTATGTGATGAAAACTGGTGGAGATTACAGGCAACCATGCATGCTTGGTTCACTGTTGACAGTGACACTGTCACCAAGCTGGTCCAGAGCAATGATGTTTGGCCAATGCCAGAGCAACAGGAAATGACTGAAAGAGGCTGGAGGAGATCATTAGCACTAAAACAGAATAAAAAGGCTTTCAAAAGGTGAAAACAGTACTTTAGGGAAACAAAATAATGGAAATTATTTTGATACAAAGTACTTTAGCAAATAGCAAACAAAATGTTATCCAGACCTACTTTAATATCATGTGAGTTGTTTACTGTTTCCAACAAACTTCTTCTCAGCATATAATTAATCAAAGACTGAAGGTGCAATTTTAGATATGTTGTACTCTCAAAGATAGGTATATGGGGATGTGCTAGACCCTCAGTTAAGTATGTAAAGGTATGTTGGACTCTCATAATTATCTGTAGGTGACCATAGACCTTAAAGCATCATTTCATAAAGCGGAGTTCCAGCCGTTTCTGTGCTTATTAAAAGTCAGCAGCTGCAAAAAGTGTACTTGCTGACTTTTAATAAACACACTCACCTGTCCCACGATCCATCGATGCGGCTGCCTGAAGCCTTGGTTCTCTCCCCCTCCTCTCCCCTGCGCCGGCATCACTAGTGTGGGGACCCGGCTGTGACAGCTTGTGGCTTCCCCTCCTGGTGCGCACTGCACATGTGCGAGTTGCGCTGCTTGTCCTGAATGGCCGAGCAATCTCCATCCCCCCCCCCCAAAAAAAAGACATGCCAAATGTGGCATGTCAGGGGGTCAGCAGTCCTTAAAGCAGAAAGTCCACTTTTGGGTGGAACTCTGCTTTAAGCTTTTCTCCCTGGAGGAACCCTTGCAAGAATTTTCAGGCCTTCTGGAACCCCTGCTAAAAATGTGATCAACAACTCATATTATATTAAACTACACTTCTTGCTAGAGGATAATAATTGGGATAAAATCTTAGGAACAAAGAACACGGAGGAAAAATGGGTATGCTTTAAGAGCATATTAAATAAGGGCATTAGCCAGTGCATCCCAATGGGAAATTTAAAAGAGCTAATAAAAGTCCTGGGTGGCTTAATACCAATGTAAAAATGCATATAAAAGCAAAGAAGAAGGCCTTCAAAAAATACAAGGCTGAGGGATCATCATCAGCATTCCAACACTACAAAGAATGCAACAAGAAATGTAAGGGTTCAATTAAGGTGGTTAAGCTAGAACACAAAAGGCACATAGCGGAAGAGAGTAAAAAAAATCCCAAGAAATTCTTTAACCCCTTCCCGACCAGCTGTCGCAGTTGTACAGTGGCAGGTTGGCTCCCCTGGGCGAAACGATGTTACCTTATATCAGTTCATCTTTAGACCACCCACTGAAGCTGGTACAAGTGCCCGGCAGGCTCAATGACCACCAGGCACCCGCGAGCACTCATGATAGAGCGAGTACCGAGATCTGTGTGTAAACACACAGATCCCGGTTCTTTCAGAGGAGAGGAGACAGATTGTGTGTTCATACTAAGAACCCTTTCACACTGAGCTTCCCCGGGCATTGGCGGTAAAATGCCGATTTTAACCCTCGCTAGTGGCCGTAAAAAGGTCAAATGCGCCCGCAAAGCGCTGCTACAGCAGCACTTTGCCAGCGGTTAGGTGTTGTGCTGGAAGGATGTGCTGGAACTGGAGAGAGTCCAGAGAAGGGCAAAAAACTAATAAAGGGCCTGGAAGATGTTAGTTATGAAGAAAGGTTGCGAGCACTGCGCATGTGAGAGTCGCTTTGCTTGTCCTGAATGGCCGAGCAATCTTCTAGGACCTGTGACGTGTCCCAGAAGATAGCAGGGAGGGAGGGGGAGAGGAGAACTTCCGCTCAAGTTGCCAATGCGGCCCGACCGAAAGTAGGAGCTAGGCTACTGTCAAAACTAGGTACCCGCTCCCCCACAAAAGAAAAGAAAAATATGGCATGTCAGGGGGTCAGCAGTCCTTAAAGCGGAATTTCCACTTTTGGGTGGAACTCTGCTTTAAACTTTTCTCCCTGGAGGAGCCCTTGCAAAAATGTTCAGGCCTTCTGAAATCCCTGCTAAAAATTTAATCAACAACTCATATTATATTAAACTACGATCCTTGCTAGAAGATAATAATTGTAAAAAAATCTTAGGAACAAAGAACACAGATTTAAAATGGGTATGCTTTAAGAGCATATTAAATAAGGGCATTAACCAGTGCATCTCAATGGGAAATAAATTTAAAAGAACTAATAAAAGTCCTGGGTGGCTTAACTCCAATGTAAAAATGCATATAAAGCAAAGGAGAAGGCCTTCAAAAAATACAAGGCTGAGGGATCATCATCAGCATTCTAACTTTACAAAGAATGCAACAAGAAATGTAAGGGTGCAATCAAGGTGGTTAAGATAGAACACGAAAGGCACACAGCGGAAGAGAGTAAAAAAATCACAAGAAATTCATTAACCCTTTCCTGACCAGCCGCCGCAGTTCTACTGTGGCAGGATGGCTCCCCTGGGCGAAACAATGTTATCTTATATCAGTTCGCCTTTTGACCACCCGCTGAAGCTGGTGTGAGTGCCCGGCAGGCGTGATGACCGCTGGGCACCCACGATTGCTTGTGACAGAGCGAGAAACGGGATCTGTGTGTGTAAACACACAGATCCTAGTTCTCTCAGGGGAGAGGAGACAGATTGTGTGTTCATACTAAGAACCCTTTCACACTGAGCTTCCCCGGGCATCGGCGGTAAAATGACCCTTTGACATAGTTTCTGTGGCGCTTACATGCCGGAAAAGGGTTAACCATTGTTTCTGTGGCTGATAGCTGCCGAAAAAGGGTTAAAACCACCCGCAAAGCGCTGCTACAGCAGCATTTTGCTGGCAGTTTGGCGGCACTGGAAGGATGTGCTGGAACTGGATAGAGTCCAGAGAAGGGCAACACAACTAATAAAGGGTCTGGAAGATGTTAGTTATGAAGAAAGGTTGCCAGTGGCACTAGGGCCCCTTGCATTTATAAAGCCCTCCTTATATTGGCCACCAGTGAAAGAAGCTCCCTGCTACATTGTCCACCAGTGGGAGGAGGGCCCGACTTTCATTGTGGCCAGAGGACGATGTACCTGATTACGTCAGGACACAGTGGGAAGAAAGCCTCTTATGTTGTGGGTCACGTATATGAATGCTTCCTACAATGGGGGTCAATTATGGAATGCCATCCTAACAGACAGCTAAAAAGTGTCATTAGTGTCAGTGGTTACTTATTTAATGAAACAGGGGGGGGCGTAGCTATAGGGGTCTCAATTGTCTCAATCCATAGTAGCCAACACGGTGCGGGGGAGCATCAGAGGGGGTGGGGCGGGAGGTGCAGAGTGAGATATGACAGTGTGGTAGTGCGGGAGAGGAGCAGACAGCAGCCCCCCCTGGACAGTGACAGCATGGCGGGAGCAGGTATGAGAAAGACTGGTATGTTATTTGTAACCCCGTGCCATGTCCCTGAGCCTGCTTTGTCCTCCTGCCCCTTAGCCATATACCATTAATTGGAGCAGGGATAAGAGATTGGTAACCCCACTTCCATCACTGAGCCGGCCCTGCCTTCCTGTTCCTAAACCATACATCAGTGGGTGGGAGGGAGCAGAGGACCTGTCATGGGGAAGGGGACCCTGAGAAGGCCAAACTACAAGTCCCAGAAGGGGGGCAGGGGAGCCCATGAGGGTCAACAAAGTATTAATTTTACCCGACCACCTACTATGACGGACCTAGGTCCTGCTGCCCCGGGATAAAATAACAAAAATATAAACTACTGACACCAGCAGTGGAACTGCCAGGGTAGGAAAGGTCATCCTTGCTACTAGGTCTTGGTGCTCTACCACCGTGGGGTCGCCCTAAGACAGTAAGAAGGGTGCCCACTGCAGAACATGTGAAAGGGTCCTACTATGGGACCTTAATAAAGGGCCCTGCACCTGGAGTGAGGGGCCCCAGCTGGGGATCAGGGGGGCCCTTCATGGTTTCTTGCACCAGGGACCTGAAGGTTCTAGCTATGCCTCTGGTTATCAGCCTGCCTTGTGTGCATCTTCAGCTGCCTAGTAGGCCTATCAGATAGACAGCCCAATAGCCAACTGAAGGAGCTCCAGGAAACTTTATAAGGCCCTGCTCACATCTCGTGTAGCAGGAACAAACATTCCTGCTCCAGTCCTGAGTCTGTAAGTGCAATTTACACATGTTCTGCACGTCGTCCATTCACCTCAATGCCCACTTCTCACCCAAAAGAAGGTCCTGCTCCTTTTTTGGGCGATATGTTTGTGTGATTTTTAATTGTATGTTCTGCCACGATTTCTGCACAATTCTTTTGAGCAACAATTGCTGCAAAATTGCACCACCTTTGAGGTGCATTATTAAAATGCGCGTCTTCTGTTTTACCATAGTTTGGAATCATGGGCGAATTGCGGTAATTCTGCAATGCCAAATCACCAAGTGTGAATAGGGCCTTTTTTGCAAGTTTTTTGAGTGATTTTTCAGCTCAAATGAAAAAAAGTAAAAAATAAAGTAAAAAATAAAATAGTGATAATATATAAATAAATAAATGTAAAATAAATACACAAATGTAATAGTACATCATTAAATAATAATTTATCTCTAACCTTAAAAAAATATTAAATACAGTATTATTATTATAAATAATTATAAAATAACAACACCCAAACTCGAACAAAAAATACATTATTATTATTATTATTATTATTAATAATAATAATAATAATAATAACAATACTTTTTTTGTGTTAGAGTGCTTAGTTATTATTATTGTTTGATTTTTTAAGGGGTAAGGGTTAAAGTTAAGGGCTAATTATTTATTTATTGTTAATTTGTATTAATTTGTTTTTTATTTATGTATTTTATTTATTTTTGTACTTAGTTTACATTTATCTATGTATTTATTTTACATTTATTTATTCATTTAATATTATTTGTATAATAATAATAAATAAGATAAAATAATAATAATAAGAAGAAATAACCCCAACTCCTAATCCTAAACTAAACCTAGCTCAAACCCCTTACCCTAACAGAAAAAAAAAACATTATAATAAATGAATAATAATAAAATAAGAAATAAAAGCTCAAGAAGCTCAAATACCTAGCAACAAATGATGCAACAGATAAAAGTTTTCTCTATTGGCTAATAAAAAAACCGCCAAAGCCCACAAACACTGAATACAAACATGCAAAAATGTGCCAAAAATGCCCAAAAAAACACCAGAAAACGCTCAAAGATGCTCAAGTGTGAGTGCAGCCTAAGAGATTCCCCAAAAGTACGAAAACTGTGTACAGTGATACATGAAGTTAAACATACTAAAAAATAAATTCCAAGAGCAAACACCAAAAGGTCTGTACATGGTAGGTAGTTTTTATTTTATTTTTTATTTTTTTATTTTTTTTGCTCCCTAAGAGCCCCCAAACCTATGCTTCGGTTCTGTATTGCCGTTTTTGCGTAGGTAAGTAAAAAATAGGTAAATTAATAAATAATAACAATAAATACAACATTTAATTGCAGTTGCTTTTAATACAATAAAAATAATACAATGAAATACAAAACTACAAAAAAAAAAAAATATATAATTGCGATGTTTTAGCAAACGGGCTTTAGGGCTTTGCATCTACTTTAACTCTTTCTCAACCTGAACCTTGCCCTTGGTGCTTGAATCCACGCCATAGCTTGCAGTCATCAGGCCCCTTTACAGTGATGCTGGTGTCTCGGAGTCTCACAGTTAACAATACTTTTTATTCTTAACAATTGTTGTATTTGCTTTGTTATCTTATATTTATCAACTCCAAACATAAAGAACCATCAAGGGTAATGCTGAGGGAACAGTTTGCCAAAGCAATTAATGCGTAGTCTAAAAGTTACCCATAAAAAATGTAATGAATACTTATATAAACAATTGAAGTCCCGCATTGGGGAAATTAAGACAACACTGCTTTACGGCGTCCCGTAATTTTCATATTTTTAATATTTAATCATCGGCAGAGCTTAAGTGCATTAACACAAACTGTTAGAAGAAAGAAAGACGTAGAATTCAGTAATCGTGTTATTATTTCTAAAGGGCGAATACTATTGGTGGTTCCTGCCAACAAGATCAATAGGACAGCCAGGCATCGGCACCCACAGAGCTCCTAATAGTTAATAACTTATTGTTTAAACCCTACTAGGGATTTGAAATTTTGCTTTAATTACTAAGTAAGATAGTATTTTAAAGGAAACCCGCTTATGAGAGGCATCTCCATGCTTTACAGAATGGGAGATCAGGCCCACCAATAATTTGTGACTTCCAAGGTCGTGGATCTAGTAGACTCATCCACCAGGCTTCTCACTCACCCATTCTCAGGACTTGGCTCCAGACCAGTTAGTCTCTCCCCTCATCCCCTTATTTTCACTAAAAGGGGGGCATGGTCTTTCTATGGTGAGGTAAGACGCATGATCACTGAGCACTGGAATCTCTCTAATATCTGGCACCCATCACCTTCTTTCTGCTCCCCATTCATCACAGGATCATGATATCAACCTTTCTTTCACATAGACAATTGTGGATAAGTTCCTGAGTTGGACATTGTATGTGTGTATTTTTTAGCATTCAATAAATGACTATTTCATGTACTATATTTACGTATAGGTCTCTTTAGTGCTCTGCTTTTTTCTTTTTATTGAATTCAACTGCATACTGTATTTCGTTAACCACCAGTGGCAGCTGTCAGAATACCCAAACAGCGGCTACAATTAGTTGGATGCAGGCACTGTTCTGTCTGGCTCCTATTTAATTAAAAACTGAAGAAAGTTGGATGGCACGGGGCCAACAGGACCACCCATGAAGTGAATTTCTGCCAGTCTATCAGAAAGCAGCTGAAAGTTGAACAGCGTTGCACCAGTTTTAGACAGCAATGAAGAAAGCTCATTCTTTTCAATCAGTCAGGTCTGACTGGAAGAATAACATTAAGAGAGTGAGGAACCAATGTAAGGCAGATCTCTTTCTGTTGGCCACCAATGCCAGGCAGATCTCTGTTTGTTGGCCACTGATTCTCCTCTTTGTGGGATGATGGACCATTGTGCCTTTGCTGCAATGAAGAGCTGAAGTGTAGAGCTGTGTCCAGGTTTGGGGGCTCCTATGGTGCAAAAAAATGACTTCCTGACATTTAAGGTAGGTGTATAGACCTTTTGGTGTCTACTGTTGCACAGTTTAGGAGATATGCTAGGGAGCAGTACCCGGTGACATCACCGGCCCATGCTCTCTGAGGGAATGGCATACTGGTGCCATTCCTTCAGAGCTCTGTGACACGCCTGTGTTCCCCACGTGCGTGTTCCCCGCTATTCCTGCCATCACTTGTAAACACAGGAACTTCTGTGTTTACAGTGACAGCTATGGGCTCAGCGAGTCCCAGCTCCTAAATTTCCAAATTTGAGTGCTTTTCCAAGGGAATTTTACAGGGTGTGGTGGTCTGGTAATGGGGGGGGGGGGGGGGTTGGCTCAGTAGTTGGGTGGGTGGTCGTCTGCTAGTGGGGGAGAGTGTTAGCTGGGGGGTGTTAATTTGTCAGTGGGGAGGTCTGTCAGTGGTGAGTGGCAGGGCAGTAGTTTGGGGCTGGTAGTGGAGGGGCGTTAGTTGGTGGGGTGAGCTGAACACCCCTGAAGAACCCTGCATGTAGCTCACCCATGAATCCTGCACTCTGTACACAGGGACTCGCAGACAGTGGGGATCGGCGTATAACACGCACCCACGACTTTCCCACGATTTTAAGGGGGAAAAAGTGCGTGTTATACGCCGATAAATACAGTAGTTTAATAAGAAAACTGTTGAATCATGTTTTTTAGATGGCACAGTCCCCTTGAAGCTTACCATAAGTATACCATACCATAAGTACCGTATTTATCGCGTATAACCAGGCCCGGACTGGGACAAAAAATAGGCCCGGGCATTTTGGATTGAGCAGCCCATGACATGGTAACCGGCCCCTTCCCCACTCTCCACTCTGACAAATGTGGGGGGGGGGGGTGAGGTGGGACCAGGAAAGAGCATGGGGGTATGGAGAGCACAGGGAAGAATCTTGAGAACATGGGGTGGGGCAAGAGCACAGGGAGGAAGAGAAGAGCACAAGGGGCAGCGGAGAGCATGGGGGGAGGTGGAGAGGACAGGGGGCAGCAGAGAGGATGGGGGGAGGTGGAGAGCACAGCAAGGGTGGTGGAGAGCACAGGGGGGGGCGGTGGAGAGAATGGGGGGAGGTGGAGAGTGCAGGGAGTGCGTCGGAGAGCATGGGGGGAGGTGGAGAGCGCAGGGAGGCAGCAAAGAGCATAGGGGGAGATGGAGGGCACAGGGAGGGTGGTGGAGAGCATGGGGGGATGTGGCGAGCACAGGGAGGGTGGCAGAGAGAATTGGGTAGGTGGAGACGACAGGGAGGGTGGTGAAGAACATAGGGAGGGGGCAGTGGAGAGCATGGGGAGGTGGAGCGCACTGGGGGGTTGGCAGAGGGCATGGGGGAGGTGGATTGCACTGGGGGGTGGCCGAGGGCATGGTTGAGGTGGATTGCACAGGGGGGGGGTGGCAGAGAGCATGGGGAGGTGGATTGCACTGGGTGGGTGGCAGAGGGCATGGGTAGGTGGAGCACACTGGGGGGTGGCAGAGAGCATGGGTGAGGTTGATTGCACGGGAGGGTGGCAGAGGGCATGGGTGAGGTGGATTGCACTGGGGGGGTGGCAGAGAGCATGGGGGAGGTGGACGCACTGGGGTGGTGGCAGAGGGCATGGGGGTTGTGGAGCGCACTGGGGGGGTGGCAGAGGGCATGGGTGAGGTGGATTGCACTGGGGGGTGTGGCAGAGGGCATGGGGGAGGTCGATCGCACTGGGGGATGCAGCGGGCATGGTTGAGGTGGATTGCACTGGGGGAGGGTGGCAGAGAGCACGAGAAGGCAAAGAGTATGGGTGGTGTAGAGAGCACGGGGGGGGGGGGGGGGCAGCAGTAATAAGCAGGAAAGGAGGAGGGGTGGGGGCGGCTGCATATAGAACAATCATTCTCTTCATCTTCCTCCTGCAGTCTCCTGCTTCTCCTCTACCTCTCACAGGCATTCTGATACTGCAGGAGGAAGATGGAGAGAATGATTGTTCTATATGCAGCCGCCCCCATCGCTCCTCCTATCCAGGTTATAAGGGGGTGAGCGCAGAGCACGGCGCAGAACTCACGTTTTCTGTTATCCGGTGTTCTGCCAGGACTCAGCAGCAGGTGTCTGCTTTGGCTCCTCCCCCTTCACAGTCATCATATACAAGAGATGACCAGAGACTGCAGATCTATTACAGGAGATGACCAGAGACTGTGGATCTAATACAGATGACCAGAGACTGCAGATCTATTACAGGAGATGACCAGAGACTGCGGATCTATTACAGGAGATGACCAGAGACTGCGGATCTATTACAGGAGATGACCAGAGACTGCGGATTTAATACAGGAGATGACCAGAGACTGCGGATCTATTACAGGAGATGACCAGAGACTGCGGATATAATACAGGAGATGACCAGAGACAGGGGCGTAACTATAGGGGGTGCAGCAGTTGCGACCGCAAC
The DNA here is from genome assembly GCF_037356315.1 of Lithobates pipiens. Taxonomy (NCBI): domain Eukaryota; kingdom Metazoa; phylum Chordata; class Amphibia; order Anura; family Ranidae; genus Lithobates; species Lithobates pipiens. Next base: position 316,105,217 of record NW_027507785.1, read on the forward strand.
TGGGCCCTGTGATGCAGGGGGCCCATGCAGCCCCCTCTACATATGGCCGGCAGCAGCATAGGCAGCTAGGGGTACCAGTGCACCATGCACACGTGTGCTGGAGATAGAGGGTGACTAGCAGTGCTCCTTGCTCGACTATCGCACTGGCTGCTCTTTAGTTGTGCATTCCCCGCATGACCTGTGTCCTCGGTCGGCTCCTCAGAGCACCCCTCTCCTGCTCCATGCATTGCTGCTCAGTCCGATGTCTGTTCTCCCCAGCCAGAGTCCCGCCCCCCCTGAGTCCAGCCCACACTGCACTGCATACTTCTCCCGGGTAAACAAACTTTAAGCACACAGATGCAGTGCAGCCCTATGAGAGCCCCCCGAAGTACACGGCAGGCTTGTCTGCCAGCCCCCCTCCTCCCCCGTCATACACAGATGATGAAAGGTCTTTCTGGGAGATATGCTGACCAGCTTGGTCATGTTAAGTGAGAGGACCCCATCCCCCACACACCATTATATACCCCCTCCATCTCCCCCTGGGGACAGGACCCCTTCTCATGTGGGGACAGGGACCCCCACCTCCCCTGGGACAGCGACCCCTTCTCACCTGGGGGCAGTAACTTCATCTGCCCTGGAGAAAGGGACCTCATCTCTTCTGGGGACAGGGACCCCATCCTGCCTAGGGACAGTCCCCCAATGGGGCACCTAAAAATTAAAAAAAAACTAATAAAAAAAAACTACTGATACCAGTGGTGGAACTACAGGGCTTACAAAGGTCATACCTGTGACCACGCCTTGGAGTTCCACTGTAGGGCTCGGAGGGAAGGGCCCTGGCTGGGGTTCAGGGGGGCCCTTCATGGTTTCTTGCATCGGGGCCCTGAAGGTTCTAGTTATGCCACTGACCAGAGACTACAGATCTAATACAGGAGATGACCAGAGACTGCGGATCTATTACAGGAGATGACCAGAGACTGCGGATCTATTACAGGAGATGACCAGAGACTGCGGATCTATTACAGGAGATGACCAGAGACTGCGGATCTCATACAAGAGATGACCAGAGACTGCAAATCTATTACAGGAGATGACCAGAGACTGCGGATCTAATACAGGAGATGACCAGAGACTGTGGATCTAATACAGGAGATGACCAGAGACTGCGGATCTAATACAGGAGATGACCAGAGACTGCGGATCTAATACAGGAGATGACCAGAGACTGCGGATCTAATACAGGAGATGACCAGAGACTGCGGATCTAATACAGGAGATGACCAGAGACTGCGGATCTAATACAGGAGATGACCAGAGACTGCGGATCTATTACAGGAGATGACCAGAGACTGCGGATCTATTACAGGAGATGACCAGAGACTGCGGATCTATTACAGGAGATGACCAGAGACTGCGGATCTATTACAGGAGATGACCAGAGACTGCGGATCTAATACAGGAGATGACCAGTGTGAAAGGGATCTCTAAGAGAGACTGACCACTTTTATTTTTTATTAAGATCAGTTTTAGGCTGGGTTCGCACTGCTGCGGCTACGAGAACCGGATGTGATTCGCACCGCACTGCAGTGCAAATCACATCCGATCTCTGTGCGATGCGAGTTCAGCCATACAGATAGTATGGCTGAATTCGCATCGCACCCGCCCCAAACTCACACAGGACCCTTTTTTTGGTCCGCAGCAGAATCGGATCGCATGGGTGTTCACACCATGCTATCCGATTCCTGTCGAGTTTGCAGATCGCACTGCGATATGCGAACTGATCTGCGCGTGTCATTAACGTTTCACTGACACTCCCAGCAGTTCGCATAGGGCAGTGTGAACTGCTGCCGGGAGGCATGCGATGCGGGAACCCACCGCGGATTTGCGGCGTTCCCGCATCGCTGCAGTGTGAACCCAGCCTAAAGCATAGCAAGGCATGAAAAAAAAAAAAAACACTATCAGCCAAGATACAAAAAACACATTGGCAGGCATGATAAAAAAAAAAAAAAAAAAAACATTGGCAGGCATGAAAAAAAAAAACACATTGGCACAGGAATGATTAAAAAAAAAAAAACACATTGGCAGGCATTGAAAAAAAAAAAAAATTGGCACAGGCATGATAAAAAAAAAAAAAAATCACATTGGCACAGGCATGATAAAAAAAAAAAAAAAAAAAAACACATGGCAGGCATGGAAAAAAAAAAAACATTATCAGCAAAGATGCATAAAAAAATATACATATGAGGCAGGCAATAGTGTCACTTACCTTTCTAGTTGAAGGTTCTTTTACGACACTAAGATGAGTTCTCCTCCAACTCCTCCCCCTTCGGTCACATGACCTGTCCTCTTCACATGACATCTTCTGCAAAGGTGAAAGGCCGCGGAGGTGGCCGAGGCCGAGGAGATGGCTGTGGTGAGCGGCGCTGGCACAAGGAGCAGTCCAGCCCGCAGCCCAGCCCAGCGCAGCTCGCAACTCAGTCTCTGGCAGAAATAAATGTGGCCGTCTCCGCGGAGTCGGCCGCGGAGCCGGCCGCGGAGCCGGCCGCGGAGCTTAAGGCAGATTGTCACTGGACCAGCTTCCCAGTGATATGCGGCCCAGCGGTCCGCGGCCCACCGGGCAAATGCCCGGTGTGCCCTATGGCCAGTCCGGGCCTGCGTATAACACCCGCCAGTGTATAACAGGCACCCCAAATTTAGGAGGGAATTTAAAAGAAATAAACTTTTAGGAGGGAAGTTTAAGGAAAAAAACGTACATTTAAATGCTCATCAATGCAGCCTTATCACCGTCATTTGCAGCCTTCCATTGCAGCCTTGTCAGTCATTTGCAGCCTTGTCAGTGTCTTTGCTATTTTAAAAATGGAGCCGCCGAGATACAGAGTGGATGTCCTGTGTGTAGTTCTTGGCTGTTCTCGGCTATTTTCGGCCCTTCCCGCCTCGGCTGTTCTCGGCGGCTTTTGGCTTTGCCGAAAATAGCCGAGAACAGCCGAAAATGCCCAAAAGCCGCCGAGATCTCCATAGCAACAATAGCTCCCACCAGCAACTATAGCTTTCCCATGAACATTAAACCCTCCAGAAACAATAGCATCCACCAGCTCTCCCAGTAGCCAGCAACAATAGACTCCTCCCTTAACAGTAAATCTCTCCCATCAACAATTGTCCCGGAGCAAAAATTCCCAAAGATTCCCCTACCAGCTGCAATAGATACCCTAAGTGATAATAAATACCCCCCCAGTGACAATAGACAATAGCAGCCAGCATGAATAAACCCTCCAACATACCCCAGCACTCCTTGTCATTATATACAATATCTCACAAATACCTCTCACGTTTTTTAAATATTTTCTTCTATCTTTTCATGTGACAACACTGAAGAAATGACACTTGTCTACAATGTAAAGTAGTGAGTGTACAGCTTGTATAACAGTGTAAATTTGCTGTCCCCTCAAAATAACTCAACACACAGCTATTAATTTCGCTGGCAGCAAAAGTGAGTACACCCCTAAGTGAAAATGTCCAAATTGAGCCCAATTAGCCATTTTCCCTCCCCGGTGTCATGTAACTCCTTAGTATCTACAAGGTCTCAGGTGTGAATGGGGAACAGGTGTGTTAAATTTGGTGTTATCGCTCTCACTCTCTCATACTGGTCACTGGAAGTTCAACATGGCACCTCAGGGCACAGAACTCTCTGAGGATCTATAAAAAAAGAATTGTTGCTCTACATAAAGATGGAACAGGCTATAAGAAGATTGCCAAGACCCTGAAACTGAGCTGCAGAACAGTGGCCAAGACCATACCGCGGTTTAACGAGACAGGTTGCGGTCACATGCTCAGCGTCATATCCAGAGGTTGTCTTTGGGAAATAGACATATGAGTGCTGCCAGCATTGCTGCAGACGTTGAAGGGGTGGGGGGGGTCAGCCTGTCAGTGCTCAGACCATACGGCGCACACTGCATCAAATTGGTCTGCATGGCTGTCATCCTAGAAGGAAGCCTCTTCTAAAGTTGATGCACAAGAAAGCCCACAAACAGTTTGCTGAAGACAAGCAGACTAAGGACATGGATTACTGGAACCATGTCCTGTGGTCTGATGAGACCAAGATAAACTTATTTGGTTCAGATGGTGACAAGCGTGTGTGGAGGCAACCAGGTGAGGAGGACAAAGACAAGTGTGTCTTGTCTACAGTCAAACATGGTGGTGGGAGTGTCATGGTCTGGGGCTGCATGAGTGCTGCCGGCACTGGGGAGCTACAGATCATTGAGGGAACCATGAATGCCAACATGTACTGTGACATACTGAAGCAGAGCATGATCCCCTCCCTTCAGAGACTGGGCCGCAGGGCAGTATTCCAACATGATAACCACCCCAAACATACCTCCAAGATGACCACTGCCTTGCTAAAGAAGCTGAGGGTAAAGGTGATGGACTGGCCAAGCATGTCTCCAGACCTAAACCCTATTGATCATCTGTGGGACATCCTCAAACAGAAGGTGGAGGAGCGCAAGGTCTCTAACATCCACCAGCTCTGTGATGTCATCATGGAGGAGGGGAAGAGGACTCCAGTGGCAATCTGTGAAGCTCTGGTGACCTCCATGCCCAAGAGGGTTAAGGCAGTGCTGGAAAATAATGGCGGGCACACAAAATATTGACACTTTGGGCCCAATTTGGACATTTTCACTTAGGGGTGTACTCACTTTTGTTGCCAGCGGTTTAGACGTTAATGGCTGTGTGTTGAGTTATTTTGAGGGGACAGTAAATTTACACTGTTATACAAGCTGTACACTCACTACTTTACATTGTAGACAAGTGTCATTTCTTCAGTGTTGTCACATGAAAAGATAGAATAAAATATTTACAAAAATGAGAGGGGTGTACTTACTTTTGTGAGATACTGTACATTCAGCGCTGGAGGTGCTGGACCTGCTCCCCCTCCGCGTTCCCACTGAAAAAAAGCCCTGGGTTTTGAGCTTACATGCGCTTTAAAGTCCTGTTGAATCTGGAAGCTATACTTTACATAAATTAGATTAAAAATTAAATGGGCTTTCTGAGTAGTACACGGGCCAAGTGTGAGCCAGCATGAGCCTGTTCATTAGAAACCAGCTGACATTAGGGCCACGTGTATGGCGGCAGCTCCGTTCAGCCGGCTTCTGTTGAAGCTTCATGACCGAAAAAAGGTCTGCCAACTGGCTCCCACTCTGCACTCTCAGCGCTGAAAGCGCTGACTGGAGTGTTCTGGAGGGGGAGGGTGGGGGGGGGGGTCAGAACACAATAGCACAGCAGGGGAGATTGCTGTACTAACATCAGATTGTTAGTATAACAGCTCCAACCTGAGTTTTTTTGCTCCATGCACACTGAAGCTCATAAACAGTGTTTTTAGGGAGTTTGGATTTTTTTTTTAAACAGCTCATAAACTCCCCTCTATGTTATCCTATGTGTCCATGCACACATGTGCGTTTTTAGATGTTTATCAGCAGTGGAGTTTGTGGGCTGTTTTTTGAAACGCCATAAAATCGCGTTCAGGAATCATTTTTCTGACCACAAAAAAATGCCAAACACTCATAAACGTCGATAAACACTCAAAAACGTGGCTCACCAGTGGTTTTTAATGTTTTTGATCCATTGAAAAAAAATTAAAAAATTAAAAAAAAATAAAAAAACAGCTAAAAAAATTACAATAAACACTATTGCAAAAACATGAACCACTTGACAACTGGCCACTTAAACCCCCTTCCTAACCAGACCAATTTTCAGCCTTCGGTGCTCTCACATTTTGAATGAAAATTATTCAGTCATGCAACACGGTACCTATATGAATTGTTTGTCCTTTTTTTCAAACAAATAGAGCTTTCTTTTGGTGGTATTTAATCACCACTCGTTTTTTTTTTTTTTTTTGCGCTATAAATCAAAAAAGACTGAAAATTTGGTGAAAAAAAAAATATTTGTTTCTGTTAAAATTTATTACTAAGTACTGGGGAGTATTGGCAGAGTATTGCAGTGTTGCAGAGTATTGGTAGAGTATTGGCGAGTACTAGCGAGTATTGGCAGAGTATCGGCAGAGTATTGCACAGTGTTGCAGAGTATTGGCGAGTACTAGCAAGTATTTGCAGAGTATTGCAGTGTTGCAGAGTATTGGCAGAGTATTGCAGAGTATTAGCAGTGTATTGCACAGTGTTGCAGAGTATTAGCAGTGTATTGCACAGTGTTGCAGAGTATTGGCAGTGTATTGGCGAGTACTGGTAAGTATTGGCAGAGTATTGCAGTATTGCAGAGTATTGCAGAGTATTGGCAGAGTATTGGCGAGTACTGGCGAGTATTGGCAGAGTATTGCAGTGTTGCAGAGTATTGGCAGAGTATTGCGCAGTGTTGCAGAGTATTGGCAGAGTATTGCAGTGTTGCAGAGTATTGGCAGAGTATTGCACAGTGTTGCAGAGTATTGGCAGTGTATTGGTAAGTACTGGCGAGTATTGGCAGAGTATCGGCAGAGTATTGCACAGTGTTGCAGAGTATTGGCAGTGTATTGGTGAGTACTGGCAAGTATTTGCAGAGTATTGCAGTGTTGCAGAGTATTGGCAGAGTATTGCAGAATATTGGCAGAGTATTGCACAGTGTTGCAGAGTATTGGCAGTGTATTGGTGAGTACTGGCAAGTATTGGCAGAGTATTGCAGTGTTGCAGAGTATTGCAGTGTTGCAGAGTATTGGCAGAGTATTGGCGAGTACTGGCGAGTATTGGCAGAGTATTGCAGTGTTGCAGAGTATTGGCAGAGTATTGCACAGTGTTGCAGAGTATTGGCAGTGTATTGGCGAGTACTGGCGAGTATTGGCAGAGTATCGGCAGAGTATTGCTCAGTGTTGCAGAGTATTGGCAGTGTATTGGCGAGTACTGGCAAGTACTGGCAGAGTATTGCAGTGTTGCAGAGTATTGGCAGAGTATTGCAGAGTATTGGCAGAGTATTGCACAGTGTTGCAGAGTATTGGCAGTGAATTGGCGAGTACTGGCAAGTATTGGCAGAGTATTGCAGTGTTACAGAGTATTGCAGTGTTGCAGAGTATTGGCAGAGTATTGCTCAGTGTTGCAGAGTATTGGCAGTGTATTGGCGAGTACTGGCAAGTACTGGCAGAGTATTGCAGCGTTGCAGAGTATTGGCAGAGTATTGCAGAGTATTGGCAGAGTATTGCACAGTGTTGCAGAGTATTGGCAGTGAATTGACGAGTACTGGCAAGTATTGGCAGAGTATTGCAGTGTTACAGAGTATTGCAGTGTTGCAGAGTATTGGCAGAGTATTGCACAGTGTTGCAGAGTATTGGCAGTGTATTGGCGAGTACTGGCAAGTATTGGCAGAGTATTGCAGTGTTGCAGAGTATTGGCAGATCAGTATTGCAGAGTATTGGCAGATCAATGCAGAGTATGGGCAGAGTACTGCAGGTTATTGTCATGAGCAGCGCTGTGGGCACTACACATCAAGCCCACAGCGCTGATGCCATCTCTCCCCCTCTCCCCTCTCACTGTACCGATTGGTACAGAAAGGAGAGGGAGGAACTGGCGTCATGAGATGATGACGGGTTGTTTTTCAAGTGATTGCAATCCGTGATCTGCCGGGTCTTCCGCACCCGACGATCACGGAGGGTTTGCGGGAGCGCGCCCCACAAGAGCAAGATTCTGGGAGGACATCCATGGACGCCCTCCCAGAAAAGTGATGTTGCATACACACGGTCGGACTAAGTTGTCGGAAAATCTGATTGTACATAACGTGATGACGTTATTTCGTTATGACGGGACTACGTTCAGGCTAGTAGCCAATAGCTTTGGCCTAAGAATTTGATCTGAGCATGCGTGGCACTTTGTCCGTCGGAGTAGGCTACACATGATCGGAGTATGTCCGATAGGAGCATTTTGTCGGAAAATATTTCCAGCAAGTTGGAAAAGTTAGTCCGATGGATATTCCGATGGAAACAGTCCGATGCAGACCACACACAGTCGGAATATCTGACAAAACGCTCCGATCGGACACATTCCGACGGAATCTCCGACCGTGTGTACAAGGGCTTATAGTTTTTCGGCGTCCCTGGCAAGAACAGAACTCTCTCTCTTTCTGTCATCTGTTGAAAATCCTTTTTGTGAATCAAATTACTTAAGAGAATTATCTGCAGTCAATGTAATAGTTGTGATAAAGAGAATGAAAAAGCAATTCCTTGTAACACATTGACCAGACTGACGCTGTTCAATTAGTCTACCACATGAGCATAATTCTATTTTTACAAAATGTGACTCTTGTTGGTTATGTTTAATTATATGTATCGCTTTGGTCACATGTGAAAACAGACCCTTGTTTGATGTAAGTGGTAAATGTTGTGGGGCCAATTAACACAAGTGAAGTGATTGCCTTTTCAAATAACTTTATTTAATAGAAATTAATTTTCCTATAATGTCAGGATTCATGAAAGAAACAATTACGCATCATGGTTGTATAACTCCCCACAACTAACAAGGCTTATCCTATGATGGGGCAGTCTATCATTGTGTAATATTGGGCTTGTTTGTCAGAGTAAGGCCGCGTACACACGAGCGGACTGTTCGCCCAACTTTGTTCGTCAAACAATCCGACAAACAGTCTGCTCAAAATTTGCATGAATGGACTTGACCACACACGATGAACGAACAGTCCGCTGAAAGTGTGCGCGATGACGTGAACGGCACGTACGACGGGACGAGAAATTCGACGTACAATACACTGCAATGCAACCTTCGCCGTGTAAATCCTTTCTGAGCATGCGCGAAACTTAGTTTGTCGAACAAGCCTACACACGAGCGGACTGTCCGCTCAAACCAAGTTTCAGCGGACTGTCTTACGGAAATTCCGAAAAACTTTGTTCGTCAGACTGTCCGCTGAAACTGTCCGCTGAAGCCCACACACGAGCGGACTGTCCGCTGAAACACTGTTCAGCGGACAAAGTTGGGCGAACAGTCCGCCCGTGTGTACGCGGCCTCACAGAAACTTATTTGTGTTTGCTTTAATGATCAGGATGGTGGGGAGCCAAGAAAAATTGTAAAGGGGTTGGGGATCTGCGTAGGTAAGGTTAAAGGGACCATGTCAGCTCTCTATGTCAGCCTTTCTTAACTTTATTTACCCCAGAGGAAAAATCAGGTCTCAGGGAACCCTTAAAATTAAATAATTGGGGGTCAGTGGGAAAATGCCCCTTATATTGGAGACCAGTAGGAAGATTACCCCCATTACATAGGAGGCCAGTGGAAAGATTACCCTGTTACAATGGTGGACAGAGGTAAGATTAACACCATTACATTGGGGGCCAGTGGGAAGATTACCCCCATTACATTGTACATTGGAGGTCAATGGGAAGATTACCCCAATTACATTGGTGGCCAGTGGGAAGATCGTCCCCATTACATTGGTGGCCAATGGTAAGATTAACACCATTACATTGGTGGCCAGTGGGAAGATTACCCCCATTACATTGTATATTGGAGGCTAATGGGAAGATTACCTCCATTAAATTGGTGGCCAGTGGGAATATTACCCCCATTATATTGGTGGACAGTGGGAAGGTTACCCCCATTACATTGTACATTGGAGGCCAATGGGAAGATTACCTCCATTACATAGGAGGCCAGTGGGAAGATTACTCCCATTACATTGATGGCCAGTGGGAAGATTACCCCTATTACATTGGTGGCTAGTGGGAAGATTACCCGCATTACATAGTACATTGAAGGTCAATGGGAAGATTACCCCCATTACATTGGTGGCCAATGGGAAGATTGCCCCAATTACATCGAAGGCCAGTGGGAAGATTGCCCCCCCATTACATTGGTGGCCAGTGGGAAGATTGCCCCCATTACATTGGAGGCCAGTGGGAAGATTTCCCCCATTACATTGGAGGCCAGTGGGAAAATTACCCCCATCACATTGGAGGCCAGTGGAAAAAAAATACCTCCTTTACAGTGGTGATCGTAATGCCTCCCTTAGGGATGGCTAAAAAGAACATTGGTGTCATGTTGATTGTCCTGTCAATAGATGTTGACCCTGTAACTATGCAGGCACCATCAAATGGGAGGTCAACCACTCACATCTCAAGGAACCTCTAGCAACCTCTAGATAAACCTAGAATGCCTCCCTTATAGATGGCTAAAAAAGATTATTGGTGTCCTGCAACTGACTCCGCCAAGTGGTGTTGGTGACAAAACTATTGAAGCATCATTCAATGGGAGTTCAATCAGTCACAGCTCAAGGAACCCCTAGCAACCTCTGTGGAGACTGAAGGGTTCTATGAAACCTTGGCACAGAATGGGTGATATGAATAAATCAAAAGACTAGTCCTCTGCAAGAGAAGAGCTGCAACCTCCATCACTCTCTTCAGCATTCATCACTCTTGGAGTTGAGGGATGCCTAGAATGGCAATTGTGTGATGGCTTTTCCTTGGACACTCATGTCTCTATGGGATTCAGCAGTGATGTATTGGTCAAAGAAAGAAACCACGGTGCATGGTGAAGAACACAGGCATCTGAAACTTGTTGAATGTCTGAAAGTATTGAATAGGCCACTTATATAGATTACTGGAGAAGTGAGCATAATACCTCTTCTATTGCAATAAAACTGGTCTTTTGACCTTGACAAGGTCTCTTTAAAAGTAATCTGTGGTCAAAATGAAAAGTCCAGAGGTACAGGCCTTCAGTTATGGAGCTTAAGAAAATATCAATGGGCTGTAACGTCACTGCACTTCTGCTCCATTAAGAGTCTCTCTGCTGAGGTGGCACATGGGACTTGTAGTCTCATGTTGAATTCAAAATCAAACAGAATCCTGTGATTCAAATAAGTGGGGGTGGTTTGGTGGTAGGTGGGCCTAGGAATGGCAACATGTTGCATTTTATACTATAAGTGTTGGTGTATCATGAGATGTGCTGTGAAAGGTGTAATTCGTCTCTGGTAAAAGCATATCTGAAGGTTAATTTAAAAATATTCCTAAATTAAAAAATAATTTTGATCGGTCACTACGGGCACAAACTCTGAATGCCAAATTTTTGAGGAATAAGCCCCAATGTCTGCCAACTCCTCCAAGTACATAGCTGTGTCTAATATCAGACAAATGCAGTTAAGAAGAATGTAGCAATCTCAGTGCTATATTATGTAAGACTGCTGTGCAAACTCAGGGGCTAGATGACAACGCATCAGACAGGGCAGTCTTCTGACCACTGAAACTCAATCTGTCAGATAAAGACATCATAAGTAAAGCTGCTTGTTGCTGCAGCCAATAGATTGAATAAAGACTAAATGACAGCACATATAGGATCTAAAAAAGTCTGAAGGTACGTGAACGAGGAGAGGTGAGGGGAGGGGCTCGACTACGGCGCCCTCATGTGTGGACGGAGGAAACCCCGCTATACCAGCGGGTACGGAGCATGGTGAGAGAGCGCTCGGCTCCGGGAGAACGAAGCAGTCCTCACCTGTTGACGGTACCCCCCCGCCGGTTCGCCGGTCTGCCTGCCTGCCTGCTCGCCTGCCTGTCTAGCCGCTGGGGTGAACAAAAGTGAAAGTGAAATGAGAGGCAAGCTGAAACAGAGGTGTCAGCGTGACTAGGAGAACTCCATCTGGCGGCAGGTAGAAGAAAGGAGGCTAACTGGAGACGGAGGAACCCCTCCTGGATCCCCCCCCCTTCTGCTTTCTCCCCCTTCTGATCTCTCAAAGGATGATCGCCCTGAAAAGGCTGAAAAGGCTGGACCCTGAATGGAACAGGAAGAGCTGGAAATAAGGTCAGATCGTTACTGGGCTGTATCTCTGTATCTCTGTTATGTAGATCAAGAAGTGACAGAATAATGGACTCTTGAAATAAGTGATTCAATTTAACTGAGAGATAGGAGAGGAACATTGTGTACAGTTCGGAAGCTGGAGGCACCAGGAAGAAGTTGAGTAAAAACATAATGAGTATAATGAGTGCTGACTAACCTTGATCACCCTCCTTGCCCCCTATTATCTTTGCTGTCTCCCTTATCTTTTGGTTGTTTCCGTTTATCCCAGTGTTTTGTATGGAGAGACAGCGCGATAAACTAAGGGGATAACATCAGAACCTCAATATTATCTTAGAGAAAGTGATGTTTAAAGGAGAAGGCATCTTAAGTATTAGAAGTAGAAAAAAGGGGGAAATCATTATCGTTTAAACCTGTGGTAGAAAACGGGGAGATGCACGAACAGTGGTGGAGAGAACTGAAAAAAAAAAAAAAAAACCCCTTTTCCCCCCTCCTTAGATTTGTCTATTGCAAAAAATACTGGGAGGATCGAACATTAAGCTGTATGGACAATTGTGCAACATGGAGTGATATAATTACTTGCAAATAACATACTATCAGCAGGTGAACAGCTAGGAACCCAGAGCTGGACCTAGGTTGAAACAGTTTTAAGTGCTGGTGTCTTTACCTTCATTTTGTTTGCAGTCGCCCCCCTCCTTGCTTGCGCTCAGCATGAACAACCAGTTTGGTTGACTAAAGGACATTAAATTCCACAAATAAGTAATGATTTAAAAGGACGGTACTTAATACTTACATAATCACTATAATTGCAAAAAACGTTGTATAGGGGATGGTGCAATGTAGGTGATTTATTTACAGACAATATATCAAACAGCAAACCATATGGTCGCAGCACGCAAGTGGATATAAGTGTAACAGCTCAGGAAGTAAATGAGTGGCATGCCGTGTACCGAGTGTTGATTGCAGGAGATAAATTCCAAGAAAATAGTGGAAAATTTATACGTGTGAATATATGCTGGTGGAGTGAACGGTAGGAGTGGATTTCTTAAGTCATTACTTTACGCCTCTTTGGGAAGATCTCAGGCAGAAGTAGTTACTCCACTTTGGCCCCTCCCCCCCTATTTCCAAAAGCAAAAGGGGGAATCCTGGGGAAGAGAAAAATAAAAGACAACATGAGGGGAAGAAACCCCAAAATGAATGACCCGAAAGCCCCGAGGGAGAGTTTAAACACAAGTACAATTCAGAAATATCTAAAGGAAACAACCCAAAAAAGCCCTGGGCTTGAGAGAAATCAAAAAGGAGTAAGAGAGAGGAAGAAAGACACGGGAAAATCAGAAGGGGCACGGGGAGGCACCTCCGGAGAGGAGACGGATTCGGATTCGGAGAGCAGAAGGAGGGAGCCAAGGGTTTCCTCGCAAATACCTACAAAAAGTGAAATGTTAGACATGTTTGCGAAACTAGAAAACACTATTAAAGCGGAGATCTTAACAGTAAGGACGGATTTGGGACACTTATTGAGGCGAGTGGAAGAAGTGGAGGAACAAACAGGAAGACAGTCCAAAGAAATATCAGATTTAAAAATGCAAGCCTCGAAAATGCAGGAGGCACACAGGGAGATAATATACAAGATGGAGGAGCATGAAAACCAAAATCGACGCCAAAACCTGAGGATTAGATCCGTACCAGAACAACAGGGAGAAGACCTGAGTGTGAAAATAGGGAAGATATTCAATCCAATTCTGGGAAAAGCAGAAGACGCAGAGCTAAAAATAGACCGGGCGTACAGAGTCCGGAAACCCCCAGGGTTAAATGAAGAGGTACCGAGAGATGTGATTATAAAATTTCATCTCTTCGAAGATAAAGCTAAGATATGGAGTAAACTTAGAGGACTATCTTCAGTCCAATTTGAAGGGGAAACGCTACAGGTCTTCATGGATTTATCTCCAGGGACTTTGGCACGGAGAAGAAGATTAAAACCACTACTGGAACAATTGAGGAGAGCAAACATAAGATATAGCTGGGGATACCCAGCAGCACTTGTGGTGCAGAGGGAGGGAAGAACTGTTAGGCTTAAGTTCTTAGACGAACTGGAGGACTTTTGCAACAAAATAGGAGTTCCAACCCCCACGATTCCTTTAGATCCATGGGAAATGCAATTTTAGTGGAGAGGGGAGGGGGGGGTAAGAAGTTTACTCTATGGAATGGTGTTTCTTTGATTGAGGGGGGGGGGCGGGGGGGAGGGGGGCGGAGGAGGGGATGGATTGCTGAAGAAGGGGGAGCTGAGCTCCAATGTTCCTTGCCAGCAGGGGGCATTTTTGCTCTCTGGGGGGGAAGGGGAGAGGGGAGCTCAGAAGGGGGAAGCTGTAGTCGGGGTCAAACCCTGGGAGAAAGGGCTTGCAGAAGGGGTATATCTCACAATGCAAAGCAAAGGCCAGGAATGGGCCGGAGGGGGGGAAAGGATGAGGGGGGAGGGGAGGGGGGATTTGGGTAGAAGAAAGGGGAAAATTTATTTCTGGCAGTTGAAAATAAAAAAAAGAGAAGAGGGGGTGCAAATAGATCATAGAAGGTGGAGATTAATGTTTCTTCCAAGTAGTTTCGGATGACAGAGATAAGGTTTGTGTCATATAATATAAGGGGCTTGAATTCTCTTGATAAGAGATTTAAGCTCTTAAAGGAATTACAGCAATATAAAGCCGAAGTAGTGTTTCTTCAAGAGACCCACTTAACACAAGACACGAATGTTAAACTGTACTCCGATAACTACCCGAACTGGTTTTATGGAGATTCGCCAATAAAGAGGGCTAAGGGAGTGGCAATTGGGTTCGGGAAAGAGATAAAATTTAAGGTGACAGACAGACTGACCGATCCGGAGGGTAGATACCTGTTCCTGAAGGGGTACCTTGGGGAAAAAACGTTTACCTTAGCAAATGTGTATAGTCCAAATAAAAATCCAATAGGATATTTGAAGCAAATCCTGAGGAGACTTGCGGATTTCAGAATAGGAGAAGTGATACTGGCAGGGGACCTTAACTTTTGTATGGACCCGGCATACGATAGTACGTCCTGTGTAGGAGGGGGGAGGGGTCTGAAAATGATCAAATCCAGACTAAGACAAAGTCAATTGATAGATGTATGGAGGATACAACACGAAAAAATAAAAGACTACACCTTCTTCTCCCCAGTACATGGGACGTACTCTAGATTAGACTATATGTTGGTTGAACATAGAATGTTGGAGACTATTTTGGAAACAAAGATAGGAATTGTATCCCTGTCAGATCACTCTCCTATTATAATGAAGATGAGGATACCAGGAATACAGAAGTACCCATTCACCTGGCGGTTAAACGAGGACCTTTTACAGGATAAAAAAACTGTGGAATTAATACAAAAAGAAATAGAGTTTTATTTTGAGACAAACGATACCAGAGAGGTGTCGGGTGCCTCTCTTTGGGAGGGGCATAAAGCCTATGTCAGAGGTATCCTCGTATCCATAGGGGCGGGAAAGAAAAGGGAAAAAGCAGAGGAAAAGGAGAAATTGGTGAGAGAGGTTTTCAGGTTGGAACAGGAACACAAGAAACAAAGGGGACAACAACCGGACCTCTTTCACCAATTGATCATAAGGAGGGAGGAATTGAAAGATATATATGATCGGGAAGCAAGAAGGTCACGAGAGGGGAGAGCTAGAGAGAAATATTTTGGGGAAAATAAAATAGGAAAATATCTAGCGAGACAGGTGAAAAACAAAAGAGTGGGTAACTTTATTGAGAAAATCCAGGATAAGAACGGGAAAATGGCTCACACCTCCAGGGAGATAGCGGAAGTATTTAAACAATATTATGAGGCTCTGTATAATGTAGACCAGAAAGGTGAACAAGGTAGAGGGAAAACTGAGAAAATTAAAGAATTTTTGAATAAGGCTAAACTACCGCGATTATCAGATAGCGACGGGCAGAGTATGGATAGACCGATCTCAGAAGAGGAAATTTACAACGCTTTAAAAGAAACGGCCTCAGGTAAAAGTCCAGGACCGGACGGGTTTACGATCACTTATTATAAAAAATACAAGGAAATACTAGTACCTCATTTTTGTAGATATATAAATAGTCTAGGTACAGAATACGGAGCGAGTAGAGACGCTCTCCGAGCCGCTATAACGCTGATTCCGAAGGAGGGCAAAGATCACACGCTCTGCGGGAACTATAGGCCGATAGCCTTGCTGAACACAGATATAAAGCTATATGCCAAAGTATTGGCGGCCAGGTTAAAAGAAAAAATGACAGAGCTGATACACGCGGACCAAGTCGGATTTATACCTGAGAGAGAGGGTAGGGATAATGGGGTGAGGGCACTGCTCCTTATCCAAGCTTTAAAAGACAATGGGTCCCCAGGTCTATTCCTGTCGATGGATGCTGAGAAAGCCTTTGACAGGGTAGACTGGGGACTCATGTTAGAAACCCTGGAGGTGATGGGAGTGGGCCCAAGGATGATCCACTGGATCAAAGTATTATATAAGAACCCACAGGCGGTGGTTAAGGTCAATGGAGAAATTTCTTCACAGCTACAAATGGGAAATGGTACTAGGCAGGGGTGTCCACTATCACCCCTGCTGTTTGCGATCTCCCTTGAACCCCTGTTGGCATCGATCCGTCTTAATCCAGATATAAAAGGGATTAGGGTGGGAGAAGAAGAGCACAAACTCGCAGCATATGCGGATGATGTGCTCTTCTTCATTACAAACCCAAGAATAACGATTCCGAACTTGCTGGGGATCCTGGAAACATTTGGAAAAATCTCAAATTTGAAGATTAACCTAGGCAAGTCCGAAATCCTAAACATTAACATCAGTAACCAGGAAGCAGAGAGACTGCAAGCGGAATTCCATTTTCCCTGGCGTAAAGAGATCAAATACCTGGGAGTCTTTCTCGCAAATACTCTCAGGAAAATATATCTGAAAAACTATATTCCACTATTAGAGGAAATAAAGAGAGAAATTAAAAAAATATCATTTAATTCCCTATCGTGGCTAGGACAGATAAATGTAGTGAAAATGATCCTAGTACCGAAGATCATATACAAGTTCCAAATGATGCCTATCCCACTCCCTGCGGCCTTTTTTGAAATATTAAGGAAATTAATCTCGAAATTTATTTGGCAATACAAAAAGCCGAGGATTGCATTTGCGACATTAAGGAGGGGGAAAAACCAAGGGGGACTTGCGGTTCCGGACTTGAAAAGATACTATAACGCAGTGGTTCTCTCACGGGTGGTAGAGTGGGTTAAAGAATTAAACGAAAAAAGATGGGTTAGCTTAGAAAATATATTATCTCAAACACAATTAGGGAGAGTAATATGGAACCCGCCACAATATAGGACAGTAGGACCTAACACACATGAAATAACACGGCACGTTTTAAAAATTTGGGATCGAACACACACACAAAATAAATGGGAGTATAATTCACCCATGATTTACCTAAAAGAAAACGAATTTTTTCCACCGGGAAAGTTAGAAATAGGGGGGAATTGGATAAAAAAAAATAATGCACAATTAAAAGATATATTGGTAAAAGGTAAATTAAACACTTTTCAAGCACTAAGGGAGGACAACGAATTGATGAGGATTGATGCTTGGCGGTTCCTCCAACTCCGTCAGTTTGTAGCAAGATTGCCTCAACCCTTACGAGACGAAGAAGCACTGAGGCCTTTTGAACGTCTCTGTCAGAGAGTAAAATCAAAAAACAACATTGGTAAAATCTATAAAATACTTTCAGAGGGAGACGAGCTGGAGGACCCCGCATTTATCAATAAATGGGAAAACGACTTGGGGTCACAATGTAACACTCAAATTAGAAAGAAAATTTTTAGACTAGTACACTGGGGGGGGGGGGGGAATAAATTGATCGAGACGAATTATAAGTGTCTGGCAAGATGGTATATCACCCCTGATAGATTGGGCAAGTTCGGAACTGATCAATCCTCGGAGAGTTGGCGGGGCTGCAGGAAGATTGGGAATATGGGTCATATATGGTGGGACTGTCCCATTATTAAAGATTTCTGGAGGAAGATTATTGATATAATAAAAGTAGTAACAAAAAAAGAAGTGAGAGAAGATCCGTGGATCATCTTGTTTCATGGGACAGAGGAATCAATAAAACAATATAGTGCCACGATAATCCCCATATTACTCGATACCGCAAAAAGCCTAATCCCAAAAAAATGGCGAGAGAAGGAGAGTCCCAAAGTACAGGAATGGATCGCCCGAGTAAATCAAATACAACAGTTGGAATGTTTAGAGGAAGAGGGAGAGGATATGACAGCCAAAGAGGAGGGACTGGGGAAATGGGAATCCTGGGAAAAATTCAAAAAATCATGGCGGTATATGGAAGAAATAACTCAATAGCATGAAAAATTAGAAACCTCTGATTGAAACGAAAAAATTATGAACCCCTAGAGAAACAGGCCAGTTAGGGGAGGGGAGGGGGGGGGAAGGGGGGGGGGGGTTTGAAGTAGGTTTGGGAGTAAAGGGTTTGACGGTATAGGAATAAACTAAGAAAGTTGTAAGAAATGTACATAAATGGACGGATTGTACCGTTGGATAATAATTGTTATACTGTTGGAAAAATAAATAAAGATTATATAAAAAAGTCTGAAATTAATTTCCTATTACCTCTTGCTTCCTACTATCTCTTTCAAGTGTAGTACTGACCCCCGAAGGAGCTGCTGGTTTTTATTGGGCTTACCGTTACCTCACCTGCTTGCTTCTCTGTCTCGCTTCTCTGTCTCAGGGGTCCCGTTGGAAAGTAGCCCAAAGAATGTTAGATCCGACAATGAGTCCTTTTTCGGAATAGACATAAAGTCCTTCAATAGAGGGTCAAAGGCAGTGGCGTAACTAGAACCTTCAGGGCCCCGATGCAGGAAACCATGGCGGCCCCCCCCCCGACCTCCGGACAGGGCTCTTTTCTCCGAGCCCAATGGTGGAACACCAGGGCCCAGTCCCAAGTGGGTGGCTGCATATAAAGGAACCGATTTAAAAAACATCAATTACAGCCACTGTGCCCATCAAACGCCACCACTGTACCATCTAATGCCACCACTGTACCATCAAATGTCACTACTGTGCCCATCAAACTCTGCGGCTGTACCCATCAAATGCCACCGCTGTGCCAATCAAATGCCACCGCTGTGCCCATCAAATGCCGCCACTGTGCCCATCAAATGCTGCTACTGTGCCCATCAAATGTTGCCACTGTGAATCCCCACTGCCCGCTCACTGTCTGCCCGCCACTTACCCTGTCTTGGTGGGGCAGCGGGTAACGGCCATGAGCGGGGTCCTCCATGCAGCTAGTGCCATCCTCATCTCCCGTCCTCTCCTCCTGATGGGCGTCTAATAGCTGTGTCTATCGTTTCAGCCAATCAAGTGATGGGTAAAAGACCCGCACACCTGATTGGTGGAGAGGCGGTTCAGTGTTAGGAAAGTGAATATTAATTCACTTTTCTAACACACCTGGCTGGGTAGACTGTGAGCGTCAAGCATGGCTCTCGCAGTTCACCTATTTTGAAGCCTATTATAGCCCATGGCTCTAATCAGGAGCTGCAAAAACACCCCCGCTGTAATTCAGGCACCCCAAAAGGAACCAGAACCCCAAAATATGGGGGTGGCAGCGGTGGCCATGGATAGATTCATGCTATGCTATGCATGAATCTATCCATTGGTCATAGAGGGGGGTGGAACCTGTGCACCCTTTTGGATGCACTGCCACTGATAAACACATGCACACACACATGCATACATACACATACATATATGAACACACACACACATACATACATGCATGCTCTCACACACACATACAAGCATGTTCACACACACACATACAAGCATGCTCACACACACTCACACACATACAAGCATGCTCACACGCGCACACACACAAGCATGCTCACACACACACACATACATTAATTCTCACACATACATACAAGTATGCTCACGCACACAGATACAAGCATGCACGCACACAGATACAAGCATGCTCCTACACACACACACACACACACACACACACACACACACACACACACACATACATGCATGCTCACACACACACACACATACATGCATGCTCACACACATACATACATGCTCACACACATGCATGCTCACACACGCTCACACACACACACACACACACACACACACACACACACACACACACATACATGCTCACACACACACACATACAAGCATGCTCACATACACACACAAGCATGCTCACGCACACACAAGCATGCTCACACGCACATACAAGCATGCTCACACACACACACACACACACAAGCATGCTCACACACACATACAAGCATGCTCACACACACGCACATACAAGCATGCTCACACACACACAAGCATGCTTACACGCACACACAAGCATGCTCACACACATGCACATACAAGCATGCTCACACACACATACAAGCATGCTCACACACACATACAAGCATGCTCACACACATACATACAAGCATGCTCACACACACGCACATACGATCATGCTCACACACACATACATACAAGCATGTTCACACACACACACACACACACACAAGCATGTTCACTCATACAAGCATGCTTACACACACACACACAAGCATGTTCACTCATACAAGCATGCTCACACACACACACACATAAAAGCATGTTCACTCATACATGCATGCTCACACACGTTCACTCATACATGCATGCTCACACACACACACATACAATCACAAATACAGTAGATAGGCTTATTAAAAAAAAACAGCAGACATTTACCTCTTCCTGGCGGGTACTGCACTCTAGGGGGAGACAAAGAGCACACACTGCTTTCACTAAGCCTAATGTGAGGAGCTGCCGCACAGTGCCGATTTCAGTTCGGCTGATGATTGTGAGCTCCTCTCAGCCTTCCCTCCTATCGCAGAAGTACAGGGGGCCCTCGGGCCCCCTGCAAAAAGGGGCCCGGTCGCCATGGCGATCTTGACGACCCCTATAATTCCGCCACTGGTCAAAGGGTTAAGGGGAGTTCAGGCACCTGGTAATTGCGGGTTAGAGTTATCGTTCAGATCCAGAGGACAAACAGCTCCACAGACTGGATCCAGCAACCACCGGATAAGCCCCTCTCACTGACCTAGCAGCCGGTGAGATGCTAAATAAAGTCTCTGCCACAGGCTTGTTAATTGAACAAAAACATTCTTGAGAGATTTAAAGAACTGCCATACAGTACCAGTATTCTTTCAGCCGAACCGGCGATACTGTATGGTTGTTGATCCGGGATGTGTCCCCCAACTGGGTTTCCAGGCTCCTCCAGAGATAACAGCCTTGTGCTCGGTCCTCTACTAGAAAAGTCCACCCCTGGATCCTCCAGTCACTTGGCCTCTCCCCGCAGGCGAGACAGCATAGGACCATCCCTGGATCAGTAGGCCCCAGGACTTTTGGGCCTACTCTCTCTGTTGCAAAGCCTCGGGCCAGCCGGCCCCAAGAGGCAGAATCAAGCAACACACACACCCCAGGCCAGGAGGTCCATGAGGTCAGGATAGCGATCCCCGGAAAAATACCCCACAATATGGCGTCTGTACCTTAAATACCCTCTCCCGGAATGCACAGGGGGGGAACCTCTTCCTTTGGGCCATTTACGAGTAAAAGGTGGTATTCAATACATCCAGCTTGTTGCATTTCTACACCCACCGGCGGTGACATCGAAACCTACGGTCAGGTGGAAATTAGTGCAACCCAGCTGAACTGGTACAGAAACCAGAACTTTTTGGAATAATTATTCTGAGCCCAACTGCAGTTTCAGACAACTTAAATTTGAAAAATAATAGCGTCTGCTCATTAGGAGCAGGGTGCTACACAAGCTATTAAAGCAAGTGAGAAATTTAAAAGTGTCATCTGATTGGATGTTATGGACAGCTGTTAATAGTGACACCTCTGGCAGATGACCCTAAGTGACAGCTTTGTCTTCACCAGAGCACCCCCACAAGGAGTGATGGGTCTGTGACCTTAGTAGACCCTGGGCTACTTTGCCACTAGCTGTCACTAGGTAACAGTCATTGGGTTTGTCCCTCCAAGGGGTCCTATGAGCAGGGTGACTACATTGAGGAAATAGGACAGAATGCGTTAGAAGATCTGGGCCGAGGTCAGAGCTGACACCAGACAGTCAATGTGCAGGCAGCGGTCTAGGTAAGCGACAAACAGAAAAACCATCAATGTCCATGCAGAGGTTAAGACAAAAGGCAGGTGTGGGAATAGTCAGGGTCCAAGCAGTGGTTGAGGCAGGTGACAGGATATTGAACAGTCAATGTCTAGGCAGAGGTTGAGGCAGGTGACAGTCGAGTGAATGTCTAGGCAGAGGTTGAGGCAGGCAAGAGAATAGCCAATGTCCAGGCAGATGCTCAGTTAAGTGGCAGACAAGATAATTTAGTAGTCAGGGTCCAGGCAGAGGTCCAGGCAGGCAGTATGCAAGAGGTCAGTCAGGGTCCTAGCAGAGGTCAAGGCAGGCAGCAAGCAAGTTAATAGTTAGGGTCATAGCAGTGGTTGAGGCAGACAGCAGGCAAGAGAATAGCCAATGTCCAGGCAGAGGTCAAGTGAGGCAGCAGGCAAGTTAGTAGTCAGGGTCCAAGCAGAGGTCCAGGCAGGTGGTAGGCAACAGGGCACACAGGGTCCTAGTATAGGTCAAGCCAGACAGCAAGCAAGTTAATAGTTAGGGTCTAAGCAAATGTCCAGGCAGGCAGCAAGCAAGGTAATAGGGTCCAAGCAAAGGTCCAGGCAGGCAGTAGGCAAGAGGGCAGTCAGGGTCCTAGCAGAGGTCAAGGCAGGCACCAGGCAAGTTCCATAGTTAGAGTCTAAGCAGAGCTCAGGGCAGGCAGTAGGCAAATTAGTATTCGGGGTCCAAGAAGAGGTCCAGGCAGGCAGTAGTCAGGGTCCTAGCAGAGATCAAGGCAGGCAGCAGGCGAGTTAATAGGGCCCAAGTAGTGGTTGAGGCAGATGGCAGGCAACAGAATAGTCAATGTCCAGGCAGTGGTCGAAGGAGGCAGCAGGCAAAAGAGTAGTCAGGAGCCAAGCCTAGGTTGGGGCAGGGGGTGACATGCTGCGGAAGGACAGGATGGGCCCTAGAAGGACTGTAACAACAGCACAGCAGTTCTTTGATAGATACTACTACAACAAGACAAACACAAATCTTTCAGTAAAAATTCCTGGCAGCTAAACTGAAATACACATTTGACAGGTTGTTGTACCTTTTAACAGATTTATATTTCTAATTTCCAGTAATAAGATATACAAAGCCCAACTTTTCTTGACTGCAGTTAAGCATTACAGCTAGGTCACCTCGAGCCTGTGAGTGGATAGTGAAGGAGCAGCAGCAGAGAAAAAGATGTCATCTCTCTGCTCTCACCTTCTGAATGCACTACACCTGACTGGTGTTGCCCCTACCTTTTCCAGTCTGAGGCTCCATTGACACCATTACAGCGTGTTTGTGGTTATGCACGTTACATGTAGTGCAGTCCATTCAAACGCTCATATGAAGTCCGTGGCTTTTTGGAGTCATTGTGCCACACTGAATCACATATTGCTGCCGCACCAGGCGTTCTGGCATGTGTGCAGATGCATGGGGGTGCCTTTAAGGATTAAATGCATCTGCAAAAGAGTGCCCGCTTCTGTGCGTTACAGGAAAGCATATGATTTTGCGCCTGAGTGCTGCCGTCCATGCCCCTGAGGACGCACGTTGGTGGCGAAACGTCGGGCGTTTTTTGGGACCTGGTGACATCAGAAGGAGCACAGGAGTGGTCTTCATTCGTTTTTTCCATCTGTAGCCGATTGTCATTTGATGCCTGTATATCTCATCTTAAATGTGAGTTCAACTACGGTTTTAGAGAATAAAAAGATTATTGGTTTATCAGTATACCTGCGCAATGAGGCCACTTTGTTTTATGTTTTCTATGGTTTTTGGGAGGATTGTTGGTCTGGAGATTTAAGCAGTTCCTGGGAAGTGAAGTGCCTACTAAACAGAAATAGGAATCCTCTTTTCCCATTGGACGACTCCCATTGAGATGATTGCGCCTCTGTAGACGAAGGGAAATCAGCATAGAAAACTGCCTCCCCCTTGGTGATTTACTACATGCGTTTTTATCTGTACATCTATGGTAAGAGTCAGTGTTTTTGGGTGTTGGTGACGGTTCCCCTCCTCCTCTGCGTATGAAATGGATTATGATTATTCCTTCTTCTGCCTTTGGATGTGATCACCATATCTGAGGATATCGTATTTTGAAGCCATTCACTATATTCTTGTTTATGAACTTTTTTTTTATATATTTTGTTTGTTTTGAATAGAGCGCTATATCATTGTCCATATAACTGAAATGTAAAACAAGAAACAAAAAAAAAGCGGCAGCAATTATTGTTTGTTAGGGAGCAGGGCCACCGTGTCCTTAACAACCGACGACTCATTCAGCTGTCAGTGGGGTTCCCCTGTTGACAACTGAAGTGTAAATGAAGTCCTGCCAATTGGAGCTGTCAAAAAAAAAAAGCAGCCAGGCAATGTTTATCAACAATATTGCTCAGCTACTGAAAAAGAAAGATAAAAAGAGATATTGTTTCTTTTTGTGCCTTTCAGTTTATTCATCTACAGATCAAAAGGCATGAACTTCGATTTGCAGATGAATTCACACCTGATCGCGATTCTGCCCACAATTTCAAATCGCTGTAAAACGCTGGATCGCGTTTGCTATTGCTTCTAATGGCACTCCAATTGTGCCGTAATTTTGTTGCGACTGTCACGCAGTAAATCGTGCTGCAATCGTGGCAAAATGCAATGGCGCTTTTGCCAAAAAGGAGCTCATGATCCCTTTGATTGCACAGTAATTTGTGGTGTGATTGGGGGTGGGAGGGGGGGGGGGCTTAAGAAGTAATGGCATCACAAACGCATCTCGCAATTTGCAGCAATTTTAAAACACGGGCGGAATGGCATTGATTCCGCCATGCAATCAGGTGTGAATGGAGCCTCAAGCAAATGGTCAAGTAAAAAATATACCTAGTTACATAGTTACATAGTAGGTGAGGTTGAAAAAAGACACAAGTCCATCAAGTCCAACCTATGTGTGTGATTATATGTCAGTATTACATTGTATATCCCTGTAGGTTGCGGTCGTTCAGGTGCTTTTATGATAGTTTTTTGAAACTATAGATGTCCCCTGCTGAGATCACCGCCTGTGGAAGGGAATTCCACAACCTTGCCACTCAGTAAAGAACCCTCTACGTAGTTTACGGTTAAACCTCTTTTCTTCTCATTTTAATGAGTGGCCACGAGTCTTGTTAAACTCCCTTCCGTGAAAAAGTTTTCTCCCTATTGTGGGGTCACCAGTACGGTATTTATAAATTGAAATCATATCCCCTCTCAAGCGTCTCTTCTCCAGAGAGAATAAGTTCAGTGCTCCAGACCTTTCCTCATAACTAATATCCTCCAGACCCTTTATTAGCTTTGTTGCCCTTCTTTGTACTCGCTCCATTTCCAGTACATCCTTCCTGAGGACTGGTGTCCAGAACTGAACAGCATACTCCAGGTGCAGCCAGACCAGAGTCTTGTAGAGCGGGAGAATTATCGTTTTATCTCTGGAGTTGATCCCTTTTTAATGCCAATATTCTGTTTGCTTTGTAAGCAGCAGCTTGGCATTGCTGAGCCCATCATCTACTAGGACCCCCAGGTCCTTTTCCATCCTAGATTCCCCCAGAGGTTCTCCCCCCAGTCTATAGATTGCAATCATATTTTTCCCCACCCAAATGCATTATTTTACATTTTACTACATTGAACCTCATTTGCCATGTAGTTGCCCACCCCATTAATTTGTTCAGATCTTCTTGTAAGGTTTCCACATCCTGCGGAGAAGTTATTTCCCTGCTTAGATTAGTGTCGTCCGCAAATACAGAGATTGATCTGTTTACCCCATCCCCATCCTCCAGGTCGTTTATGAAAAAATGAAACAGGATTGGTCCCAGCACAGAACCCTGGGGGACCCCACTACCCACCCCTGACCATTCCGAGTACTCCCCATTTATCACCACCCTCTGAACTCGCCCTTGTAGCCAGTTTTCAATCCATGTACTCACCCTATGGTCCATGCCAACGGACCTTACTTTGTACAGTAAAGGTTTATGGGGAACTGTGTCAAATGGTTTTGCAAAATCCAGATACACCACGTCTACGGGCCTTCCTTTATCTAGATGGCAACTCACCTCCTCATAGAAGGTTAATATATATATATATATATATATATATATATATATATATATGCTGTGTTTGAGTATATCCCACTTTGGGTTCTTTGCTTCTTGATGTACATACCCTACAAGGGTACAATGAGTACTGATAAAATTACCTTATTTGTTTGTTTTAGACTACCCCCTGCAGTTACACCTAGGTGGTCCTGCCACTTGGGGGGTCATGCGCTGGTTCCGCGTCGGGTTTTTCCCTTCTTCACTGGCTCTGGAGGTATGTACCTGGCCCCCTTGGGTTACATGTATTATCTATCTAGGATGGAAACTGTGGGACATTTGGCGGTTTATAGCACTGTTGGGATTACTTTGATTGATGCAGTACTTACTGGTGCTTATAATTAAATTTTTTATTAAATTGTTTTTTTTCTCCTTTTTTTTCTCTTTACTTTAGAATTTGTCTTCATATGGTGGTCTCACTCCATTTTCCCTGATGAAGCCGTTTGTATGGCGAAACATGTAGGGAGGATTTTGACCCATCTGCACACCCAGGCCTATATCATCTTGGCCCTACTTCATTGGATGTGCTTTTGTTTATTTATGATTGTACAAATCTTTTTGATACCATTGTGACTTTTGTATTTTGTTTTATTATGTATTAAAATTTGTTCTTTTAAAATATATTTCCTTGTCTTTGATAAATCTAGGCACCGTAATAACCCCCTTCCCCTCCATCTACCCTTTTTTGTCTCTAAATATTTGGGGATGAGGTGCCATATCTGAAACGGACCCCATAGCCACACTTCTTCACAATTTTATATATATATATATATATATATATATATATATATATATATATATTATTTTTTTTGTTTTCTATAAAATGTTCCTCTGTTTAAACCCCTAATTTCTGTGCATGTCGGGAAATCACGCTATTTTTCATGGGTTCCTGACACACTGTATTGTGAACCAGCCTAATGGTACCTTTGCTTGTACGCATTTGCGCATGCACCAAAAAAGCTTTTGTGATTTTGGAAAAAGAGTATTTTGTGCGATTCTTTCATGTAGGGCAGCCCATTGAAATGAACGTCTTGCCCTACACCCAAAGCGCGGGAACTGCATGCATTTTATCGGACCTGAATGATGTGAACGTGGCCTAAGAGGCGGATACAACGCTCAGCTTTTTTCACGCGGGCCTGTTCTTCAACTTGGAGGACGGAAATGACAAATCTTCTGATTTCCCGAGCTGTCTAACATACATTTTGTTCTAAAACAAGATCAGCGGCCGACGCGATTTGGGCGCTCAATATCAGGAAAGGGGAGGAGGAAGGGGCTGCTTGTCTTGACAGAGTGTGTCTTGCAAAGTCAACAGTTCAGAAAGTCTTTTGTTCCAGTAAAAGGCTCTTTAATTTTTTACGCTCACCCTTAGTTTGGTATGCATGAGCTTAAAGTCCAAAAATTATCCAGCATGTATATAATGGGATTTATTGGATGATCACGCGCATTTTCCAAAGATGTCACTTTCTGCGAGCTCTGATGGAGTAGCACTTAATGTAAATTTAATTTGAAGTGATGTATGAAAGGCTGGAGGTGATTCTCTGCGATTCCCTCACCGAGCGGACAAGGCGCTCCTTTTTTTTTTTTTTTTTCGGTAGCATCTGGATCAAGCTGCTTCCCGAGCCCAGAAGCATCGACTAACTAGGATTAATGAGCTCGCCTGTTCAGCTCACGTCCAAGGGAGGCAAGGTACATTTACTCCCAACAATGCGAGAGGGAGGGCCCCGCGCCGGGCCTGGTAGGGAGCATTGTTCACCCGAGATGGACGCATTTTATTAGCCACGATAAATAGACTCTATTGACCGGGCTTTTCATTTAGCAGATGTAATTGTTAGGCAACTGAACACGACGCGGATAATGAAATTAGAGGACGGAGGGGGAAAGAAAAATAATAATACAAAAATGAAAGAGGACCGGTGACATCACAAGGCGGATAAAAGGGGTGGAAAAAACATGGCCGCCAAAAGGTGAAAGTCACTTCCGACCAATAAAATTCTTGTATGTAGTTATGTCATTTTACCAATCAGAGACGCATATTACCAGATATTACCAGATCTCACCGGATATCACCGGATAGTCCTGGATAGTACATTCATACACCAGAAGAAATCCCAAACTCTGAGCATAAGATTATATCTAAGTAATGGGAGATAATATCTACCTGTCCAATATCTATCTTTTATCTATTTGTCTGTTCAGTATCCCCCTATTTATCTATATATTTATCCAATATCCCTCTAAATATCTATACATTCAATATCTATTAATCATCTAATTTTCCTTCTATTATCTACTTATCTACTGTACCCCTCTTTCAATCTACCTGTCTATCTATTTATCTATCTCATACATATCAATTTATTTGATCTATCTATTGTTCTATTATCTATCTACTTCATCTACCCAATATCTATCTATTTGTCTACCCATTAATATCTATCTATCTTATTTATCTATCTAAAATACATCTATTTATGTATCCATTAATATCTATCTATCTATCTATCTATCTATCTATCTATCTATCTATCTATCTATCTATCTATCATTCATTCAATAATATCTATCTAACTATCTATCTCATTTATGCATCCAATATCTATCTATTCATCTAGAGGTTCCAATATCTCTCTATACAATATTTTACTGTCTATCTATCTATCTAATATATCTAATATCTATTTATTTATTTATCTTTCTATTCAATATCGATATTATCTGTCTATCTCATTAATCCACCCAATATCTATCTATTCATCTATATATTCAATATCTATCTATCTATCTATCTATCTATCTATCTATCTATCTATCTATCTATCTATCTATTTATCTAACTAATATTTCTCTATTTATGCCATTATCAATGTAATATCTATCTATCTATATAGTATCTTACTGACTGTGAATCTATCTATCTATCTATCTATCTATCTATCTATCTATCTATCTATCTATCTATCTAATATCTCTCTATGTATGTATCTATCTATTCAATATCAATATTATCTGTCTATCTCATTGATCCATCCAATATCTATCTATTCATCTATATATTCAATATCTATCTATCTATCTATCTATCTATCTATCTATCTATCTATCTATCTATCTATCTATCTATCTATCATTCAAGAATATCTATCTAACTATCTATCTCATTTATGCATCCAATATCTATCTATTCATCTAGAGGTTCAAATATCTATCTATACAATATTTTACTGTCTATCTATCTATCTATCTATCTATCTATCTATCTATCTATCTATTTATCTAATATATCTAATATCTAATATATCTAATATCTATTTATTTATTTATCTTTCTATTCAATATCGATATTATCTGTCTATCTCATTGATCCACCCAATATCTATCTATTCGTCTATATATTCAATATCTATCTATCTATCTATTTATCTATCTATCTATCTATCTATCTATCTATCTATCTATCTATCTATCTATCTATATCTATCTATATATCTATTTATCTAACTACTATTTCTCTATTTATGTAATTATCAATGTAATATCTATCTATCTATACAGTATCTTACTGACTGTGAATCCATCTATCTATCTATCTATCTATCTATCTATCTATCTATCTATCTATCTATCTATCTACCCAATATCTATCTATTCATCTATATATTCAATATCTATACAATATCTATCTATCTGTCTATCTATCTAATATCTCTCTATTTATTTATTTATTTATCTATCTATTCAATATCTGTATTATCTATCTATCTCATTGACCCACTCAATATCTATCTATTCATCTATATATTTAATATCTATCTATCTATCTATCTATCTATCTATCTATCTATCTATCTATCTATCTATCTATCTATCTATCTATCCATCTGATATCCCTATATTTATTTATTTATCTATCTATTCAATATCTGTATTATATATCTATCTTATTGATCCATCCAATATCTATCTATTCATCTATACATTCAATATCTATCTATATATCTATACAATATCTTGCTGACTGTGAATCTATCTATCTATCTATCTATCTATCTATCTATCTATCTATCTATCTATCTATCTATCTATCTATCTATCTATCTATCTAGCTCCTTGGCATCCCACCCATACCCTCGGCCGCTCTCTCTGTCCTGTCCACTTCTGTAATATTCGGCTGTCAGATTTGATTTAGGAATCGGACGCGGCGTGTTGTCCTGCGGTCCCGTCACTTGGCTAATTTCACGTTGCCGTCGCCCTGATGGTTTAAAGCCAAGAAGCCGGTAATAAATGGCGAGGAGATGAGTGTGGAGTGAATGAATAGTGAGTGCGGATCCAGATGCAATTATCCGTATTCATTAGGTGATAATGATATCAGGCTCTTTAACTGGGAAGAAAGGATTCTAATTGAATAATAACAGTTGTACAATCCCAGAGGAACACACTTCCCATCCCAGCCCCACCAACCCTGGGGGATGAGCCGGGATTGATGGCATTCTATTAGAGGCTGATAGATTTATTATGAAGGGCTGAGTAGACTCTCTTCTCCACTTTGTCACTCACTAATCAGCATGGTGAGGGCCCGAGCCCGGGGCCCTTTGTATCCCTTTCACAAAGGCAAGGTTAGGGGAGGATGACAGACTCTCATCCCAGCCTGACACAATGAGCCGCACCAGATGAGCTCTGCAAAGGGACCGCATTCTCATTTGTTTATCTACGCCGGCCCCGGGAAGCGCCATACGGGCGTTTGTCAGAGGACCTACGCCGCACACAAATCCTTTTGTTGCCCAAGTGGCGCTTAGGCAAATATTTACTGAACTGTAAAACCGGACAAAAGAAACGGGAAGAATGGGGAAAGGAAAACAGGGAGAAAATCCAATAAATGGCAGATTAAAGAGAACCTGTCTTCCATGGTCCTGGGGGACTCGGAGGAGGACGATTCCTTTCCTGGTTCTTCGGCCACCAAGGGCCAGACATTATAACTGGAGTCTTGTATAGGCGGCACATTATCTGCTGTACTGGCTGTGCTGTGGTTGGTACCGTGTGCTGATCTAAAGATTTATTAAAGGAAAATACACTACATTACTAAAAGTATTGGGACACCTGCCTTTACATGCACATGAACTTTAATGGCATCCTAGTCTTAGTCCATAGGGTTCAATATTGAGTTGGCCCACCCTTTGCAGCTATAACAGCTTCATCTCTTCTGGGAAGGCCGTCCACAAGGTTTAGTAGTGTGTCTATGGGAATGTTTGACCATTCTTCCAGAAGCACATTTGTGAGGTCAGGCACTGATGTGGGTGAGAAGGCATGGCTTACAATCTCCGCTTCTAATTCATCCCAACCTCAGGTTGAGGTCTGGACTCTGTGCAGGCCAGTCAAGTTTCTCCATCCCAAACTCGCTCATCCATGTCTTTATGGACCTTGCTTTGTGCACTGGTGCGCAGTCACGTTGGAACAGGAAGGGGCCATCCCCAAACGGTACCCACAAGGTTGGGAGCATGAAATTGTCCAAAATGTCTTGGTATGCTGACGCCTTAAAAGTTCCCTTCACTGGAACGAAGGGCCCAACCCCTGAAAAACAACCACCGCACCATAATCCCCCCTCCACCAAATGATTTGGACCAGTGCACAAAGCAAGGTCCATAAAGACATGGATGAGCGAGTTTGGGGTGGAGGAACTTGATTGGCCTGCACAGAGACCTGATCTCAACCCAATAGAACACTTTGGGATGAATTAGAATAGACACTGTGAGCCAGGCCTTCTCGTCCAACATCAGTGCCTGACCTCAAAAAATGCGCTTCTGGAAGAATGGTCAAACATTCCCATAGACACATCTCCTAAACCTTGTGGATGGCCTTCCCAGAAGAGTTTAAGCTTCTATAGCTGCAAAGGGCCAACTCAATATTGAACCCTATGGACTAAGACTGGGATGGCATTAACCTCCCTGGCGGTACCATTATTTCGGATTTTAGGTGCTAAAAGCGGTACCATTATTTTGCATGAAAATTTGGCGTTTTATATTGTAGTCCTGCAATTCTTAGGAATAACTCTCTTAAATCTGTCCAAACCAGAGTCTAGCAGACATCCCAGGTATGATAAAGTTTGAAAAATGAAATCATAAATTATAATATAATAAATAATAATATAACAATAATAAAAATTATTCAATAATGTAATCTAATCAAAAACACTGAAATTTGCTCAGTTGCAGAATTGTCACTGTCATTACTTTTCAGTATTTGATGACGGATCTCCCCACAAATCGCTATCGCTCAATTCTGCGAGTCATTCTAATTTATTATCGCTGTTTTCTAGCTGGTCTAAAATCATTTTTGATGTACAGTGACAGTTTTGGTTGCTATGGACAATCTCCAGTTTCCAGGCATAAAGAACAGTTTTTACAATATAAAACTGCATGCAGGACACTGGACAGACCACTAGGGACAACGGGGATGTGAAATATTTACATACAGCAATGTAATCTGTAAGATTACATTATACTGTATGTATACTGTGTGTTTCACTTTTTGAATTTGGCGCCGATCTCCGTGCCCGTGCGTCGCAACGCTCGCAGGGCACGGAGATCGCCGATGTGATAGATCGAGCGAGGCACGGCTCGCTCGTACAGCGGGGAGACATCGCTGGATTCGAAGGAGAAGGTAAGGAAACCTCCTCCTGGATCCAGCGACGCAGTCCCGAGTCTGACTCGGGGATACCGCTCTTGGTATAAAAAATCCACCCCGAGTCAGACTCGGGAATACCGTCAGGGGGGTTAAAGTTCATGTGTGTGTAAAGGCAGGTGTCCCAATACTTTTGGTAATATAGGGGGTTATTTACTAAAGGAAAATCCACTTTGCTCTTCAAGCGCACTTGGAAGTTCAGTCGCTGTAGATCTGATGGGGACATGCAGGGAAAATAAAAAACAGCAATTTAGCTTGCACATGATTGAATGATAAAATCAGCAGAGCTTCCCCTCATTTCAGATCTACCCCTTAGATTTAGGGCGACTGCACTTCCAAGTGCGCTTGCAGTGCAAAGTGGATTTGCCTTTCGTAAATAACCCCCATAGTGTAGACTGTCCACTTTGCAAGGGAATTTTCCCTGGAGCTTAGTGAATGAGGTGAAGCTCTGCTGACTTCCATCACCAATCGTGTGCAAGGAAAAATTCTATTTTTTATTTCCCTTGCATGTGAATGGGTATTATTTGCAAAGTAAAACTTTCACTAAGCTGTGAGGAAAATTCCCTTGCAAAGCGCAACTTCTCTTGCTAAGTGAACAGCCTAGTTACCCTTAGTAAGCCCACTCCTATGAAGTGCCCAGGGCCTACCTGATTGGATACAAACTGATTGGTTCAATTAGGTAGGCGCTCATATTGCACAGTTTTAATAAAACTAAAGTTGATTGTACAAAGATTGTACGGACAGATTGCAATGTGTAGGGTTAGTGTTAGGGTTACAGGGAGGGTTAGTATTTTGGTTACAGGGAGGGTTAGTGTTTGGGTTACAGGGAGGGTTAGTGTTATGGTTACAGGGAGGGTAAGTGTTGGGGTTACAGGGAGGGTTAGTGTTGGAGTTACAGGAAGGGTTAGTGTTAGGGTTACAGGGAGGGTAAGTGTTGGGGTTACAGGGAGGGTTAGTGTTATGGTTACAGGGAGGGTAAGTGTTGGGGTTACAGGGAGGGTAAGTGTTGGGGTTACAGGGAGGGTTAGTGTTATGGTTACAGGGAGGGTAAGTGTTGGGGTTACAGGGAGGGTTAGTGTTATGGTTACAGGGAGGGTAAGTGTTGGGGTTACAGGGAGGGTTAGTGTTAGGGTTACAGGGAGGGTTCGTTTTTGGGTTACAGGGAGGGTTAGTGTTAGGGTTATAGTGAGGGTTAGTATTTGGGTTACAGGAAGGGTTAGTGTTGGGATTACAGGGAGGGTTAGTGTTAGGGTTACAGGAAGGTTTAGTGTTTGGGTTACAGGGAGGGTTAGTGTTTGGGTTACAGGGAAGTTTGAGCCAACATCCTTCGGAAAACAAATACACGGGTTTGCTGGCGGAAAGTCCAATCTTGTGTATGAGGCATTAGTGTTAGGGTTACAGGAAGAGTTAGTGTTAGGGTTACAGTTAGGGTTAATGTCAGGTTTATAGTAAGGGTTAGTGTTAGGGTTACAGGGAGGGTTATTGTTAGGGTTACAGGGAGGGCTAGTGTTAGGCTTACAGTAAGGGTTAATGTCAGGGTTATAGTAAGGGTTAGTGTTTGGGTTACAGGGAGGGTTAGTGTTAGGGTTACAGGAAGGGTTAGTGTTTGGGTTACAGGGAGGGTTAGTGTTAGGGTTACAGGAAGGGCTAGTGTTAGGGTTACAGGAAGGGCTAGTGTTAGGGTTACAGGAAGGGCTAGTGTTAGGGTTACAGGAAGGGCTAGTGTTAGGATTACAGGGAGGGTTAGTGTCAGGATTATAGTAAGGGTTAGTGTTAGGGTTACAGGAGGAGTTAGTGATGGTGTTACAGGAGGATTTAGTGTTGGGTTTACAGGAAGAGTTAGTGTTGGGTTTACAGGAAGAGTTAGTGTTGGGTTTACAGGGAGGGTTAGTGTCAGGGTTATAAGGAGGGTTGATGTAAGGGTTAGTGTTGGGGTCACAGAGAGGTTTAATGTTGGGGTTAGAGGAAAGGTTAGGGTTTATTCACACCAGTTACTGAGTTTCAACACAATGGCCGGTGCGCAGTATGATGCAGTAAGATGACTGCACTGCCGATGCACTGGTCACAATCCCTCGCACTGTTCACTTTAAAAAAAAAAACTTTATTGAAATGTCACACAATGACAATGACATTTATTTTACAGTTACTGTGAAGATTAGTTTTAGGATTAAAGGGGTGGCTAGTGTTAAGGTCACAGGGAGGGTAAATGTTAGGGTTACAATGTGGGTTAGTGTTAGGATTATAGAGAATATTAGAGTTACAGGAAGGTTTACAAGAAGAAATAGTGTTAGAGTACAGTTACCAGGGAGGTCACTATTGGGGTTATTATTATTAAACGGGTTACATGGATGATTAGTGTTAGGGTTTCATGTTGGGTTAGTATTGAGGTTACTGGCAGTGTTAATGTTAGAGTTACAGTAAGGGCTGAAATATGTGTTGCCCCGATAAGTAAGTGTTAGCCCCCGTACACACGGTCGGACATTCCGACGGAAAATGGACCGTGTTGTCGGATAATCCAACCGTGTGTGGGCTCCATCGGACTTTTTCCGTCGGAATGTCCGACCAACAAAGTTTGAGAGCTGGATATAAAATTTTCCGACAACATGATCTGATCGGACTTTGTCCGATCGTTTGTAGAGAATTCAAATTACGAGACCAAAGTTATTGGCTACTAGCCTGAACGAAGCCCCGTCATAACGAACAAATGTCATCACGTTCCGAACGATCGGATTTTCCGACAACTTTGTCCAACCGTGTGTATGCAACACCAGTTTCAGACAAAATCCGTCGGAAAAAATCTGACGGATTTTGTGGTCAGAATGTCCGACCGTGTGTATGGGGGCTTAGGGATATAGGGAATGGAGGTGTTACAGGGTAAGTTAATGTTATTGGTGTCAGAGAGATCAGTCTTAGAGGTAAAGGAATTGTTATGGTGTTGATTACAGTTAGTGTTAGTTTCAGGGTTAGAGATAGCATTAGTGTTAGGGTTAGATGGAGAGTTATTGTTAGGTTCCAAATTAATACGTGCAGCGTCCTGTAGACCTCAGCTTTGTTGGTGTAATGTGAGGGAACTACAACAGTGTTTTATTTTATCGTTGTTTCTGTAAAATGATAATATATTTTCTGATTCTGATTTTGATTCTGAAACAGTGTTGAGGTTACAGATAGGGTTAGTGTTTGAGTTTTAAGTTGAAGAGATTTTTCCTTACTTCCTGTTCTGTTTGACACC
Organism: Lithobates pipiens; assembly: GCF_037356315.1. NCBI lineage: Eukaryota > Metazoa > Chordata > Amphibia > Anura > Ranidae > Lithobates > Lithobates pipiens. The sequence continues at coordinate 316,141,161 of NW_027507785.1, forward strand.
TGTCACCCTAGCAGGAAGTGAAGAGAAACTTTACAAGGAGAACAAAGAAAGACAAGAGAAAGCAATAAAATACTGACAGGGGTTCCTACCCTTCCTCAGACTACAGGATCATATGGTTTAATTGCTGTCTAAATCTCCATTGGGGAAGTTTTCTCAGACCCATCCATCCTTCCATCCTTCCTCAGACCCATCCATCCTTCCATCCTTCCTCAGATCCATCCATCCTTCCTTTACTCATACCCATCCTTCCTTATTATCCTTCTTCCTTCCTTCTCTCATACCCATCCTTTCTTCCTTCCTGCAGCTGCTTTATCCCTCCCTTCCTTCCTTCCTTTAGATTCATCCATCATTTTTTCACTTCTTCCTCAATACCCATCCTTCCTTCTGTACCTTCCTTTCTTAAATCCATCCTACTTTCTTTCTTTCCCTCAGACCCATCTTCCTTCCTTCATCATCCTTGTTTCTTTCTTTCTTTCTTTCTTTCTTTCTTTCTTTCTTTCTTTCTTTCTTTCTTTCTTTCTTTCTTTCTTTCTTTCTTTCTTTCTTTCTTTCTCTCTCTCTCTTTCTTTTCTCTCTCTCTCTCTTTCTTTTTCTTTCTTTCTTTTCCAAAAAAGGGAAAACTTATTAAGGGAGGTCTATGGTCCCAGCATTCACTTTCATTTTATAACATCCTTCCTTCCCTTCTTCTTTCTTTCTTTCTCCCCCTCTCTCTCTCTCTTTCTTTTTCTTTCTTTCTCTCTCTTTCTTTCTTTCTCTCTCTCTCATTTTCTTTCTTTCTTTCTTTCCCTCTCTCTCTCTCTCTCTCTCATTTTCTTTCTTTCTTTCCCTCTCTCTCTCTCTCTCTCTCTCTCTCTCTCATTTTCTTTCTTTCTTTCCCTCTCTCTCTCTCTCTCTCTCTCTCTCTCTCATTTTCTTTCTTTCTTTCCCCCTCTCTCTCTCATTTTCTTTCTTTCTTTCCCCCCCTCTCTCTCTCTCTCATTTTCTTTCTTTCTTTCCCTCTCTCTCTCTCTCTCTCTCTCTCTCTCTCTCTCTCTCATTTTCTTTCTTTCTTTCCCTCTCTCTCTCTCTCTCTCTCATTTTCTTTCTTTCTTTCCCTCTCTCTCTCTCTCATTCTCTCTCTCTCTCTCTCTCTCTCTCTCTCTCTCTCCCTCTCTCTCTCTCTCTCTCTCTCTCTCTCTCCCTCTCCCTCTCCCTCTCCCTCTCCCTCTCCCTCTCTCTCTCTCTCTCTCTCTCTCTTTTCCAAAAAAGGGAAAACTTATTAACCCCCCTGACGGTATTCCCGAGTCTGACTCGGGGTGGATTTTTTATACCAAGAGCGGTATCCCCGAGTCAGACTCGGGACTGCATCGCTGGATCCAGGAGGAGGTTTACTTACCTTCTCCCTCGGATCCAGCGTTGTCTCCCCGCTGTACGAGCGAGCCGTGTCTCGCTCGATGCATTACATCGCCGATCTCCGTGCCCTGCGAGCGTTGCGACGCACGGGGACGGAGATCGGCGCCAAATTCAAAAAGTGAAACAAACAGTAAACATACAGTATAATGTAATCTTACAGATTACATTGCTGTATGTAAATATTTCACATCCCCGTTGTCCCTAGTGGTCTGCCCAGTGTCCTGCATGCAGTTTTATATAATAAAAACTGTTCTTTATGCCTGGAAACTGGAGATTGTCCATAGCAACCAAAACTGTCCCTTTACATCAAAAATGATTTTAGACCAGCTAGAAAACAGCGATAATAAATTAGAATCACTCGCAGAATTGAGCGATAGCGATTTGTGGGGAGATCCGTCATCAAATACTGAAAAGTAATGACAGTGACAATTCTGCAACTGAGCAAATTTCAGTGTTTTTGATTTGATTACATTATTGAATAATTTTTATTATTGTTATATTATTATTTGGTACAATTATTTATAATTATTTATTATATTATAATTTATGATTAAATTTTTCAAACTTTATCATACCCGGGATGTCTGCTAGACTCTGGTTTGGACAGATTTAAGAGAGTTATTCCTAAGAATTGCAGGACTACAATATAAAACGCCAAATTTTCATGCAAAATAATGGTACCGCTTTTAGCACCTAAAATCCGAAATAATCGTACCGCCAGGGAGGTTAAAGGAGGTCTATGGTCCCAGCATTCACTTTCATTTTATAACATCCTTCCTTCCCTTCTTCCTTTCTTTCTTTCTTTCTTTCTTTCTCTCTCTCTCTCTTTCTTTTTCTTTCTTTCTTTCTTTCTTTCTCTTTCTTTCTTTCTCTCTCTCTCTCCTTTTCTTTCTTTCTTCCTTAACATTACATTCTAAAAACAGATAAATGTACTAAAGGAGGTCTGTGGTCACAGCATTCATTTTTATTTTATAACATCAGCATTGTAAATAAAATTACAATTATGTTTGATAATCCAATATAAGATTACTTGAAAAATCTAATTTAATCTTGTAAGTTCTGCCTGCCTGCTGGCTGTCTTTTTCCACAACGTCCTTAATTCCCTCAATTTCTAAGGACTATATGTCCCATGGTACCCAGTATCCTGTACTGACTCCACCTCCTGAAACTCCTCCTGTCAGAAGGCAGGCTCTGTGAAATGTGTGATACGTCACACAGCAGTGCCCACCCACAGGGTGTAGTGACTACGTGTCACAAAATTCCAGGAAGTAAAGTGTGTGGATCTTCACAAAGTACATTTACAAACTTCAAGATGATTCAGATTATTAGGATAGGTAGTCGAGAAATAATTGGAGTACAATGTGAAAACGAATATATTATTTTACATATTGAATATTGATATGCTTTAAATGATTAATAACTGTATTGATTTTAAACATTGCTTATCAATGAATAGCATTTATTTAAACACCAGGAGCAGTGCCGGGACAAGGCCATTTAGTGCCCAGGGCGAAGATGGCAAACTGCCCTATCCCCTCCCCCTCCCCCCGTTTTTAAGAAAGAATCAATGTTGTTTCAAAACAAGAATATACTTATTAGGGGACACTCTGATGGGCAAATTGTATGTTAAGGGAAGGGGCATCCTGTTGGGCACATTTTATATTAAGGGGCACTCTGATGGGCACAACAAAACATGCCCCTTAACATAAAATCTGCCCATCAGAGTGCCCCTTAATACAAAATGTGCCCATCAGTGTTGCTCTTAAAATAAAATATGCCCTTCGGCTAAGCTCTAAGCCCTTGTACACACGGTCGGAGATTCCGACAACCAAATCCGTCGGATTTTGTCCGTCGGATTTTGTCCGAAACTGTTGCATACACACGGTCGGACAAAGTTGTCGGAAAATCCGATCTTTCAGAACGTGATGACGTAATTTTGTTACGATGGGACTACGTTCAGGCTAGTAGCCAATAGCTTTGATGTAGGAATTTGATCTGAGCATGCGTGGCACTTTGTCCGATCGAAATTCTCTACACATGATCGGAGTATGTCCGATCGGACCAGTTTGTCGGAAAATATTTCCAGCAAGTTGGAAAATTTGGTCCGACGGATATTCCGACGGAAACAGTCCGATGCATACCACACACAGTCGGATTATCAGACAACACGGTCCGTTAGGACACATTCCGACGGATTCTCCGACCGTGTGTACAAGGGCTTAGACCGCCTTACACAACTATACATCCTGCACAGGACTTATCTGACACCAAAGCTCATAGCCAAATACAAACCCAATTGCAACCCCCTCTGTCCTAGATGTAATAGCCCCCAAAGCACTTTTTTCATATCTTGTGGTCATGTCTGGAGATCCAACACTACTGGACCCGCATAGTACAATTCATCCATGATAAAATGGGATCACCTCTGACATTGTGCCCGAAGCAATGTCTATTGGGAATTTTCCCGGATCCGGACTCGGACAAATACCACAAGATATTTTTGCAAGAATCTCTTTTTGTGGCCAGGTTGTTGGTGGTGAGAAAGTGGCTACAAGTTCAGTCTCCTACACTCCGGGAGTGGAGAGCCGCGGTTAACAATGTACTCCCGTATAAAAAAGAACTTTATGCCCATAGGGGCTGCCAGGCCAAGTACAATAGGATTTGGGATGCCTGGTTGGGCAATGCCGCTACATGCAATGAGATCTCCGTATAAAGGCCGGAGGACTCTGGCAACATAGTGCAGGGGGCCAATAGGACTGCGCTGCGACACCTCACTACTGTTTGCTTAAAGAGGAAGTAAACCCTGATGAGTTTACTTCCTCTTTCATTCCCTGCAAAGGTAAAGCATAATGGACTACTATGCATCACTTACCTGACACAGGAGCCAGCGAAGTCACCGCTGTCCCCTGTAGTCCGCCGCATCCATCTTCTCGGTGGGTCTCGCTGCTCCGCCGCTGTCATTCGGCAAAGCTGCGATGACGTCACTCCCGCGCATGCGCACGGGAGTTGCTACTCGCGGCATATCGCCATTGACGGGTGCCGCGTTCAGTGCGCCTGCGCGCCGCTGTCTACGGCGCATGCGCCGTAGACAGCGGTGCCTGTCTTTCGCCAAATATCTCCTAAACCGTGTAGGTTTAGGAGATATTTCTTGGACCTACAGGTAAGCCTTAATCTAGGCTTACATGTAGTTCAAAGTGTGTTGTAAGGGTTTACAACCACTTTAAATATACAATGATATATTGGACCGCCTCTATATACATGGTATATGAGCCTAGGGCTGTATTGCCAATCTCTCTAGTCTACTAATTGATTGTTTGGTTAGCAGGAAGTACCTGTTCCCCCAGCCATGTACCGTCTACCATTCTTGTGATATTGTATATTACTGTAATGTATCTGTTGTACAACTTCTTTGAGTTACCTTCAATAAAACACTGCGTTGTTTGTAAAAAAATAAAATAAAATATGCCCATCAGAGTGCCCCTTAATATAAAATGTGCCCATCAGCGTTCTCCTTAACATAAAATAAGGGTCACGCTGATGGGCACCTTTTATGTTAAGGGGCACTCTGATGGGCACATTTTATTTTAAAGTGCACGCCAATGGGTATATTTTTAATGTGCACGCCGATGGCCACATTTTATGTTAAGGGACACTCTGATGGGCACACCAAAATGTGTCCATCGGTGTGCCCCTTAAGAAAATATACCCATCAGTGTGCACATTAAAAATACACTCATCAGCGTGCCCCTTAAAATAAAATGTGTCTTATCAGAGTGCCCCTTGACATAAAAAAGGTGCCCATCAGCGTGACCTTTAACAAAATATGCCCAGCAGTGTGAGCAATAAAAATATGCCCATTAGTGATCACTGGTTAACATTTGACCCACATACCTTGAATGCAGGAGGGCACAACTGAAATACCGAAGGGGCGGAAGCTGCAAGATATGGAGAGCCAGGACCCGGGAACCACGAGTAGCAGGGGGGTGAGGTTTGGGGCACACATGTGACGTCACGCCCCTACTTGCGGCCTGTGAGTGCGATGCCGGTCTTCTGTCAACTCTGAGCCCTGTGGTGAGGAGCAGGGGGCGGGCCCACACACACAGCGTCACTGGTTTCTGGGGAAACCCGCGGTCCCAGCAAACTAGTGACGGCTGTTTTAGAAGGACGCTTCACTGCGCCCCCACCCCCAATAAATTGTACCGCCCAGGGCATCAGTCCCTTCCGCCCTCCCCCTTGTACCGGGTCTGCCCAGGAGCAATAATTAATGTGAACCTGACCTGCAGAAGAATGGTGAACCTTTTGGGGTGAACATTTTCCACACATAAATTATTGTACATTTTCATTTGTCTCTTTTATGTGACTATAATGAACCTGAAATCCTGAGGAATGGAGCCGTGTATGTGATCTCACAGGGAACACCATGTACCGGCATGCTCTGCTCGCTCCTGTACAGAGGTACCAGCACAGCCACTGATGTCTGGGACAATGACGGAAATGGATGGGTACACGGCTGATGTGTATTGTGTGTTGTAACTGTATCAATCTCTGTAGCCGATGCTGGGAAGGAAGGCCGCGTGACTCATATGAGGAACGTTCTATATAAAAGATTCATGTCACAATCATGAGCTCACAGACCCCGGTGCACCATCCCTCTACACAACCTAAATTCCTAAACACAACCAATTATCAGAGGGAAGGGCAGCCCCAGCAAGTCCACAGCACAGCCACCCACAACCAACCACACTTTCTTTCTTTCTTTTTCTTTCCTTTCTTCCTGCCTATATTATTTTCTTTCATCTTTCCTTTCCTCCCTTTCTTCTTCAATTTTTTCCCTCCTTACTCATTCCTTTACTTACGTATTTTAAAACTTCCATTCTTCCTTTCTTTCTCTGCTCCTTTCTTCCTTTCCTCTTGTCTCCATTTTATCCTCCTTCCTTCCTTCTTTTCTAGCTCTGGGATAAGGATCATCTGACAAAAGCTACTTTCCAACACATAGGTGGTAAATCTGATATATCGATGACCTCAGATGTTTTCCAGCATGCTTTCCTCTCTTTTCTTCCTTGCTCTCTTCTATCTTCTTTCCCTCACTCCCTTCCTTCCTTCCATCCATCCTTCCTTCCTTCCTTCTCTTCCTTCTTTCCCTCTTTACTTCCTTCATTATTTCTTTCCTCCCTCCCTTACTTTCATCTTTCCTGTCTTGTACCTGTCATTCTTCTTTTCCACCATCTTTTCATCCTCCTTTCTTTTTTAATTTCCGCCCTCCTTCCTTTCTTCCTTCCTTCTTTCTTTCATTTAGATCCATCCATCTTTCCTTCACCTAGACTCATCCTTCCTTCCCTTATGCCTTCCTTTCCTCAGATCCATCCTCACATCCTTCCTTCCCTCCCTCCCTCCCTCCCTTCTTTCCTCATTTACTTCCTTATCCCCTTCCTTTCATTTTCTTTCCTGCCTTCCTCTCTTATTTTCTTTCATCTTTCCTTCCTCCCTTTCTTCTTTCCCCTCTACTTTCTTCCTTCTTAATTACCTTCTCCCTCCTTTACTTATGTCTCTTCAAACTTCCTTTCTCCGTTACTTTCTTCCTTCCTACTTCATTCTTCCCTCATTTACTTACTTTTTTCAAATTGCCTTCCTTCCTTTTTTCCTCCGCTTCTTTCTTCCTTCACCTTTCCTTCCAATTTATCCTCCTGTCTTCCTTTTTCCATCTCTGGGATAAGGGACAACTTACAAAGGCTACTTTCCAACACACAGGTGGTATATCTGATATTTCTCTGACCTCAAATGCATTGCTTTTCAGCAGTCTTCTTTCCTTCATCCTTCTCTTCGTCCCCCCTTCCTACTTCCCTCACTTCCTTCCTTCTTCTTTTCCTTCCTTCATTCTTTCCTCCTTCCCTCTCTTCCTTTCATCCTGTCTTTCTATCATTCTTCCATATTTCCTTTCTCCCTTTCTTATTTAATTTCCATCCCTCATTTAGATCTGTCCATCCTTCCTTTACTCAGACCCATCCTTCCTTCCCTTCTTACTTCTTTTCCTCAGATCCATCCTGCCTTCCTCCCTCCCACTCTCTTCTATCTTTCTTCTTTTCCTTCCATCCTTACTTCCTTCTTTCATTCTTCCCTTCTTCCCTCCCTCCCTTCCTTCTTTCATCTTGTCTTCCTATCATTCTTCCATCCTTCCATTCTCCCTTCCTTATTTAATTTCTGCCCTCCTTCCTGTCTTCTTTCCTTCATTTAGATCCATCCATCTTTCCTTCACAAAGACTCATACTTCCTTCCCTTCTTCCTCCCTTTGCTCAGATCCATCCTCCCTGCCTCCCTTCCTTCCTTATTTCCTTCCTTCTTCCCTTCCTTTCTTCCTGCCTTCCTATTTTGTTTTCTTTCATCTTTCCTTCTTCCCTTTCACATTTCTTTTCTTCCCTCTTTCCTTTCTTCCCTTCCTCCCTTATTTTCTTCCTTCCTACTTCCTTTCTTCCTCCCTCCCTCCTTCTTTTCAAATAACCTCCTTCCCTTCTTTCCTCGTTTCTTCCTTCCTTCCCCTTCCTTCCATTTCATCATCCGTCCTCCCATCTTTTCTATCTCTGGGGTAAGGAACATCCAACAAAGCCTACTTTCCAACACATACAGTTGGTATAGAAAAGAATAAACCCCCTTTAAAATAATCACATTTTGTTGCTTTGAAGCCTGAAATGAAGACAGCCACAGTTTTTGTTTTATCCAGCCGTATTTACTCCGTGCAACTTATAACACCCAAGTGAAAGATATAACACCAACATATCATCAAAAAATAAATAAATCTATCATATTAAAAATCACTGCATTGAAAAATGGATCACCCACTTGTGTCAGTGTTTTGTTAAACCACCTTTTGCTTTAATTTCAGCCTTTAGTCTGTTGAGATATGTCTCTTTTACTAACTTTACACATCTAGACTTTGCAATATTTGCCCGATTTTCTTTGCAGAACTGCTCAAGTTTAGTTAAATTTGATGGTGACCGTTTGTGGACTGCAGTCTTCAAGTCATTCCACAGATTTTCAATGGGGTTTTAGTCTAGACTCTGACTAGGCCATGCAAGGACATTCAACCTTTTTCTCCTTCCACCTCTGTGTGGTCATTGTTCCTGTTTGCTTTGGGTCATTGTCATGTTGGAAGGTAAACCTTCTTCCCATTGACAACTTTCTGGCAGAGGGCAGCAGATTTTCCTCAAGAATTTGACGGTATTTTGCCTCATCCGTTTTTCCTTCTATCCTGACAAGTGCTCCAGTCCCTGCTGCAGAGAAACACTCCCAAAACAGGATATTACCACCTCCATGCTTTTATGTAGGAATGGTGTTATTTGGATGGTGAGCTGTTTCGGATTTCTGCCAGACATATTGTTTGATGTTGAGGCCAAATAATTCAATTTTAGTCTCATCTGACCATAACACCTTTTCCCATGTGGCCTCAGCATCTTTAAGATGCGTTTTGGCAAAGCTCAGGCGTGACTGCATGTGGACTTTCTTGAGGAGTAGCTTTTTTCTTGCAACACTCCCATATTTTTGGAAAATTTGTGGAAAAATTTTTTATATTGTTTTCACATGCACACAATGAGCACTCTTTGTGATAACTGCTTCAGAGTTGCTGTAGGCCTCTTCGGTGGCCACTTTGACCAGTTTCCTTCTGACTCTTTCATCCAGTTTGGAGCGATGTCCTGATCCAGGGAGGGTCTGCGTTGTACCAAATGCCTCCCACTTCTTCATAATAGACTTCACTGTGCTTCTAGACATTAATAAAGCCTTTGAAATGTTTTTGTATCCATCTCCTGACTTATGCCTGTCCACAACTTTATCGTAGAGATCCAGATGACAGTGCTGTGCCACCCATAGTTGACTGTTTGCTTCAGTTTCTCTACCAGGGAATAAAATGCTCCAGGAAAGCTCTTTTCATGCTGAGCTAATCAAAATGACCACAGCTGATCACAGTTCAAAGTCAAATGGCTTTGTGTGCCATTGCGAAGGTGATTAGCTACACCTGATTGAGTTTACAAGTCATTTCTAGGAGGGGGTGATCTTTTTCCAACTCAGTGATTCCGTTTTTTTTATCTTTTTTATTTTTTTCTGACATGTTGGTGTTATATCTTTCACTTGGATGTTATAAGTTGCACTGAGTAGCCTTGTCAGATGTTCCTTACCCTAGAGATAGAAAAGATGGAAGGAAGGATGATGAAATGGAAGGAAGGGGGAAGGAAAAAACGAACAGAGAAAGAATGGAATGAGGGAAGTTCAAAAAGAAGTAAGTAAAGGAGGGAGGGAGGAAGGAAGTAGAAAGGAAGAAAGGAATGAGGGAAAAAATGAGAGGCAAAAGGATGGAAGGAAAGATGAAAGAAAACAAAATAGTAAGGCAGGAAGAATGGAAAGAAAAAGAAAGGAAGTGAAGAAGGAAGCCAACGAGGAAAGAAGCATGGAAGGAAGGAAGGAAAGAATGGAGGGAGGGAAGGAAGGAGGTAAAGAAGGAAGGAAGGGACAAATGACGCAAGGAAGGAAGGAAGGAAGGAAGGAAGAAAGGAAGGAAGGAAGGAAGTAAGGAAGAAGGGGCAGAAGGAAGGGAAGGAAGGGAAAGAAGGAAGGAAGGACAGAAGGAAGGGAGGGAGAAAGAAAAAAGGAAGGAAGGAAGGGGGGAGGACGGAAGGAGGGAAGGAAGAAGGAAGAGAGGGAGGGAGGGAAGGAAGGGAAAGAAGGATGAAAGGAAGGAAAGGGAAGGAAGAAAGGAGGGAGGAATTAGGGAATGATGGGAGGACAGAAGGATGGAAGGAAGGGAGGAAGGAAGGAAGGAAGCAAGGGAGGGAAGGAAGGAAAGAAAGGAAGGGAGGGAGGACCAAAGGAAGGATGGAAGCAAGGGAGGGAAGGAAGGAAGAAAGAAAGAAAGAAAGAAAGGAAGGAAGAAAAGAAGGAAGGGAGGGAAGGAAGGAAAGGGAAGGAAGGAAGGAAGGAAGAAAGGACAGACAGAAGGAAGGAAGGAAGGAAGGAAAGGGAAGGGGAGGGAGGGAGGGAGGACAGAAGTAAAGGCAAAGAAGGAAAGGAAAGAATGAATGATGGAGGTAAGGGAGGGAGGGAAGGAAAGAGGTAAAGAAGGAAGGAAGGGACAAATGACGCAAGGAAGGGAAGGAAGGAAGGAAGGAAGAAAGGAAGAAAGGGAAGGAAGTAAGGAAGAAGGGGCAGAAGGGAGGGAAGGAAGGAAGGAAGGATGGAAGGACAGAAGGAAGGAGGAAAGGAGGGAGGGAATGAAGGAGGGAAGGAAGGAAAGGGAAGCGAGGGAGGACAGAAGGAAGGGAGGGAGGAGGAAAGGAGGGAAGGAAGGAGGGAAGAATGGAAGAAATGAAGGATGGAAGGAAGGATGGGAGGAAGGAAGGGAGGGAGGGAGAAAAGGAAGGGAGGAAGGGAAGGAAGGAAGGAGGGATAGAAGGGAGGGAAGGAAGGAGGGGAAGTAAGGAAGGACAGAAGGAAGTGAGGGAGGAAGAAAAAAGGAAGGGAGGGAAGGACGGAAGGAGGGAAAGAAGGAAGAGAAAGAGGGAGGGAAGAAAAAAAAGGATGAAAGGAAAAAAGGGAGGAGGGAAGGAGGGAAGGAAGGAAGGATGTAAGGGAGGAAGGAAGGGAGGAAGGAAGGAAGGAAGGAAGGAAGGAAGGAAGGGAGGGAGGGAGGATGAAAGGAAGGGAGGGAGGATGAAAGGAAGGGAGGGAAGGAAGGAAAGAAGGAAGGAGGGAAAGAAAAGAAGGATGGAAGGAAGGATGGAAGGGAGGGAGGACCGAAGGAAGGGAGGGAAGGAAGGGAGGATGGAAGGAAGGGAAGGATAAAAGGAGGGAAGGAAGGAAGGGAGGGAAGGAAGGAAGCAAGGAAGCAAGGAGGGAAGAAAGGAAGGATGGAGGGAGAACGGAAGGGAGGGAGGGAAGGAAAGGAAGAAAGGATGGATGGAAGGAAAGAAAGGGAAGGGAGGGAGGGAAGGACACAAGGAAGGAAAGATGGAAGGAAGGATGGGAGGAAGGAAGGGGGAGAGGAAGGAAAGGAAGGGAGGAAGGGAGGGAGGGAAGGAAGGTAGGAGGGATAGAAGGGAGGGAAGGAAGGACAGAAGGAAGGGAGGAGGAAGAAAAAAGGAAGGGAGGGAGGAAGGAAGGAGGGAAAGAAGGAAGAGAGGGAGGGAGGGAAGGGAAAGAAGGATGAAAGAAAGGAAAGGGAAGGGAGGGGGAAGGAGGGAAGGAAGGAAGGAAGGATGGGAGGAAGGAAGGAAGGAAGGAAGGAAGGAAGGGAGTAAGAAAGGGAGGAAGGGAGGGAGGGATGAAAGGAAGGGAGGAAGGAAGGAAGAGGTAGGAGGGAGGGAAGGAAAGAAGGAAGGAAGGAAAGAAAGGAAGGAGGAAGGAAGGAAGGGAGGGAGGACCGAAGGAAGGGAGGGAAGGAAGGAAGAAGGAAGGATGGAAGGAAGGGAGGGATAAAAGAAGGGAGGGAAGGAATGAAGGAACGGAGGGAAGGAAGGAAGGACAGAGAAGGAAGGAAGGAGGGGAGGGAAGGAAGGAAGGGGAATGGAGGGAAGGGAAAGAAGGAAGGATGGAAGGGAGGGAGGGAAGAAGGAAGGATGGAAGGAAAGAAGGGAGGGAGAAAGGGAGGGAAGAAAGGAAGGCGGGAGGGAAGGAAGGAAGAATGGAAGGAAGGCAAGGGAAGTAAGGATGGAAGGAGTGAGGGAGGAAAGAAGGGAGGGCGGAAGGAAGGAAGGAAGGGAGGGAGGAAGGAAGGAAGGAAGGAAGGGAGGGAAGAAAGGAAAGAAGAAAGGGAGGGATGGAGGGAAGGAAGGAAGGATGAATACAAGGGAGGGAAGGAAGGGAGGGAGGGAGGAGAGAAGGAAGAAAGAGAGGTAGGAAGGAAGAGAGGTAGGAAGGAAGGAAGGAAGAGAGGGAGGACAGAAGGGAGGGAAGGAAGGGAAGGATGGAAGGAAAGGGAATGGGGGGAAGGAAGGAAGGAAATAGAGAGAGAGACGGCGCCCTCTAAGTGCAGCAGTAAAGTACTCAATTTATTAGAAATGGTTAAAAAACACTCACATTAAATTAGTGGTGTAACAGGCACATCAGGGATAAAATGTTTCATCCGTAAGTCCATGAGGGCGACTCGCAGGGCTGTAAGGCTAGGTTTCCGGCATCTGACTTATTGACCGATGGTAGGTGTTTTGGTCTATTCCATGTATTTCCTTGGAGTGGTCAGAGCAATCAGGGTAGTGCTGGTAGCTGTGGTGCCTTTAGTCCGGTGTTCGGGGAGTCGATGTCCTCAGGAGACGGGCTAGGCAGAGCGGCGCTTCGGAGCATGCATGCTCCTTCATCAGGCTAGGATGGAAGGGAGTGAGGGAGGAAAGAAGGGAGGGCGGAAGGAAGGAAGGAAGGGAGGGAGGAAGGAAGGAAGGAAGGAAGGGAGGGAAGAAAGGAAAGAAAGGAAAGAAGAAAGGGAGGGATGGAGGGAAGGAGGAAGGATGAATACAAGGGAGGGAAGGAAGGGAGGGAGGGAGGAGAGAAGGAAGAAAGAGAGGTAGGAAGGAAGAGAGGGAGGGACAGAAGGGAGGGAAGGAAGGGAAGGATGGAAGGAAAGGGAATGGGGGGAAGGATGGAAGGAAAGGGAATGGAGGGAAGGGAGGGGAGGAAGGATGGAAGGGAGAGAGGGAGGAAGGAAGGAAGGAAGGAAAGAAGGAAGGGAAGGCAGGAAGGAAGGAAGGGAGGATGGAAGGAAGGAAAGGAAAGGAAGGAAGGATGGGAGGAAGGAAGGCAAGGGAAGTAAAGCAAGGGAAATAAGGAAGCAAATGAAAGGGAGGGAGGGAAGGAAGGAAGGGAGGGTGGAGGAAAGAAGGGAGGAAGGGAGGGAGAAAGGAAGGATGAAAGGAATGAAGGGAGGGAGGAAAGAAGGAAGGGAGGGAGGGAGGCAAGAAAGGAAGGGAGGGATGGAGGGAAGGAAGGAAGGATGGATGAATAGAAGGGAGGGAAGGAAGAGAAGGAGGGAGGGAAGGGAAAAAAGGATGAAAGGAAGGAAAGGGAAGGGAAGGAAAAAAGGTGGATGGACGGAGGGAAGGAAGGAAGGACAGAAGGATGTAAGGAAGGAAGGGAGGAAGGAAGGGAGGGAGGGAGGGAGGGAGGAAGAAAGGGAGGAAGGGAGGATGAAAGGAAGGGAGGGAGGGAAGGAAGGAAAGAAGGAAGGAAGGAGGGAAAAAAAAGGAAGGATGGAAGGAAGGATAGAAGGGAGGACCGAAGGAAGGGAGGATGGAAGGGAGAGAGGAAGGAAGGAAGGAAAGGAAGGAGGAAGGAGGGAAAGAAAGGAAGGATGGAAGGAAGGATGGAAGGGAGGGAGGACCGAAGGAAGAGAGGGAAGGGAGGATGGAAGGAAGGGAGGGGATAAAAGGAGGGAAGGAAGGAAAGAAGGAAGGGAGGGAAGGAAGGAAGCAAGGAAGCAAGGAGAGAAGAAAGGAAGGATGGAGGGAGGAAGGGAGGGAGGGAGAACAGAAGGGAGGGAGGAAGAAAAGGAAGAAAGGATGGATGGAAGGAAAGAAAGGGAGGGGAGGGAGGAAAGGACACAAGGAAGGAAGGGATGGAAGGAAGGATGGGAGGAGGAAGGGGGAGGGAGGAAAGGGGAGGGAGGAAAGGAAAGGAGGAGGTAGGGATGGAAGGAATGTAGGAGGGATAGAGGGGAGGAAAGGAAGAAGGACAGAAGGAAGGGAGGGAGGAAGAAAAAAGGAAGGGAGGGAGAAGGGAAGGAGGGAAAGAAGGAAGAGAGGGAGGGAGGGAAGGGAAAGAAGGATGAAAAAAAGGGAAGGAAGAGAGGGAGGGGGGAAGGAGGGAAGGAAGGATGGAAGGAAGGAAGGAAGGAAGGAAGGAAGGAAGGAAGGAAAGAAGGGAGGGATGGAGTAAGAAAGGGAGGGAGGATGAAAGGAAGGGAGGAAGAAAGGAAGGGAAGGAGGGAGGGAAGGAAAGAAGGAAGGAAGGAAAGAAAGGAAAGAAGGAAGGAAGGAAAGAAAGGAAGGAGGGAAGGAAGTATGGAAGGGAGGGAGGACCGATGGAAGGGAGGGAAGGAAGGAAGGAAGGGAGGACGGAAGGAAGGGAGGGATAAAAGAAGGAGGGAAGGAATGAAGGAAGGGGGGAAGGAGGAAGGAGGGAAGGAAGGAACGAAGGAAGGAAGGAAGGGAAGGAGGGGAAGAGAAGGAAGGACGGGAGGGAGGGAAAGATGGAGGAAAGAAGGGAGGGAAGGAAGGAAGGGAGGGAAGGGAGAAAGAAGGGAGGGTGGAAGGAAGGGAGGGAGGAAGGAAGGAAGGGAGGGAAGAGAAGGAAGGAAGGAAGAGAGGGAGGACAGAAGGGAGGGAAGGAAGGAAGGAAGGGAGGAAGGGAGAAGGAAGGAGGAAAGGAAAGAAGGAGGGAGGGGAAGGAAGGGAGGGAGGGAGGGAGGGAGGAAGGAAGGGAGGATGGAAGGAAGGAAGGAAAGGAAGGAAGGCAAGGGAAGTAAGGCAAGGGGAAATAAGGCAGGAAACGAAAGGGAGGGAGGGAGGAGAAGGAAGGAAGGAAGGAAGGGAGGGTGGGTGGGAGGAAGAAGGAAGGGAGAAAGGAAGAGGAAGGGAGGGAGGGAGGCAAGAAAAAGAGGGAAGGAAGGAAGGATGGATAAATAGAAGGCAGGGCTGGACTGGACAAAAATTTGGCCTGGACTTTATCAGAGTGGCCACTTTAATTTTGCAAACACGCACAAAAACAGTATATAAACTATACGCAATTGCGCAAAAAAATAAGTAAAACATTCCTAAGTAAGTAAAACTGATACGTGGCACTAATGCCCAGCATGGCACTAATATGTGGCACTGATGACAGATGGCACTATGTAGCACTGATGACACGTGGCACTGATGACAGATGGCACTATGTGGCACTGATGACATGTGGCACTGATGACAGATGGCACTTATACGTGGCACTGATGACAGATGGCACCGGGGACAACTGGCACTGACAACAGGTGGCACTGGGGACAAATGGCACTAACAGGTGTCCCTGGGGACAGATGGCACTAACAGGTGGCACTGGGGGCAGGTAGCACTAACAGGTGGCACTGGGGCAGGTAGCACTGGGGTGGATGGCACTGGGGTGGATGGCACTGGGGCGGATGGCACTGGGGGAGCATGGCACTTTTTTTAATTAATTTTTTTATTTTCCCACTTACGGCCGCTGCAGCCGTTCATCTCTCCCTCCTCACACGCTGTCTGTGTGAGGAGGGAGGAGAGCGCTGAGAGATGATCTCATATGTTTACATATGAGATCATCTCACATTGGACACGCCGATCGCGCTGTAAACGGCCGCTGTGATTGGCCGTTTACAGCGATCTGTGTCTCTGGGGGACACGGCAAACACAGAACTTCCCCGATGCGCGCCAGCGGCGGCGCACATTGCGGAAGTAAATACCAGGACGTCCAGGGACGGCCTCCCGGACGAAAGCGCCTGCTCTATAGCCGTCATTCGGCTATAGGGCGGGCGGGAAGAGGTTAATCAGTTACAGTGGACAGTGGCAGTACATTTACTCCTACCCCCCCCGCCATGCTGCATATTACAGATATCACATAATTATTTAGCTGGTTTTCTCTGTTAGTAGAGCAATGCTAAAATGTACAGTAATCTTTGAAATCCATCATATAGGCTACATTCAGACACACAGATGGTTCAGGTTTGGTCAAGTATTGTAAATGGAAGTGCGGAGAGACGAGCACATGCCTGTCTGTGGTATACTGTTAAAACACGCTGACCAAAATATTAACAGCCTGCAGTTGATTTTACTATTTAGTGCTTACTTGATGTCTGATAATGTGATTGCTTTGTCCCTGGACAGTGGACACTGACACAGTCTGTGCTGCTGTTTACTCTGGAGACAATCCTGCAGGCTGCAGCTGTGGAGCAATGATATGGTTGGTTCCTCGCTCCTCGTTCCTCCTCGGTGGCGCTTTCCCTTCACTCCCAGGCCAGGCAGCTAGGCTTGAACTCCTCCCATATCCCCGGGCCGCCTCCGCCCTCCGGCCGTGACGTCACGGCACTGGGACAAGGGGAGTGAGTGGCAGCGTCAACCGGGGGGTTGTACTTGTGCGCCGGGCCGGCCCAGGTGCTGTGGCGGAGCCGCGTTCGCGGCCGCCGCCACCGCCGCCGGCGGTGGAAAAAAAAAATTAATAAGCTTAAACTGATAACAACCGGCCCAGCGGCCCACTGAGCCAATCGGCCCACCGGGAATCTCCCGGTAGTCCCGATGGCCAGTACAGGCCTGATAGAAGGGAGTGAAGGAAGTGAGGGAGGGAGGACAGAAGGAAGAAAGAAAGAGAGGTATGAAGGAAGGAAGGAAGAGAGGGAGGACAGAAGGGAGGAAGGAAGGAAAGAAGGAAGGGAGGAAGGGAAGGAGAGAGGAAGGAGGGGGTTGAGGATGGCAAGGAGGGAGGGAGGAAGGAAGGAAAGAAGGGAGGGAGGAAGGGCTGGGAGGGTGGGAGGAAGGAAAGAAGGGAGGAAGGGAGAAAGGGAGGGAGGATGGATAGAAGGAAGGGAGGGAGGATGGATGGAAGGAAGGAAGGAAGGAAAGGAGGGAGGATGGATGGAAGGAGGGGAGGCAGGGATGATAGATCTGAGGAAAGGCAACAAAATGTTATTCATTTAAAGGGTGTGATTCTTTTCTATACCCTCTGTATGGGGTAAATGTGATATTTCTATGACCTCCGATGTTTGTCAGCATGCTGGGAAATGTCTGGGAGTGACAGAAGCCAATCACCTACTTGTGTTTGGTTTATCTCTCAGTAGAACGCCCCCACACTGCTGGTGATGCTCAGATCTGCTTCATGGCCCTTAGAGAACTGATCATGTATGAGCGCCCTTGTCGCTGGTTTTGATCCATCACGCCCCTGTTTGCTCCGGCTGCCTGAGTTGCTTGTTTTTGCCCGCTCAGTTTACAGAGTAGCCGAGCCTGACGATTTGCTGTTTCCCTCTAATAAGTAAATGCCAGAGGATTCTGTAAATGCTTTCCAGCGCAAACCAATCGCCAGGAAATAGCGACGTTGTTTCATGAATAATTAAGCGACCTTCATTAGCCCCGCTACACAGTCAGCACACCAAACAAGGCCAGTATACACAGCGCAGATGATAAACCATAAACATTAATGGGATTTTATTAAATTTAAACCAGCGGCATCGACGGGTTTAGTCATCACACCTGCCAGCGCGTCAGACCGCGGCTGTCATCTCGCTGCGGGGAGGAAGTGCTCAGACTCGCCTATTAATCTGTTTCAAAATGCCATAGCATTTCCACGAGTATCTTCCCGAATTTTTTTTCGAGAAATTAAATGTCTGTTTAAAGTTCATTCCCTCCCGCTGACACTAATTGAAATGAGGTTTGGTTTGTCTTTATGACACGGGAATGGAAGCGACTTTGATAATAATAACAATAATGGAAGACGGCATTTTAGGCCTCGCAATTAATAATTGTGCCAATGTGTAAGAGCGGGAAAAAAAAAACAGTTGAAAATAGTTACATTTTTGGATGACCCCTCTAAAGTTTTTTTGAAAAAACTTTTAGGGTTTTAAATAAACTAGGAGAGGGTTAGAACCCCAGTCTGTTTTTTTATTGATTTTTATTCTTCCGTAGGAGAGGAGCCTTGGGTTCCTTAACATGTATTTATTTATATTTATTCTAATATATTTATAAAATTCAACACAAATCAGAATGCGTAAATATAAATATTTATTTCAAAAACTTGTTAAAAAAAATGAATTTTAATATTACTTATGTTGATGTAATAAGTATTTTTAACACTAAATATTATATTAATATTATGTATTAATCTTCGTTTGTGATTTTTTTTTCTAAAGTTTTAGGAAACTGAAGTGAATAAAGTAGAAGTGCTGTATTATAAGAGCCCTTCCATGTAATAAAGTCCAGAATGATATTTTATTTAAAATCACCAAGTTAAAATCACATTTCAGGGGTTGCAGGAGTTCCCCTTCTTCAGCACTATAAAGATTTAGGACCATTAGTATAATCAGGGATAGTCCCTCCAATTCAGGGACAGTTGGGCGCTTAGCCCGTTTCCCGATTGGCCGAAAAGAGAAGGCTCTCGATTGGCTGCAGAGGAGGAGAGAGGAAATTGAAGCTGCTGCCGCCGCCGCCGCCGTCACTGTGATGACCCTTGGAAAGCAGGAGAAGGGGAAGCCATCGCCGCCGAGCAGGGGAAGCCACCGTTGATGAGGTAAGTGCTACCGACCCACCGGGGGAGGGGGGGGCAAGGGTGGCTATTATTAGGTGGCATACTGTTTGCCGGGCCCCCCCCCCCCCCCAAAAAAAAATTCCACTATGTAGAATGTGATTATAGACAGGGCTGGTGCAAGGATTTTTGACACCCTAGGCGAAACATCATTTTGCCCTCTCCCCCGCTCTACCCCTGACTCCATCCCCTTTGCCCTGCTCATGTATACCCCACCTTTTTAATGAAGTGCCCATTAAATGCAGTCTCACCCAGTGCTGGGAGAAGGTCATCCAGCGCCCAGGGCAAAGACACCAAATTGCACCCCCCTTTCCCTTAGGGTTAGGGTCAGGGTGCCCCCTACCCCTGCAATAAACCATTGTGCCAGGGACAGCCGCCCCTCCTGCCGCCCCCTTGTCCCAGCCCTGGTCTAACCAGCACCCATCGAATGCAGCCTACCAGTGCCCATCAATAAATGGTTGCTTGCTTCCAATTTTTCGGGAGTCAGGACACAGACACAGTCCTCCGCTGTGCCTCTGACACTATGTGCATTCGCAGCGGCGGCTGCCTGCTGATGCTGAAACTTAGTTGCTTGCTGCAGAGAGAAGAGAGTAGAAACACCAGTGGCTGGGCGCCCTAGGCAGCACTGCGCCCTAGGCGGCTGTCTAGTTTGCCTGGTGGTAGCACCGGCCGTGATGGTAGAAGGAAAGTATTATTACTGCAGCATGCAAACACCTCTATTTGCTGCCTTTGCAACTAATAGGGGGTTGTTGGGGGGGGCGCTAAAAGCACGGCTTAACCACGTGTTTTAATATCCTCACCCAACTGTGAATCTAGAAAGTCCTAATAGTGCAGTGTAATGGCTCTGCAATACACAGCCCAGCTGTTTGCTATACATTGCGCTAAAACATGGCGGTTGACCGCGCATTAGTCAACACATCAATATATTTCCGGCCTTAAGGTTGACATTTACATTAAACACTTTGAAGCTAAAAATGTGTAAAGCCCCCCCCCCCCCCCCCCCCAGAATTCCGGGGTATATTAAAGCGTGCCTTTTGCGGCCTGGAAGGAGAGCAGTCTGGTGGTAATCATCTATTCCTGTCACACGTTCATGTAGTATAGAGAACAGAATTCATTTCCCACTAGAATGTCTCATCCAGTTTTCCTAGCAGATTGTCCTTGTGACTGGTGAAATGACAGAGCGCAGACACTGTTGCCAAGCGCGGTGTTTTCTTCGCCCTGGACGCCGCCGTAGCCGTCCCGGGCCAAGATGACTTTGTTTAGCGCAAAAATATAATTTGGCGTCTCCTTTGGTGGCGATCGCTAAACTTTCAGCAAAAGAAAAAATTTTTTTTGGACAAGTCAGTCCTAGATCCTTTGTCAGTTTTTTTCTTTTTTTTACTGTTGTTGCTCGCCAGTCGTGCCTCGATATTTGTAGAGATCGCCACATATTTCCTGTCTTGGTGAACAATGGGACAGGAAGAGAGGGTGAATCTCTCCAGTGGTTTGGCAGGCAGCAATAAAAAAACTTGACAGAAGTGCCAACCCTTCCCAATTTTACTATTATATTAAACTGTGCCGTCAGCTGCCTGTCTTGGTGACTGTGCAGGAAATCTCCTTAGTGAGGACACAGAGAGCAGTATATATTTTTTGGGGACTTATTTTGTGGCTCTGCAGAAAGCAATGTGTGTTTTACTTACCTGGGTCTTTATCCGGGCCAGTGGAAGAAATTACAGTGCCTTGCAAAAATATTCACCCCCCCCCTTGGCATTTTACTTATTTTGTTACATTACAGCTCTTAGTTCTATGTTTTTTTAATCTGAATTATATGCGATGGATCAGAACACAATAGTCTAAGTTGGTGAAGTAAAATTTGAAAAATATATACATAAAGCTATTTTTCACAAATAAATAACTGATAATTGGCATGTGCCTATTCACCCCCTTTGTTATGAAGCCCATAAAAAGCTCTGGTGCAACCAATTACCTTCAGAAGTCACATAATTAGTGAAATGTCCACCTGTGTGCAATCTAAGTGTCACATGATCTGTCAAAAGATATACACACCTTTTTGAAAGGCCCCAGAGGCTGCAACACCTAAGCAAGAGGCACCACTAACCAAACACTGCCATGAAGACCAAGAGACTCTCCAAACAAGTAAGGGACAATGTTGTTGAGAAGTACAAGTCAGGGTTGGGTTATAAAAAAAATATCCAAATCTTTGATGATCCCTAGGAGCACCATCAAATCTATCATAACCAAATGGAAAGAACATGGCGCCACAGCAAACCTGCCAAGAGACGGCCGCACACCAAAACTCATGGACCGGGCAAGGAGGGCATTAATCAGAGAGGCAGCACAGAGATCTAAGGTGACCCTGGAGGAGCTGCAGAGTTCCACAGCAGAGACTGGAATATCTGTACATAGGACGACAATAAGCCGTACGCTCCATAGAGTTGGGCTTTATGGCCAGAAGAAAGCCATTACTTTCAGCAAAAAAACACATTTTTTTGAGTTTGTGAAAAGGCACGTGGGAGACTCAAACTCTAAAATGTATGGAGGAGGAAGGTGCTCTGGTCTGATGAGACTAAAATTTAACTTTTTGGCCATCAAAGAAAACGCTATGTCTGGCGTAAACCCAACACATCACATCACCCAAAAAACACCATGGGGGAGTTTTTCTGTGCGCATGCCTCCTCTTTTTGAATTTATGCATAATAAGGATGAGGATACCCACCCCTAACGAAATAACACAGCTTTGCACCCCAACATTATTTTTACCATGGTGGTGGCAGCATCATGCTGTGGGGATGTTTTTCAGCAGTCGGGACTGGGAAACTGGTCAGGGTTGAGGGAAAGATGGATGGTGCTAAATACAGGGATATTCTTGAGCAAAACCTGTGAGGCTAGGATGGAGGTTCACCTTCCAGCAGGACAATGACCCCAAACACACTGCTAAAGCAACACCTGAATGGTTTAGGGGAAACATGTAAATGTGTTGGAATGGCCTAGTCAAAGCCCAGACCTCAATCCAATAGAAAATCTATTTTCTTAATGATTGCTGTTCACAAGTGCATACCATCCAACTTGAAGGAGCTGGAGCAGTTCTGCAAGGAGGAATGGGCAAAAATCCCAGTGGTAAGATGTGGCAAGACCCATAGAGACTTATCCAAAGTGACTTGGAGCTGTGATAGCCGTAAAAGGTGGCTCTACAAAGTATTGACTTTAGGGGGTGAATAGTTATGCACATTGACTTTTTCTGGTATTTTGTCCTATTTGTTTGCTTCACAAAAAAAAAAAAAAATCTTCAAAGTTGTGAGCATAAAAAAGCATTTATTGTTCTGTAAATTAAATGATGCAAATCCTCAAACAATCCATGTTAATTCCAGGTTGTGAGGCAACAAAACACAAACAATGCCAAGGGGGGGGGGGGATGGGTGAATACTTTTGCAAGGTACTCTATAATTCTATAGACAGGCGGTTATAGTTTGGTTTATTTCTTTCATATAATCTAACGATTTTCTGTCCATCCTTTTCCTCTTTTTATGTTTTTTTTCCTCTGACCTTATATAATGGTGGCTGTATGGTGCACAAATGTGGAATTGACTTGTAAAGGAGCAGTGATTTCTAGCAGTTTAAAGCGGGAGTCCACCGGGACTCCGCGTTTTTTTTTTTTAAAAGCCAGCAGCTACAAATACTGCAGCTGCTGACTTTTAAAATAGTGACACTTACCTGTCCAGCGCGCCCGCGATGTCGGCACCCGAAGCAGATCTCTAGGTCGTCTGTCGGGTCCTGCCGCCGCCATCTTGGGTATGGGAATCAGGAAATGGAGCCTTTCGGCTTCATTTCCCGGTTCCCTACTGCGCATGCGCGAATCGCGCTGCGCAATAAGGACGCTCCCCGCTGCCTCTGGGATCTGTGTGTTTCCCAGCAGGCAGCGGGGCACTTGCGGGAAGGGGCGGGCACTTGCGGAAAGGGGCGTAAGTTACGCCCCTTTCCGCAGAGAGCTATCCCGGAAGTGGGTGCAGTTACCTGGATTATCCAGGTAACTGCACCCCCCTCCCCCCTGAAAGGTGCCGATTGTGGCACCGGAGGGGGGGAGGGTTCCGATGAGCGGAAGGTCCACTTTAGGGTGGACCTCCGCTTTAATGTAATGTGTGTCCAATCTCTGACCATCTTAGTCTCAGACTCTGACTGTCTCTTGTTGCAGGTCCTTAGTCTCTGACAAACTTTAGCAGCATGCCCATAGGCTCTGACCATTGCTTGTAGCATGTTGCTGTCTCTGATCATCTCATATAGCCTGCCCGTAGTCTCAGACCATCTCATACAGTATGCTCATAGTATATGACCATCTCTTGTAGCATGCCCATGGTTTCTGACCATCTCATATAATGCCCATGCCCATAGTCCCTGTCCAACTTTTGTAGCATGCCCGTAGTCTTTGTCCATCTCTTGTAGCATGCCTGTAGTCTCTGACCCTCTCATATAACATGTTCATAGTCTCTGCAATCTCTTGTAGCTTGATGGAGTCTCTGACTATATCATATAGCATGCCTGTATTCTCCAACCAACTGTAGTAGCATGCCCATAGCCTCTGACCATCTCTTCTAGCATGCCTGTGGTCTCTGATTGTCTCATATAGCATGTCTACAGTCTCTGACTAACTTTAGCTGCATGCCCATAGTCTCTGGCTATCTCTTGTTGCTTGATGCAGTCTCTGACCATCTCATATAACATGCCCATAGTCCCTGTCCAACTTTTGTAGTATGCCCGTAGTCTCTGGCCCTCTCTTGTAGCATGCCTGTAGTCTCTGACCATCGTATATAGCATGGTCATAGTCTCTGACTAACTTTAGTAGAATGCCCATAGTCTCTGGCTATCTCTTGTAGCTTGATGCGGTCTCTGACCATCCCATATAGCATGCTCATAGTCTCTGACCATCTCTTACAGCATGCATGGGGTTTCTGACCATCTCATATAGCATGCTCGTAGTCTCTGGCCAACTTTAATAGCATGCCCATAGTCTCTAACCATTGCTTGTAGCATGTCGCCGTCTCTGACTACGTCATACAGTATGCCCATAGTCTCTTACTATCTCATGTGGCATGCCTGTAGTCTCTGACCATCTCATATAGCATGTCCATAGTCTCTGACTAATTTTAGTAGCATGCCCATAGCCTCTGACCATCTTTTGTAGCACGCTTTAAACTCTGACCATCTCATATAGCATGCCCGTGGACTCTGACAGCTTTCTGTACTAATATGTTCACCCAATAGTGAGCTTACTATTACTATGTTTAAATAGTAATAGTAAGCCCTTACTAATGTCAGGGGCTGTACATGAGGCCTCCAGCATTGAATAAGGCCTCATACACACAAGGCGGATCTGCTCAGCAGAGTCCGCCAGCTCAGCAGGAGATCTCTCCGTTGATCTAAGCCGGTGGATGACAGGTTCGTCTCTGCTTACTGAGTGGGGAGGGGCCAGTCAGAGTGCCGCTTATTCCTATGGAGAGATCGGACGATCAGTTCCGCCAAGACGGATGGCGAACGTCTGATTCGCCATACGTCTGATTCTAGCAGATCGGATGCCAGATAAGTGTCACCGGACACACCTCCGGTGAGGTGCTGACATCCATCTCCCCATAGGAATCAATCAATGGCACGCTCGGACCCGCATAAAAAATCGGATAGGTGGATCAGAGCGGGCTTGCCATGTGAAAGTGGCCTATGATGACCACCTTCTTATCTCCACTGCCCTTCTTCAGTGTCCACCACTGCCAACGACAGCAATGAAAGAAAAAATCTTTCCAAAGGGAGGGGAAATGCCCTCTTAGGCCGCGTACACACGGGCGGATTGTCTGCCCAACTTAGTCCGCTGAACCGTGTTTCAGCGGACAATCCGCTCGTGTGTGGGCTTCAGCTGACTTTTTCAGCGGACAATCTGACGGACTTAGTCTTTCGGAATTTCCGTAATTTTGTCCGTCCAAACTTGGTTTTGTCCGTCCAAACTTGGTTTCAGCGGACAGTCCGCTCGTGTGTAGGCAAGTTGGACGGACTAAGTATGGCGCATGCTCAGAAAGGATTTACACGGCCGAAGGTTGCATTGCAGTGTATTGGACGTCGTTTTTCTAGTCCCGTCGTACGTGCTGTACACGTCATCGCGCAAGTTTTCAGCGGACTGTCTGTTCATCGTGTGTGGTCAAGTCCGTTCATTCAAAATTTGGACGGACTGTCTGTCGGATTGTCTGACGAACTTAGTTGGGCAGACAGTCCGCCCGTGTGTACGCGGCCTTAGCCGGGTTCACACCTTCTCCCACTAAAAAAACACAGAATAAAACAGCCAGTGGATAGATGTAAATGGTCTGTTGTCACCGGGACAGATGTCCCCTTTGCAAGATGTTCTCTCTAATCCCGTTTTGTTGATACCTCAAAGTTTTGGATTTTTGCCACATTCAAACACAGTTATTACAGTCAGCAAGGCTGAGACACAACGTAATGAAAACATGTACACCCATCTACTGTCTGGAGAAATCTGGCCAGAAGTGGTCTTCATGGAAGAATTGCGGCCAAAAAGCCAAACCTCAGACGTGGAAACAAGGCTAAGCCACTCAAATATGCAGGAAAACACAGGAACTGGGGGGTGCAGAAAAATGTCAGCAAGTTCTCTGGACTGATGAGTCAAAATGTGAAATATTTGAATGTAGCAGGAGGCAGTTTGTTTAGTGAATGGCTGGAGAGTGGTACAACGAGTATCTGCAGGCAACTGTGAAGCATGGTGGAGGTTCCTTGCAAGTTTGGGGCTACATTTCTGCAAATGGAGTTGTAGATTTGGTCAAGATCAATTGTGTATGCTGAGAAATACAGGCAGATACTTATGCATCATGTTATACCACCAGGGAGGCGTGTGATAGCCCCCAAATTTATTCTGCAGCAGGACAACCACCCCAAACATACAACCAATGTCATTAAGAACTATCTTCAGCGTGAAGAAGAATAAGGAGTTCTGGAAGTGATGGTTTGGCCCCCCGCAGAGCCCTGATGAACATCATGGAGTCTTTTATGGGATTAAATGAAGAGACTGAAGGATTTGAGGCAGCCGACATCCACAGAAGATCTGTGCTTGGTTCTCCAAGATATTTGGAACAACCTACCTGCCGAGTTCCTTCAAAAACTGTGTGCAAGTCTACCTAGAAGAATTGATGGTGATTTGAAGGCAAAGGGTGGTCACACCAAATATTTATTTGATTCGGATTTCTCTTCTGTTCATTTTGTTAAATGCTAAAAAATAAAAAAAAATAAAAATTAACATTTCTATTTCTGAAAACATTCTTCAATCACAGCATTTTGTCACAACTACCTATAACTTGTGCACAGTACTATATATATATATATATATATATATATATATATATATATATATATATATATATATATATACACAGTATCTCACAAAAGTGAGTACACCCCTCACATGTTTGTAAATATCTTATTATTATTATTTTCTTTTCATGTGACAACACTGAAGAAATGACACTTGTCTACAATGTAAAGTAGTGAGTGTACAGCTTGTATAACTGTGTAAATTTGCTGTCCCCTCAAAATAACTCAACACACAGCCATTAATGTCTAAACCGCTGGCAACAAAAGCGAGTACACCCCTAAGTAAAAATGTCTAAATTGGGCACAATTAGCCATTTTCCCTCCCCGGTGTCGTGTGACTGTTACAAGCTCTCAGGTGTGAATGGGGAGCAGGTGTGTTAAATTTTGGTGTTTTCGCTCTCACTCTCTCATACTTGTCACTGGAAGTTCAACATGGCATCTCATGGCAAAGAACTCTCTGAGGATCTGAAAAAAAGAATTGTTGCTCAACATAAAGATGTCCTAGGCTAGAAGATTGCCAAGACCCAAAAAAGTTGAGTGCACGTGCTGAGAGTCATATCCAGAGGTTGTCTTTGGGAAATAGATGTATGAGTGCTGCCAGCATTGCTGCAGAGGTTGAAGGGGTGGGGGGTCAGCCTGTCAGTGTTCAGACCATACGACACACATTGCATCAAATTGGTCTGCATGGCTGTAGTCCCAGAAGGAAGCCTCTTTTAAAGATGATGCACAAAAAAGTCCGCAAACAGTTTGCTGAAGACAAGCAGACTGAGGACATGGATTACTGGAACCATGTCCTGTGGTCTGATGAGACCAAGATAAACTTATTTGGTTCAGATGGTGACAAGCGTGTGTGGGGGCAACCAGGTGAGGAGTACAAAGATAAGTGTGTCTTGTCTACAGTCAAGCATGGTGGTGGGAGTGTCATAGTCTGGGGCTACATGAGTGCTGCCGGCACTGGGGAGCTACAGATCATTGAGGGAACCATGAATGCCAACATGTACTGTGACATACTGAAGCAAAGCATGATCCCCTCCCTTCAGAGACTGGGCCGCAGGGCAGTATTCCAACATGATAACAACCACAAACACACTTCCGAGGCAACAACTGCCTTGCTAAAGAAGCTGAGGGTAAAGGTGATGGACTGACCAAACATGTCTCCAAACCTAAACCCTATTGATCATCTGTGGGGCATCCTCAAACGGAAGGTGGAGGAGCGCAAAGTCTCCAACATCCACCAGCTCTGTGATGTCATCATGGAGGAGGGGAAGAGGACTCCAGTGACAACCTGTGAAGCTCTGGTGACCTCCATGCCCAAGAGGGTTAAGGCAGTGTTGGAAAATAATGGTGGCCACACAAAATATTGACACTTTGGGCCCAGTTTGGAAATTTTCACTTAGTGGTGTACTCACTTTTGTTGCCAGCAGTTTAGACATTAATGGCTGTGTGTTGAGTTATTTTGAAGGGACAGCAAATTTACACTGTTATACAAGCTGTACACTCACTACTTTACATTGTAGACAAGTGTCATTTCTTCAGTGTTGTCACATGAAAAGATATAATAAAATATTTACAAAATGTGAGGGGTGTACTCACTTTTGTGAGATACTGTATATCTATATATCTCTCTCTCTCTCTCTCTCTCTCTCTCTCTCTATATATATATATATAAATATAAATCTTATATACGTATATTTCTATTCATATATTTATATACATTTTATGGATATGTGTACACCAGGCCTATACAGTTTCCTTTTATATACACCAGACATTTGTTTATTTTTCGGGATCATTGACAAAATGTTTATTTTATCTCATCAGCTTTAAAAAAATGAACATTGGGTCAATGATCCCGAAAAATATATGAATGTCTGGCGTATATTAAAGGGAGCTGTATAGGCTTGTGAAGGGGGGAGATGACGGACAGAGGGCCTCCATTGTCGTGTGAAGGTAGCCCGCCAGGTCTTTTGTCTCCCCGTCGTGGAACTTGTCACCTCAGTATGTGGCGATGGCTTGATGGAGTCAAAATGTCCGCTTGTCCCCCTTCACTGCAGTGGCCGCCACTTCAAACATAGTTGAGTGAATAGAAGCCATTTGACCCCTGACCACCAGCAGAATCCAAACGTGCAGAGACAGAATCAAAGTAATTTGTATCATTTCAATTAGTTCCTCGCTGCATAACAGAGAGGTCACGACTTGGCAGAGTGATTACTGCCCATGGCAACCGGACCGTAATGTCCTATTAGTTTCCAAATACTTTCACTTAATAGATGTGAGCCGGGGACGAACAAGGCCCGATTGTTGGTCTACAAGGGAACAGACCATCAGAGATGGATGGCCAACGAGCGGAAGATGACATAAACTTTTGCCAGCACAAAAAAACTTTTGATTACGGAGAGGGCTGCTGACAAAATGGCAAAAAAAAAAAAAAGGGGGTGAGGGGAAGAGGGTCTGGTTGAATGAATCATATTAATTTTGAGCTATTTAGGTGGGGGGGGGGGAGGGGGGCAAGTTTGTGTTGTTGCCACCAACGAGAGACACTGGTCTCCTTTTAGCGGTTTGTTCTGTCTGAAAAAATTCAAATATTCTAAAATCAATGTTTCCATTGTTGGCCAATAAAGGACACCGCTAGCCCGGCCAACGTGAAGAATTTTAAAATATAGTTGCTTTTTGATCAACATAGGCTATTAATTGTTTTTTTTCCTATTGGAGATAAAGAGCGTTTTGTTGGCGACGTCGGAAAAAAAAATGAAGAAAGAATCTCTAGATTTGTTGCTGTCGTGCTCCATGAACACAGGGTAATAATTCAGCTCTCTTAAATGAAAAATATTTCGCATTTTTAGAACGTATCGCCAGACTCTGGTAGCGAACGGCGGTTTAATGGCGGGGACTTTTGGAGAGAGCGTAAAAAAAAAAAAAAAAGTTGGTCACGTACTAAAGTTTTTGCTATTTGCCTTTTGTTTTCCAATTCAAAGCAAAGGTTTCCTTCTGTGGTGTCACAATCTATTAACGGGCGGAGGAAGGCTCGTATCTCATCCCTGTCCGCTTCGAGCCGGAATCTGGAGCAAATTTGACGGCGTGTGTAGCCTGACACGGGCAGTACCGTGTGACTGCGTCACCTGCAATCAAGGCCCACCGGCCGTTTGATTAAACATGACACCAGGCAATATTTTCAACATTATTAGAAGAGAAACTGGATATTCAGAGACATCAGGGATCTTTGAGCCGTTGTCCATCAAACACGAACCTTAATTTTCTGCTTGCTGGATGGCTAGCTTTCTGCCGTTAACCGTTTCGTGGTCGAGCGCTGCTTTTGTCTTCTGCCTGGGCTTTTTTTTTTTTTTCTGTTTTTCTGCATTTTTGTTAACGCTCATTATTTTTATAGGCTGCCTGTAGCGGAACACTTTGATTTAATTCTTGGGTATTATTTATTAATGGAATCTAAATGACTTGATAATGGATGACTACTCAATCAAATACATCTTTAATCGCGTCTTTGTTAATGTCTGTTTTTCCTTACAAAAAAAAAAAAAAAGATAAAAACACAGAGCCATGGTTTGTCATCGGAAAACATAATATTGCTATTAAACTAGCATAGAGCAACTGATTTTATGATTAATGGCTGTTAGGGTATGGAAGAAAAATGCAATATTCTAGCGCTGTGATCATACCTTGAGCTGATTTTATTCTAGAATGCCAGAAAATTGATTGGAGTCAATGGACATTGGACCCATTGGTAATGGCATCAGTTTGAGATGCTTTTGGGATCATTCAGAATTAGATGACAGGTGCATTTGACTTGCTGTTGACCTCCTTCTAACCTGCATTTGACCTGCTTCATATGGTATGGGCCAGGGGTTAATGGCCTTGGGTCTCATTGTTGATGGCATCAGTTTGAGATGCTTCTGAGATCATTAAGGATTGGTTGATAGGTGCATTTGACTTGCTGTTGACCTCCTTCTAACCTGCATTTGACCTGCTTCATGTGGTATGGTCAAGGGGGTCAAAGGGCTTGGGGTCCATTGTTGATGGCATCAGTTTGAAATGCTTCTGAGATCATTCAGAATTAATTGACCGGTGCATTTGACGTGCTGTTGACCTCCTTCTATTCCCTTTTTTTCTGTTATTATTATACAAATATACAACCTTTCATATCATTCCAAAAACATATATGCAAATTATTCAAAAACACAAAGACACAAGAATGGATCTCTCCTAGAATATATCATCCTCAAAGATTTCAAAGTTCTTAGAAAAATTCAAAATTAAAAAAGGGCCTATATTCCATTAACTCACTCTGCTCCACCCCCCAAATCCCCCCCACCTCTCCCCCTCTCCCCCTCTCCCCCCTCCCCCCTCCCCCACATCCCTTATACAAAATGCCCACTCCTTATTACATAACGTAAGAAGATTTTTTTTTTCTATTACTGTGTATAGTGAATCATTCACCTTATTCCTTCCCAGGTTATTAAATACCCCTACCGAACTTTCTATTCCCATTCTCCCCCTTTAAACCATGAATTACTGCGTGTATCAAAGATTTGAATATAATTACATTTATTTCATTTTAAGAGGGTGGATCTAGGGTAGGATAACTAGTTATAGCTCCCCTCTAGATTCCAACCTAGAACCAACCCAAAAATATATATATTCATTGACTGCTGCATTTGACTTGCTGTTGACCTCCTTCTGACCCGTTTCATGTGGTATGGACCATGGGTTAATAGGCTTGAGGGCCAATTTTTGATGTAATCAGTTTTAGATGCTTCTGAGATGGTTCAGAATTGATTGGCGGGTACAACTGACTTGCAGTTGACCTCCTTCTAACCTGTATTTGACCTGGTTTATGTGGCATGGGTCAGAGGTCAATGGGCTTTAGGCCCATTGTTGATGGCATTAGCTTGAGATGCTTCTGAGATCATTCAGAATTAATTGTCCGGTGCATTTGGCTTGTTGTTGACCTCCTTCTAACCTCCTTCATGTGGTATGGGCCAAAGGTCAATGGTCTTGAGGCCCATTGTTGATGGCATCAGTTGGAGATACTCTTGGGATCATTCAGAATTGATTGACAGGTGCATTTGACTTGCTGTTGACCTCCTTCTGACCTGCTTCAAGGGACTTTTGAATTCTCATATGACAATATGCATTCCCAGATCCGCCAATAGGGGGGTACAGACAGCCCTCCTGTAATGGGCCCAGCCCCCAGTGGTTCAGCAGGAGAGTCTAGGTTCGGCTGGGAAGCAGGATGAGTTTGATTGGTTGTCATCTGCATCCGTCAGACTTGTGCTGGTCCTGCCCCTTGCTTTTGACCCAGCAGGGCCTGTCAGGTAGGCCGTATGTGGTCTCATAACTTCTAATGGCAGCCCTGTGCATTTGTATATGACTTACTGTATATAACAATGCAAAGTCCACCTGATGCCAACAAAAAGCACATTGATAGGAAGATGTGGTATGCTGCTCTTAACCCACAGTTGGGTCACCCTCCAAAGACACCTGGTACCAAATGCCAAACAAACCACCCTTCCCATTTTTTCCTTTTCTTCCTCCTTTCCTTCCTTTTCTTCCCTTTTCCCTCCTTTGTTATCCTTATTTTTTTTTTTTGCTTTGTTTTATGACTTTTGATACTTTTTTTTATATTAAAGAGGACCACCGGGGACCACCTTACTTATTTTGCTAGGTTATGCACAAAAACATATTCACACCCCCAGTGATCCTGTGGTATCCCAGTGTGGTGTAGAGGTCCACCGCTCCACCCCTGGTCCCATGTCTTCATATTCTTCTCTGACATTAGGGGGGTGGCTGTCTCTTCCAGGTTCTTGCACCCATGCACTTATGCCCATGCTTTGTGGCATGTCAACAAGGGGCATGCAAGAACCAGGAGAAGACAGCGGCCCCTCTGATGACACGCCTCACCGAAGAGTACCCCAAGGCCTCCTGGGATGTGTGACTTGGGTATCACAGAAGGCTGTGGAAAACGAATACATCATTCTCATCTAGGTGGGACTCCAGGAAGTAAGAGGAGGCTTCAGGCTTCTCTAATATACATATTAAAGACAAAAAATATTGTTATAGTGTAAGGGGAGGGGAGGCTTAGGACTGGAATGACAGAAAGTGGGTGGGAAGGGTGAAGGTCTGCTTTAATGATTGTTATAAATGGTATAAACCAAAGGTGTATGAAATAGTGATTTTAATCAAATGATCGATCCTCCCTCTCACCAAGTCCATAACCTTTATTTATTTAGCTAAGTTCTATGATCTTGAGGTCGTACCTAGGCCTTCAGCCATGTGGCCAGCACTGAAGGAAGCTCAGAACAGCATTTTCTCCAGGAAAGGTAACATTTTACTTGGGCATCCAATCAAAAAAGTCAGCCTCGCTTTTTTTTATTTTATTGAGATTTTTTTAATCTTGTAAGCTCACATTACCCTTCTTGCAGTGCCACCCCTAAAGAAGGAGTTAACTGACTGAAACGCGTTGTTTTGTTTTGTAATAAACTGTGCAATTCAAGTATTTTATGTTGGTGATGTAATAGAGATAAGAAGAACAGCTTGCAAAACACGTTGTTTTTAATATTGATTTTTTTATTTTTTGTAATAAATAAAGACTGGTGTAAAATTCTTTTAAAATTGATGTATCTTTGCCAGTAAAAGCCCAAATAGTTGGGGGTGTAATTTTTACTAGTTTGTCTACAGCTCTGCCACACAGCACAACCCCGTCTGCCAGGGCTGGAGATCTGATTCTTCACTGCTGCAGTTCAGTAACACAACTTTCTACCGCAGTCAGTGACTGGACAATGAAAGGAGTAGGAGCAGACCGATGAGCTCTTCCTCTCAGCATGCTCATTGCTCTGAGCCACATCTGTTAGGCTTCTTTCAGCCTTTTGCCCCTTCCCCAGTCCGAATTCTGCTGTATGGTGACTGCAAGAGGCTGATACCAAGCCAAGTAGATAAATTATTTCTTGACCCAAACTAAATTGACAGGTGTCACTCAAGGCTCCACCAGGTCCTCTTATGTAACAACTGCTTGGACTACAGACCAGGACAGAGCTCGCCCCAGCTCTAGACATCTAATGGAAAAGGGATAAAGTCCTGGAAGTTGCACATCTCTGCAAAACCCCGTAAGAAGGTATAAGACAGCCTCAGCCCAGGCTCCAACCAGGCCACACCCCCAATGCATTTCACTCCATCCACGGAGTGCAGTCATGGGGAGTGAAACGTGTTTGGCGCATTGCCTGTTTGGAGCCTGGGCTGAGGCTGTCTTGGCCCTTGTACACACGGTCGGACATTCCGACGGAAAATGTCCGATCGGACCGCGTTGTCGGATAATCCGACCGTGTGTGGGCTCCATCGGACTGTTTCTGTCTGAATATCCGACCAACAAAGTTTTAGAGCAGGGCTATAAAATTTTCCGACAACATGGTCCGATCGGACTTTGTCCGATCGCGTGTAGAGAATTCCGATCGGACAAAGTGCCATGCATGCTCAGATCAAATTCCTAGACCAAAGATATTGGCTACTAGCCTGAACGTAGTCCCATCGTAACGAAATAACGTCACCACGTTCTGAACGATTGGATTGTCCAACAACTTCGTCCGACCGTGTGTATGCAACAGTTTCGGACAAAATCCGTCGGACAAAATCCGTCGGACAAAATCCAACGGATTTGGTTGTCAGAATGTCCGACTGTGTGTACAAGGGCTTACACCTTCTTACAGGGTTTTGCATAGACTTCCAGGACTTACTTCTCCCTTTTCCATGATATTATTTGTTGGCACATGCAGCAAAGCTGATTGAACATATCGTGGCTGAAACTTGTCTTACTTCTGAAGAGGTCTTAGTTAAGAGTTGTCATCCTCATCCTTACCTCTCTACTAATCCATAACAAGTATGCAGGTCTGTAATCCCATCGTCTCATTTATCGTTCTGGCTCAGTGATAAGTAAGCATTAGGCTGACATCCTCTGAGTTTGCACACTCAAAAGCAGGTCAACGATCTCCTCTCCTGATATTGTGACTAGAAAAGTAGCATGTAGAAATAGCTCCATTGGGAATATGGGAAGATTCTCCTTTTTGTTATGGCCATTTCTAGGTACTCAGTAACACAGCTTATCTCCTGTCGTGATGGAGAAGGTAACGCCAAGCTGCAGACCATACGGTAGTCGGACCATAAATAATTGATAGGACTTGCAGTAACAAGACGGATGGTGGCGTTCAGCCATGCAGAGATACATATGTCCCCAGCACATCTTTCCTGATGATTTCTATAAGCTCATAAGAGTTGTGTATCTAATAAAAAATGGCACTTACAAAAGGATGACTTGATAAGGGCATAAGAACAGGAAGAACCTCTCTTGAGGGATACCAGGTCACATTGGCCATTGCCGAATTTCCTCCCACTGGACAGGTAGAAGGAAAGATGAAAGAAAAAATGGAGGAATAAACTATCGAGCAAGGCAGTACAATATGTCTCCAAAATCAGATCTGGATCCTGAGTTAGCAACTACCTCCACTTACATGTTTCAGGGCCATGCCCCCTTCATCATCAGCACTTTAATAAATGGGCATGGCCCCAAGACGTGTACTTGCTAAACCAAGATACAGTTTTGGTCCTTGTTCACAACTGGATTAGGAGACATACTGTATTGCTTTTTTTGGGAGCCATCTTTCATCATCAGAATGTCCCTTCATCACCATAATGAAGGTGCATAGTCCCTCATTCACAGCTAGTTTTTGAGAGGTCTTGTAGTGCCTTGTTTCCAGGGCCATGCTCCTTCATCAGAGTGTCCCTTTAATCATCAGTAACCTAATAAAGGTACATGGGCCCAAGATTTGTAAGTGGAGGTACTTGCTAACTCAGGAAACAATTTTGGTTGCTCGTTCACAACTGGTTTTGAAGATGTCTTATAGTGCCCTTTTTCATCATCAGCACCCTAATGAAGCTACATGGTCCTCAAATTTGTAAGTCAGGAAACGTTTTCAGTCCCTCTTTCACAACTGGTTTTGGGGACATATTGTAGTGACTTGTTTCGGAGTCAAGCTTCTTTATCAGAGTGTCCCTTTATCATTAGCACCCTAATGAAGGGGCATGGTTCCGAAATTTGTAAGTTGAGGTTCTTGCTAACCCAGGATACAATTTCAGACACTTATTCTCAAATGTTTTTGGAGACATAGTGTAGTGCTTTGATTCGGAGTCATTCTTCTTCATCAGTGCGTCATTTCTTCATCAGTACCCTGATAAAGGACGTGGCCCCAAAATGTGTAATTGAAAGTACATTCGATCATGTGCACTCAATCAGTTGAATAAAGAGAGAGTGGGTAATTAGAACTCTTTATCACATCAAGTTCATGTGGAGGGGTACATTTGTGGCACAAGGACAGTTGAAGTATTCTTAGATAAGCTGACTGAGGATGGTTCCTCCCGCTCTCTCTCCAACCGGAAGTGACTTACATTGCTGTCTGTGAGCCGTCCTGAGTGTCTGGAAGCACTGGGAACCACCAGCGTCCCTGGACCCATCAGCTGACTCTTCACCAGTGAGAAGATCATCTTTCCCACGAGTGGATGAACCACATTATTAATCCAACCTGCGCTGACATCTCATACATCTTGTGAGTTACCAATTGTCTTTTATGGAATAAACTGTCTTAATAATGCTGCACTTAGTTGGTGCTGCTCTCCTGTCTTTGCCAAAATTTGTAATTGAAGGTTCTTACTCACCCAAGAGACAGTTTAAGTCCCATGTTCACAACTGGTTTGGGGAACATTCTGTAGTGCCTTGTTTCAGAGCCTTGCTTCTTCATGAAATTGTCCCTTTATTATCAGTACCCTGATGAAGGGGCATGGTCCTGAAATATGTAGGTGGAGGTACTTGCAATCCCAGAATATAATTTCAGTATCTTGTTTACAACTGGTTTTGGAGGCGTGCTTGTAGTGCCTTGTTTCTGGGTCATGCTTCTTCATCAGAGTGTTCCTTCATCATTGGTACCCTGAAATGGCCCCAAAAAGTCGAGATTTTTGCTGCAACAGGATACCAATTCAATCCCTTGTTGAGAACTGGTTTTGAAGACGTATGAGGTACTTGCTAACCCAGGATACAATTTTGTTCGCTCGTTCACAACTGGTTTTGGAGATGTCTTATAGTGCCCTGTTTCCAGGGCCAATGCTCCTTCATCAGAGTGCTCCTTCATCATCAGCACCCTAATGAAAGTACATGGTCCGCAAATTTGTAAGTCAGGAAATGATTTCAGTCCCTCTTTCACAACTGGTTTTGGGGACATATTGTAGTGACTTGTTTCTGGGTCATGCTTCTTCATCAGAGTGTTCCTTCATCATTGGTACCCTGAAATGGCCCCAAAAAGTCGAGATTTTTGCTGCAACAGGATACCAATTCAATCCCTTGTTGAGAACTGGTTTTGAAGACGTATTGTAGCCCTTACTCTATGGTTTATTCAGTGTTCACTCCAGGAGCCTCTGTCTTTGCCTTCATCTTTCTTAATTCCGGCTGCTTGGTGAGAGGGAATTTAGCAACTGCTGACCTGGTATCCCACAGGAAAGTTTCTTCTTGCCCTTTGGATATACACAGAGTTTGCAAGGATAGGCAAATTCAATCACATTTGAAGAGAGAAGCCCAAAGTATGGTTCCAGCAGATAAAGCCCTTGTACACACGATTGGAGATTCCGACAACCAAATCCGTCGGATTTTGTCCGACGGATTTTGTCCGACGGATTTTGTCCGACGGATTTTGTCTGAAACTGTTGTATACACACGGTCGGACGAAGTTGTCGGAAAATCCGATCTTTCAGAACGTGATGACGTTATTTAGTTACGACGGGACTACGTTCAGGCTAGTAGCCAATAGCTTTGATGTAGGAATTTGATCTGAGCATGCGTGGCACTTTGTCCGATCGTAATTCTCTACACATGATCGGAGTATGTCCGATCGGAGCATTTTGGCGGAAAATATTTCCGGCAAGTTTGAAAGTTTGGTCCGACGGATATTCCGACGGAAACAGTCCGATGCAGACCACACACAGTTGGAATATCCGACAAAACGCTCCGATCGGACACATTCCGTCGGAATCTCCGATCGTGTGTACAAGGGCTAAGTCTTCTCAATTCACACCTCCAAAATGGTAAGGGCTGTACAGCAGGGATGAGCTGGGGCTTGGTTCAAACCCAAAAGAATGGTGTCTGAGTTGGCCCAGTTAGCTGCAGCTGCCCATATTGGGTCAGAGATGTCCTGAACATCCATTGTATACATGCAGATGTGGCGTGGGGAATGCCCTAGAATCCCCTGACTGGGCCAGGATTGACAGCTTCCCTCAGTCTTCTCTTCTCATAATGGATGAGCAAATTTGGGGTGGAGGAACTTGACTGGCTTGCATAGGGTCCTGACCTCAACCCGATAGAACACCTTTGGAGTGAATTAGAACTGAGGGCTCTTGAGGGGAGTAGTAAAGCAGGGTGCTGAGATGTTTTCAGGAAGTTGTGTACAGCACCTTGTCACCCCCTCCCTCCAGTCATGATCTACCTGCATTGCATAGAGAAGCACAGAGAACCAATGATGACACCACTGGGAGTAAAAATAAGGCATATCATGAAAACAGAATGTTTTTATTCAAAAATTGGAATCATCACGTTGATGAGGGTGGAACTAGTGAAGGCCAAATATAAGCAGATTAACCTTCAGCTTTAAATGATGTATTATTGATTCCAGTTCTGCTTTTATTAATTGTTGCATTGTTACGTATGGGAATGATTCTCCTTCTCTTCCTTCAGAAGTCTTTGATCCGAGTCTCACCTGCGTGTACGCCGGCCACGTCTGCTTCACCCGGGGGAACTATACGTGACACAATGATTCCACTTATTAGTGATTAATTCATCTGCTTTAGGAGAGACAAATGTTCTGTGTGTGTATGAAGAATGGTGTGAAATGAGTAATACAGATTTGGGAAGGCTTGATTAATGTGTTGATATTGTAGTGCTAATCTTTGAGTGTAATCTTTCCTAAAATGCCCTGCGTTTTGTTAGATTGCCGCCGAGCCCGGAGTCTCCTCCATCATCCTGTTAGGTGCCCTGTCTGCCGCCATTGTAGTCACTCCGTCACCTGCAGAGCTGGACACAGAACCTTCTTGTTGCATCTGCGCTCTGCTGACGGCTCCTTCCCAGCTGGGGATCCTCTAACGACCCTTCATGAGATTTATTATGATGCGTGCCAAGCATTTTTTTTTTATTATTATTATTAGGGGGAGTTAGACCCTTTTGGGACAGTTATCAGACTTTTTTTTTTTTAATCTTGGGTTAAAGGATTAGACCTTCCATCTCAATGATCTGACACATACCGGGCAAGTTCTCGGTGGAAATCAATTTTTACGCTTTGCATTCCATGCGGCTACTGCGGAGTAATCATCGGTGGAAAATCAGTTAAAGGCCCACACGTCTGAATGGACACGCTGGACACTGGTATGGTCATTCATCAAATGTCACAGATAATTATTCAACAATTATGAATCTGGAATAACAATGTGTCTTTCATGTGAAAACTGACTCCTGTTACATTACATACAGTGCCTTGAAAAAGTATTGATACCCCTTGAAATTTTCCACATTTTGTCACGTTACAACCAAACACGTAAATGCTTTTTTGGGGGATTTTATGTGATAGAGTTCAGTGATGTCCAAACTACGGTCCTCCAGCTGTTGCAGAACTACACGTCCCATGAGGCATTGTAAAACTCTGACAGACTAAGCATGATGGGAATTGTAGTTCCTGAACAACTGGAGGGCCATAGTTTGGAGACCCCTGTCATAGACCAACACAAAGTGGCACATAATTGTGAAGTGGAAGAAAAATGATAAATGGTTTTCCATTTTTTTACACATAAATATCTGAAAAGTGTGGGGGGGGGACATTTGTATTCAGCCCCCTTTTGCTCTGATACCCCTAACAAAAATCTAGTGGAACCAATTGCCTTTTGAAGTCACCTAATAAGTAAATAAAGTCCACCTGTGTGTAATTAAATCTCAGTATAAATACAGCTGTTCTGTGAAGCCCTCAGAGAACCATAATGAACAAACAGCATAATGAAGACCAAGGAACACACCAGACAGGTCAGGGATAATGTTGTGGAGAAGTATAAAGCAGGGTTAGGTTATAAAAAAATCTCCCAAGCTTGGAACATCTCACGGAGCTCTGTTCAATCCATCATCTGAAAATGGAAAGAGTTTGGGAACAACTGCAAACCTATCAAGACATGACCGTCCACCTAAACTGACCGGCCGGGCAAGGAGAGCATTCATCAGAGAAGAGCCAAGAGGTCCATGGTAACTCTGGAGGAGCTGCAGAGATCCACAGCTCAGGTGGGATAATCTGTCCACAGGACAACTATTAGTCGTCTCTCCACAAATCTGACCTTTATGGAAGAGTGACAAGAAGAAAGACATTGGTGAAAGAAAGTCATAAGAAGTCCTGTTTGCAGTTTGTGAGAAGCCATGTGGGGGACACAGCAAACATGTGGAAGAAGGTGCTCTGGTCAGATGAGACCAAAATTGAACTTTTTGGCCTAAAAAGTAAAACGCTATGTGTGGCAGAAAACTAACACTGCACATCACCCTGAACACACCATCCCCACTGTGAAACATAGTGGTGGCAACATCATGTTGTGGGGATGTTTTCTTCAGCAGGGACAGGGAAGCTGGTCAGAGTTGATGGGAAGATGGATAGAGCCAAATACAGGGCAATCTTAGAAGAAAACAAGTCTGCAAAAGACTTGAGACCGGGGCGGAGGTTCACCTTCCAGCAGGACAACGACCCGAAACATACAGCCAGAGCTACAATGGAATGGTTTAGATCAAAGCATATTCATGTGTTGGAATGGGCCAGTCAAAGTCCAGACCTAAATCCATACCTTCCAACTTTCTGAGATGGGAAAGTGGGACATAGCAAACATATGTAGGTATAGGACACACCCTCTACCACGCCCCCTTAATAGAGAATTATACAAAAAAAAGTGATTAATTAAACCCACAAGTGATTTTTTACCACTACTATACCTTTATACTGGCTTTTGACATTT
Source organism: Lithobates pipiens (assembly GCF_037356315.1). Taxonomy (NCBI): domain Eukaryota; kingdom Metazoa; phylum Chordata; class Amphibia; order Anura; family Ranidae; genus Lithobates; species Lithobates pipiens. The sequence goes on from NW_027507785.1 coordinate 316,181,244, forward strand.
ACAAATGCAGCAATTTAGATATTGGATGAAAGGTTTAGCTCTGGGAAACACTTTTTGAAAGATAAAAAGTGCATTTTATACAAAACTATATAGACCAGACCAAAATGAGGGACAGATGAGGAGGAAAGAGGGACTTTGTTCCAAATCAGGGACAGTCCCTCAAAAACAGGGACAGTTGGGAGCTATGCCTAAATCCAATTGAGAATCTGTGGCAAGACTTGAAAATTGCTGTTCACAGACGCTCTCCATCCAATCTGACAGAGCTTGAGATATTTTGCAAAGAAGAATGGGGAGAAATGTCCCTATTTAAATGTGCAAAGCTGGTAGAGACATCCCCAAAAAGACTTGCAGCTGTAATTGCAGTGGAAGGCAGTTCTACAAAGTATTGACTCCGGGGGGGCGCCATACAAATGTACCCCCCCCACACTTTTCACATATTTATTTGTAAAAAGAAATTGAAACCCATTTATCATTTTCCTTCCACTTCACAATTATGTGGCACTTTGTGTTGGTGGATCACATAAAATCCCAATAAAATACATTTACGTTTTTGGTTGTAACATGACAGAATGTGGAAAATTTCAACGGGTATGAATATTTTTTCACGGCTTTGTAGATTCATAGTTTAGTCTAGTTGAAAAAAGACACAAGTCCATCCAGTTCAACCAATAGCAATCAAAAGTTACATCATCTAATTAGCAAACTGCTGCAGATTTGTTTACTCTTTTGTCATTGATTCTTATTAAAATTTTACTGAGAAAAAAGGCATAAAACTATCTTTAGGAGGTTTGTTATCCTTCCTGTAACAGCGCTATTTCTTGGCATGCAGTAGGTGGGTCAGTTGCTGTTGATCTGGCCTGAAGATGGAGACGACATTTTCTGTACCTGAAAATATTTTTGCATGGGGTCTCACAGCCACCTGATGCTTTTCAACCTCGCCTGGACTTTTCTGTGCTGCCATGACACCTGCACAGACATCTGATTCCAAACCTATAGTGCATGCAGATAAGATTAGTGTCACCCATTTATCCTAATACACATCTATCTATCTATCTTTCTATCTATCTATCTATCTATCTATCTATCTATCTATCTATCTATCTATCTATCTATCTATCTATCTATCTATCTATCTATCTATCTATCTATCTATCTATCCATCCCAATATCCATCCATCCATGCTTCTGTCCATCTATCCATCCCATTATTCATCCAAGTTTCCATCTATCCGTACCAATATGCACCCATCCACTGTGTCCCAATATACAGTATCTCACAAAAGTGAGTACACCCCTCACATTTTTGTAAATATTTTATTATATCTTTTCATGTGACAACACTGAAGAAATGACACTTGTCTACAATGTAAAGTAGTGAGTGTACAGATTGTATAACAGTGTAAATTTGCTGTCCCCTTTAAAATAACTCAACACACAGCCATTAACGTCTAAACCGCTGGCAACAAAAGTGAGTACACCCCTAAGTGAAAATGTCCAAATTGGGTCCAAAGTATCAATATTTTGTGTGGCCACCATTATTTTCCAGCACTGTCTTAACCCTCTTGGGCATGGAGGTCACCAGAGCTTCACAGGTTGCCACTGGAGTCCTCTTCCCCTCCTCCATGATGACATCACAGAGCTGGTGGATGTTAGAGACCTTGTGCTTCTCCACCTTCCATTTGAGGATGCCCCACAGATGCTCAATAGGGTTTAGGTCTGGAGAAATGCTTGGCCAGTCCATCACCTTTACCCTCAGCTTCTTTAGCAAGGCAGTGGTCATCTTGGAGGTGTGTTTGGGGTGATTATCATGTTGGAATACTGCCCTGCGGCCCAGTCTCTGAAGGGAGGGGATCATGCTCTGCTTCAGTATGTCACAGTACATGTTGGCATCCATGGTTCCCTCAATGATCTGTAGCTCCCCAGTGCCGGCAGCACTCATGCAGCCCCAGACCATGACACTCCCACCACCATGCTTGACTGTAGACAACACACACTTGTCTTTGTCCTCCTCACCTGGTTGCCCCCACACACGCTTGACCCATCTGAACCAAATAAGTTTATCTTGGTCTCATCAGACCACAGGACATGGTTCCAGTAATCCATGTCCTTAGTCTGCTTGTCTTCAGCAAACAGTTTTCAGGCTTTCTTGTGCATCATCTTTAGAAGAGGCTTCCTTCTGGGACGACAGCCATGCAGACCAATTTGATGCAGTGTGCGGTGTATGGTCTGAGCACTGACAGGCTGACCCCCCCCCCCCGCCCCTTCAACTTTTGCAGCAATGCTGGCAGCACTCATACGTCTATTTCCCAAAGACAACCTCTGGATATGACGCTGAGCACGTGACCTCAGCTTCTTTGGTCGACCATGGTGAGGCCTGTTCTGAGTGGAACCTGTCCTGTTAAACTGCTGTATGGTCTTGGCCCCCGTGCTGCAGCTCAGTTTCAGGGTCTTGGCAATCTTCTTATAGCCTAGGCCATCTTTATGTAGAGCAACAATTCTTTTTTTCAGATCCTCAGAAAGTTCTTTGCCATGAGGTGCCATGTTGAACTTCCAGTGACCAGTATGAGAGAGTGAGAGCGATAACACCAAATTTAATAGGCCTGCTCCCCATTCACACCTGAGACCTTGTAACACTAACGAGTCACATGACACCGGGGAGGGTAAATGGCTAATTGGGCCCAATTTGGACATATACACTTAGGGGTGTACTCACTTTTGTTGCCAGCGGTTTAGACATTAATGGCTGTGTGTTGAGTTATTTTGAGAGGACAACAAATTGACACAGTTATACAAGCTGTACACTCACTACTTTACATTGTAGACAAGTGTCATTTCTTCAGTGTTGTCACATGAAAAGATAGAATAAAATATTTACAAAAAATGTAAATGTAAAGAGGGGTGTACTCACTTTTGTGAGACACTTTACATCCATATATCCCAAAATCCATCCATCCAGCCATCTATACATCTACCTATCAGAATACACATCTATCCATCCACCTATCCATCCATCTATCCCAATACACATCTATCCATCCCAATATCCATCTATCCATGCATCTGTCCATCCATCCACCCAACCAAACCCAATCTTTAAGCCAGTTTCCATCTATCCATCCATCCCATTATTCATCCTAGTTTCCATTTATCCATTCCAAAATCCATCAATCCATCTATCCCAATATCCATCCATCTAAACGAATACACATATATCCATCCATCTATCCATCCCAATATCCATCCATCCATCAACCTATCCCAATATACATCTATCCATCCCAGTATTCATCCCAACATCCATCTATCCATCCCAATATCCATTCATCTATCCCAATACCCATCTATCCATCACAATATTCATCCATTCATCTATTCCAATAACCCAATACCAGTATCCATCTATCAATCCCAATATCCCTCCATCCATGCATCTGTCCATTCATCCACCCATCTATCCCAATACACATCTATCCATCCTAATATCCATCCATCCACCCCAATATCCATTCATCTATCCTAATATCCATCTATTCCAATACACATCTATCCCAATACCCATCTATCCATCCCAATATCCATCCATCCACCCACCCATCCATCCATCTATCCCAATATACATCTATCCATCACAATATTCATCCATTCATCTATCCCAAAATCTATCCATTTCTCCCAATATACATCAATCCATTCCAATATCTATCCATCTATACCAGTATCCATCGATCAATCCCAATATCCCTCCATCCATGCATCTGTCCATCCATTCATCCACCCATCTATCCAAATATCTATCTATCTATTTATCTATCTATCTATCTATCTATCTATCTATCTATCTATCTATCTATCTATCTATCTATCTAATATCTCTCTATTTATTTATTTATCTATCTATTCAATATCTGTATTACCTATCTATCTCAATGACCCACCCAATATCCATCTATTCATCTATACATTCAATATCTATCTATATATCTATACAATATCTTCTGACTGTGAATCTATCTATCTATCTATCTATCTATCTATCTATCTATCTATCTATCTATCTATCTATCTATCTATCTATCTATCTATCTATCTATCTATCTAATCTATCTATCACAAAATTGATATTTCCTTAGACAATCACCAACCTCTCAAAAATGTAAGTATTACATAGTTGAGGATTCAGGTTTCCATGCTATCCCCAACTAAATCTGCTCCTCTCCCTCTATGATTTCTCTTCTAGGTAGGTAGGCGGTGAGTAGGCAGGTGTGTCTTCTGCCTTTATTCCTGAAGTTTAGCCGCAGAAGACCCATGCTGATCATCTCGTTATCTCTCACGCACTAGCAGTAGTTTGGTACTGCTAACCTACAAGAGACATTTATATCTTTTGAATGTCTCATACCGGCGGATGTCCAATTCCAGCTTACAGCCAAATCTCCCGGAAATCTACTTTACAGAATGGTTGCGTTAGTATTAAGTTTAAACACAAAATATATGCAGAATTCTCCATAAACACGGAGGGTATATAGAAGTATTTAGGCGTCATAGGAATTGGCGTCTCGTAGTTATCTAGTCCGTATCCTCGTTATCATCCTCAATTATTTTATGAGCATCTGACATTGGATGTGATTGGCCCGTGGCAGCGCCCGGTCTTCCAGCAGTTAACAAGTTTAATTAGAAATGCCAATCAAGGCTCAGGCTGCTCTCTATTCATTGCGGTATGGATCCACTATTGAATGGTTAATTAGAGGCCGTATCGACAACCGCACTGACGCTGGTAAGTGATGGTAAGTAAATATTCTGAGCAGACAGTTAAACATGTTTGCAGGCCCGAGGTGAGAGAAAGATAACCAAGCATAAAAAGGGCTCTGCTGGACTTCAAGGGGACCTGTCACCTTCTTAGTGACAAGGAAGCCGGATTGGCTGAAACTGCTAACAATTAACCACTTCAGCCCCGGAAGGTTTTACCCCCTCCCCCCCCCCCCCTTCATGACCATTTTTTTGCGATACGGCACTGCGTTATTTTAACTGACAATTGCGTGGTCGTGCAACTCTGTACCCAAATAAAACCCATGTCCTTTTTTCCCCCTCAAATAGAGCTTTCTTTTGGTGGTATTTAATCACCTCGGCCGTAAAAAAAAAACAATTTCTTCTCTTCTGCTATGAAACACGTCCAATAAATAAAAAAAAAAAAAAAAAATCTAATTTCTTCACCAATTTAGTCCAATATATATTCTGCTACAAATTTTTGTTTAAAAAATCCCAATAAGCGTATTTTATTTTTTTTGGCTTGCGCAAAAGTTCAAGCGTCTGCAAACTATGGGATATATTTATGGAATTCTTATTTCTTTTTTTTTTTTTTTACTAGTAATGCCGGCGATCAGCGATTTTTAGCGGGGCTGCTACATTGCGGCGGACAAATCTGAACCTATCTGATGTTTTTTGGGGAGCAGTGACTCCAATACAGTCATCAGTGGTAATAAAAATGCACTGTCACTGTATTAATATAGAAAGAGAAGTTCCCTGTCAGGTGCGTGTATGGAGATCGAGATGCTAAGAGGTCTCCCCTTGCGGCTAAGTGCAGAGCGTTCCTGGAGTTGGGAACAGGAAGCACAGTGCCCAAAGGAGCACGGTTGGCCAGGTGCTTGCTTGCAGTCCGATGAGCTCGGCCACTGAGGGATGGCCGGAGCAGGCGGAGCAGAACTTGCTGTGTTCAGATAAACTGAGAAACCTGGAGCCAGGCCAGGGGTCATACACAGATAAGCCAGTCCAGAGCATACACAGGGGCAAGCCAAGGTCATACACAGGCAGGGTCCAGGTACAAGCCGAAGGTCAAGCCGGGAGATTAGGAAGCAGCAGCAGAGTCCGGGAGCAGGCCAATGGTCAAACTAGGAGATCAGGAAGCGAGGTCAAGGCAAGCCGGGTCACAACGGGTATCACAGATCAGGAAGCAAGGTCAAGGTAAACAAGGGAGTTGAGGAGATTATCCAGCAATGTCCCGTGGTCACAGGCTGGCTTAAATAGGGCCACTGGTGCCAGCGTCTGTCACGCCACTTGCGCGCCGTTGCACACGCGCGTGCGCCAATGCACGCCATCGTGCACCAATGCGCACTGCTGCGCGGTGTGCGCTCGTGCACGTCTCGGGACCCCCTATGGGCATCCATGAATGTTCTGGGCAATATTGCCAGTACCGTGATGGCCATGTCCCTGACATTCCCCTTAGGGTTTGGACTTTAACGGCACTCAGATAAATGCATTCATGTAGTAGAAAAATTATTCATATATTTTATGAGAAATACAGAGATTAAAACATATGTAATGGAGTATGCATCAGCCACTACTGATGATGGGAAATGGTTGTCCCACACGTAGGAAGCCCTCCTTGTTTGGGCTCCTGATTCTCACTCGGATGACTATCTCTTTTAATGTAACAACTTATACTGGATCCTTCAGGGCGATAGCGGTTTCCCGGGGCCACATTGTACTTCCTGTTTTTAATCCAATGGAGTGTGCTATAAGCACCTGATTGCTGCAATTGTGTTGAATGCAATAGATATGTGTATAGCAAGTTTATTGTTAATAATATGTATAGGAATTGATTGTACTTATTCCTGTAGAGCTACTATATCCTTTTTACCCCTGAGGAAGGAGTATCTCCAGTAGACTCCAAAATGCATCGAGTGAAGGACTATCTCTATCTCTCATATATTTGTAACTATTGCATCATCGGTAGTGGCTGTTATGTATACACCATAACATATATAGTTACATAGTTACTAAGGTTGAATAAAGACACCAGTCCAACCTGAGTGAGTGTCTACAACTGTCCCTATCCCTGTACATTACACACTCACATTGGTCTCTACCACCAAGGAGCCCACAATCCAAGGTCCCCATTCATATACTAGGGCCAATTTTGGACAGAAGCCAATTAACCTACCAGCATGTTTTTGGAGTGTGGGAGGAAACTGGAGTACCCGGAGGAAACCCACGCAGGCACAGGGAGAACATGCAAACTCCAGGCAGGTTGTGTCGTGGTAGGGATTCGAACCAGCGACCCTTTTTACTGCTAGGTGAGAGTGCTAACCACTACACCTCTTAGGGCTTGGACTTTAACGGCGCTCAGATAAATGTAACGCATTAATGTAGTAGAAAAAGTATTCATGTATTTTATTAGAAATACAAAGATTAAAACATATGCACCACTGTACTGCACCACTGTGCTGCACCACAAATGTACAGTGCTGCAGCACATTTATCTGAGCGCCGTTAAAGTCCAAGCCCTAAGAGGAACTTCTCTTTCTCTATTTACACATTAGGATGTGCACTGTGAAATCATCACTGACATTTTTGTATTTTGTCACTGTACTAATGACACTGGCAGGGAAGTGGTTAACATCAGTGGTGATCAAATAGTTAAATGTGTTCCTCGGGAGTGCTTTCTAACTGTGTGTGTGTGGGGGGGGGGGGGGTGCTTTGACTGGAGGAAAACAGAGATCCGTGTTTCTAAGCAGAAACACAAGATCTCCATTTTCCCCTCTGACAGTACGGCGGTCTGCCTTGTTTACAATTTTTTATTTATTTTTTTGGGGGGGGAGGGTTTGGGGGAATAGGGAGAACAATTGTATAGATGTAAGTAATTGATGTAATAAGAAATTTAGACATAGGAATGTGACTTTTATTATGTGCATCTGTCTACATCTGTTTATACAATAAAAGAGAGAATAATAAAAAAAATAAAAAAATACATAGGCAGACCGCCATTCTGCCTCTCCTCAGAACGATGGCTGGGTCCAATCACAGCGGGAGCGGGTCGTGCGTGGCGCATGCGCGCTCCCCAAACCAAGTGCACGAAATCACGTACCTGTACGTGATTTTGCGTAGGAGGGACGCCCTGCCACAGTATACGCCCTGCCGCAGTATATGTGGGTGGGGCGGTCCAGAAGTTGTTAAAGAAGAGTTCCTAAAGCCAAACTTTCTTTTAAAAAAAATTATTTTGAAGGGTTAAACCCCCCCCCCCCCAGGTAAGTCTCAAATACTCTATGTCACATATGCTCTTGCCCTCCTCTCCCGCTCCCTGCTTTAGATTTAGATACTTAAATAAATACTTAGATAGTTAAAATGAATCCGATGATTTGGCCCACATTGGGAAAAGCACAAGCTGACTTTAAAGCACACCTTCCGACTTTTTGAGATGGGAATGAGGGACACCTATCAGCAAAAGTATGCAGGCATAGGACACACCCCTTGCCACGCCTTCTTAAAGGAGAATTGTACAAAAAAAACAAGATTGGTTAAACCCACAAGAGATTTTTTTTACCACCAGTTTCATAGTTAGTAAGGTTGAATAAAGACACCAGTCCATCCAGTTCAACCTGAGTGAGTGTCTACAGTTGTCCCTGTACATTGCACACTCACATTGGTCCCTACCTTCAAGCAGCCAACAATCCAAGGTCCTCATTCATATACTAGGGACAATTTTGGACAGAAGCCAATTAACCTACCTGCATGTCTTTGGGAGGAAACCGGAGTACCCGGAGGAAACCCACGCAGGCACAGGGAGAACATGCAAACTCCAGGCAGGTAGTGTGGTGTGGTTGGGATTTGAACCAATGGCCCTTCTTACTGCTAGGTGAGAGTGCTACCCACTACACCACTGTGTTGCCCGCACTACTATTCCTTTATATTGGCTTTTGGAATTTACAGATGTAGCAATTTAGAAATCAGATGAAAGGTTTAGCACTGAAAAACACTTTTTGATAGCTAAAAAGTGCATTTTATAAACAACTATATAGATCAGAGCAACATGAGGGACAAATGATGAGGACGGAGGGACAGAGGGACATTGCTCCAAATCGGGGACAGTTGGGGGCAGGGCTGTCTTTAAGGCAGGGCAAAAGGGGCAGCTGTCCTGGGCCCTGTCATTGTTGTGGGGCCCAAAGCAGCTGCCTCATACTTGCCAACTATCCCAGTTTAAATTTCCTTGTCCCTTGAAGTTTTATCCCTGCTGTTGTGTACAGATGACTCACCTGCAGACCCTGTGTTTACATGTAAATAACTGCCATGCATATGTAAATAGCAGCAGCGTTACTAAGCAAAGAGCTCTGGCCATCTGCATTGATATGTAAATAAAGGCAGCATTCATATGTATATCATGCTTCTCTGCAGTGAGAAGATGATGTGCTGTAACCTCTAGCAATCAGTGAGCAGTATTACTGTACAGTAATCTCTAGCAACTAATTAACCAGCAGAAATCATTTGCTGTAACCTCTAGCAACTAATCAGTGAGCCGTAATGTGTGCTGTAACTTCTAGCAACCAGTCAGTAAGCAGTAATGATATGCTGTAACCTCTGGCAACCAATCACAATTGCTGCCTGATCTGATACAGTAAACTGATTTTAAGTCTAGCTGCTATTTATTGTATGTCTCAGAGCAGGTGGAGAGTGAAATTGCATGGGGGGGCCCCCAAATTTTTTTTTGCCCGGGGTCCAATCAATATTAAAGACGGCCCTGGTTGGGGGGTATGTTTAAAGCGCGGCTCTTCTCAAGTCTTTCTATCTTATTATGAAAATTCTCTTTTCCAAAGTGCCCCATTGGTCAGCCCCTGCCCAAAATAACCAGCTTTGTGCCTCAATTACCCATCTAAAATGATAATTTCCACTAAAAAGCCATAAAAGATCTTTATGCAGCAGCAAAACAAAGGCTGCAATATGTTGAGCATTATGCGGCGAGGCCCTGAGCAAAGACCATGTCATTGTCACATACGGACGGCGGACACAGAACCACAAGCGGGATGCCGACGGATCCAGACATGAGTCAGGCTCAGAAAATGCTGAAAGATGTTTGAAACGGCTCTTTGTCATCCAGCAAAAGACAACATTTTTGGTGTTTTTTTTCTTTCGCTCACTCTCTGCTATTGCAAGCACACAGCTAATTAGTCCTTGAATGCAATGCATTATTCCGGGCCGGATATGATCTATAAGATATTGTGCTGTGAAATCCAAAGAATAGGCTAATTCTGTTAGCGGGGTTAATGTTATTCACTCCTACTTTAGTTTGAAAGGACACATAAAAGTAGGCCTGTTGTAGGCCCAAGCCAGCTGTGGTCAGTGCTGAAAGTTTGAAGTTCTTTGTAGGCTGTTGGACAAGCGATCCCATTGTTGTCCCCTCCCGCGGTCTAATCTAACAAACACCCATGTGCCCGCTGTTCGGGGGCGTTTCGAGCTTGAGGAAGGCTAGCGAATGTTTGTGCTGATAACCAAGGTATTGCAAGCATTGAACCTACGCGCTCCGAAGACACAAAAGCTCCTCCAGAAGACAAAGGCCCCTCTCCGAGACAATGTGTTGGGTGCCTTGTTTGCGTGTGTTGGGCCCCATTGAGAGACAATGTTTGGCGACCACAAACAAAGCATTTGTAGTGACTTGGCAGTTACTCACAAGAGGCACGAGGTTCTTACTCTCCATAACAATGACTCAGTATCGCTACTGGAAAGAATGGCACTTGTTACTTTATATATAAACATTTTGATGAACTCAGCTCCAACGCTTTGTTGGTTAAGAGCTGGTTTAAAGGGAACCTTTCAAGACAACAGTATGATGTCATCAAAGGCTTATTCTTATTCTTTATTCAAACTTTGTACTAAAGGGATAATATACACTATATTACCAAATGTACTGGGACGCCTGCTTTTACACACACGTGAACTTTAATGGTATCCTAGTCTTATGCTTCCGACGGGAAATGTTGGATGTGAGCTTGTTGGTGGTAAGTCTGACCATGGGTATGCTCCATCGGACTTGTCGGAAGTTTCCAGGAACAAAGGTTGGCTAGCATACTCTCAAATTTTCCGCCAACTAATGTTTGTCGTCAGACTTTCTGAACCTGTGTACACGGAATCAATGCTCACCCAGGGCCGTCTTTAAGGCAGGGCAAAAGGGGCAGCTGCCCTGGGCCCTGTCATTGTTGTTGGGCCCAAAGCAGCTGCCTCATACTTGCCAACTATTCCAGTTTACATTCCCTTGAAGTTTTAGTCCTGTGCTGCTACTAATGCTGCCCAGCTCTGCCCTATTGTTGTGTACAGATGACTCACCTGCAGACCTGTGTTTACATGTAATTACTGGCATTCATATGTAAATAGCAGTGACATGCATATGTAAATAGCTGAGGCCAACTGCATTGATATGTAAATAAAGGCACCATTCATTCAGGTATATCATGCCCCCCTGCAGTGAGGAGAAGATGTGCTGTAACCTATAGCAACCAGTGAGCAGTGTTACTGTACAGCAATCTCTAGCAGCCAATCAACAAGCAGAAATGTGCTGTAACCTCTAGCAACTAATCAGTGAGCCTTAAGGAGTGCTGTAACCTCTAGCAACCAGTCAGTAAGCAGTAATGATATGCTGTAACCTCTGGCAACCAATCGCAATTGCTGCCTGATCTGATACAGTAAACTGATTTTAAGTCTAGCTGCTATTTATTGTATGTCTCAGAGAAGGTGGAGAGCAAAATTGCATGGGGGGAGGGGGGCCCTAAGAAAATTTTTGCCCAGGGTCCAATCAATATTAAAGACGGGCCTGTGCTCACCAAACACAACATTAGCAGAAGGAGCCCAAAGGGTTGCGCATGACTATTGTACTTCCTTTTTTATCAGCTCGCCGTACGTCTTGTACGTAATTGTTGGCCAACATTTGTGTGACCGTGTGTATGCAAGACAAGTTGGAGCCAACAACCTTCGAACAAAATTCCACTGTATTGTTGTTGGAAAGTCCGATCGTGTGTACGGGACATTATTCGTCTATAAGGTTTAATATTGAGTTGTCCCACCCATTGCAGCTATAACAGCTTCAAATCTTCTGGCAAGGCCGTCCACAAGGTTCAGGAGGGTGTCTATGTGAATGTTTGACCATTCTTCCAGAAGCGCATTTGTGAGGTCAAGCACTCATGTGGACGAGAAGGTCTGGCTCGCAGTCTCCACTCGAATTCATCCCAAAGGGGTTCTATCGGGTTGAGGTCAGGATTCTGTGCAGGCCAATTAAGTTCCTCCACCCCAAACTCGCTCATCCATGTCTTTATGGACCTTGCTTTTTCGCATTGGTGTGCAGTCATGTTGGAACAGGAAGGGGCCATCCCCAAACTTCTCCCATAAAGTTGGGAGCATGAAATTGTGCAAAATGTCTTGGTATGCTGACGCCTTAAGAGTTCCCTTCACTGGAACTAAGAGCCCAAGCCCAACCCCTGAAAAACAACCACACACCACAATCTCCCCTCCACCAAATAATTTGGACCAGTGCACAAAACAAGGTCCATAAAGACAAGGATGAGTGTGTTTGGGATGGAGGAACTTGCCTGGCCTGATCTAAACCCAAATAGAACACCTTTGGGATGAATTAGAGTGAAAACTGTGAACCAGGCCTTCTCGTCCACATCAGTGCCTGAATGCACAAATGCGCTTCTGGAAGAATGATCAAACATTCCCATAGACACACTCCTTAACCTTGTGCACAGCCTTACCAGAAAATTGAAGCTGTTATAGCTGCAAAGGGTGGGCCCACTCAATATTGAACCCTACGGACTAAGAACAGGATACCATTAAAGTTCAAATTTACATAGTAGGTCAGGTTGAAAAAGACACGAGTCCATCAAGTCCAACCTGTGTGTGTGAATATATGTCAGCATTACATTGTATATCCCTGTATGTTGTGGTCGTTCAGGTGATTATCTAACAGTTTTTTTAAACTATCAATGCCCCCCACTGAGACCACCGCCTGTGGAAGAGAACTTCACATCCTTGCAGCTCTTACAGTAAAGAACCCTCTACACAGTTTAAGGTTAAACCTCTTTTATTCTAATTTTAATGAGTGGCCAATTTAATGAGTATAGCAATTACAAATTTTTAATCAAAACAAGGCAATAGCTCCAACCAGGGAGCAAATGTAAGAAACAGTAAAGAATTAAGACAGAGGCAATGGTTGCCAGTTATCCAACTTCAAGGGTTCAGCTAGGACAACTAGGCACCAAAATAGTTGCAGCCAGGGGAAGGAAAAGAAAGAAAGAAAGAGGAAGGGGGTCCCAGGAGCCGTCGTGGCACTTCGTGGCGGGGCTCTGTGGCTTACGCATGCATTTGCAAATGTGTGCAGACTAAACCCCTATTTTTAACACATATTGTTAGACAGGTCAATTGGTCGTCTGTGGGCTGGTGGTAAGTAAAGCTTGTTTTTTTCCTCGGTTCATCCTTGGGTTTGTTTGTATATATTTGGTAAGGAGACAGCCCATATCACGTCTCCAGAAGGGGGCTTGTGTGTGGGTGCAGCGTGGTATGCCAACAGCATCTGCGGAAGGGGTGGAATGTGTCCTTGGCCAGGCGGAACCCAAGTTGGGAGGCTTCCAGATAGGATGGCGTATCTCTGCACTTTTCCTACTCCTCCGGAACCTCTCACTGACACTAAGCACTTTCCCTGCGACAAGTAACCTGTCCCTACTCTAGTCACACGCAAAATGCGTGCCAAGCCAAGGAGCCAAGGCCTTAAATAGACTCTGCCCAACCCAAGATGGTCACCAGAGTCATATGGGGTGCCAGCATCCAATCAGATAGCTGCCCCCGTGACTCAGAAAACCATAGAGGAACTAAAGTCCTCTGGACTTCCTCTCCCTCTGCAATGTTGCTATGGATGAGCAGCACCTGCAATGGAGAAAGCAGTTGAGCAGCACCTACCTACACTCCGGGGGCAAGAAATTTTCGACCCAGGGTGCCAAATTTTATTATAGCGCTTGATTCTTAAAGGCTTACTTCAATTTTGGCATGGATCAATGCCTGGGTAATTCGATGTTGCGTAGCGAGGATACAAAGCATGGCGGTTTTCCAAGATCATGCTATTGTCTTTTTAGCCCCAGCAGTGATTTGAAGAAGGAGTTGAAATTGTGATGTGGTGAGCTTGAGTGGATAACTGTTTAACAGAGTAATCCCAGGGTCGAGTTGTATATCGGTATTGAACAGATTGGTGAGAATGAAAAATACTTCGGCCCAAAAAGACCACAACACTGGGCAAGTTCAATAGATCTGCAGATATGAAGCAGACTCCCCACAGCCTCTGAAACAAGCTGGACATACTTCGCTATCCTTTGTAGCACTAGATAACACCCGGACAACACTTTATAGACAGTTTCTAATGCCGAGATATTTTGGGGCGATTTATGAGTTGCTAGCCTAATATCCATCAAGTCTTCAGGCGTAAGGTCCAAAGACAGGTCTGTTGTCCATCTGTCCACATAGGTGGGGAAAGGCAAATTTTTAAAGTGAAGAATGCAAACATGCTTGGTTTTAGTTTTGGATAGAGTAGGATTAGAACCCCTGTTAAGTTTATTATTGCTTCCTGTGTCCTCACTGGGTGGTAACCATTGTCACCGAGACAAAAAGTGAGGGGAAATCCAAAATTTTTTTGAGTTGTTGTCAGAACAAGAGTTGATGGAAAAGCCTATAATGCCAATAGCTGTTCCTTTGACAAATCTCATATATGGGAATTATGTTCACTTTGGAGAGATTTTCTTTCATTTCCTGTTGTTTTTCTGGAAAGGAAGTGAAGAAAAATCTCCCCCAAGTGGGGCACAGGAATCAAAGAAAAAAATACCTGATAGAGGCGTCTAAAGCTTCCATACTCAAATCTAAAATGAAATATAGCTTTACATACACTTTAAAGTAAATAAGTAAAGTTCAAAAATACAGTGATTAGGGCTGAGCAAAAATGAAGGGTTTAATTCCATTGAAATGTTAAAGTAAATTTGGAGATTTTGGTCATTTTGGCAAAATGTTTATTTATTTTTTTAAGTTCCTCGGTGCGGTGCTTTGTTGAAGCCCAGTGAACAAAAAAAAAAAAGTGAACCGTGAAATCACAGCACACCAAAAAAGGTACATAATGGCCAACCCTCCTAAGAGAAAGGGCCTCTAAGGCCCCGTACACACGATCGAATTGTCCGGCAAACTTAGTCCGGCAAACAATCTGGCGGATAGTCCGGCGGACTTTCTACCGAACGGACTTGGCCACACACGGACACACAGAAAGTCCAGCGTTTGCTAGCGCAATGACGTACAGCACGTACGACGGGACTAGAAAAAGGAAGTTCAATAGCCAGTAGCCAATAGCTTCCTTTTCGTACTTGCTTCTGAGCATGCTTCATTCTTAGTCCGTCGAACTAGCACACTGACGTATTGTCCGCTGAAACCCAGGTCCGCCGGACTTTACGCTGAGAAAGTCCGCTGAAGCCCACACATGATCGGATTGTCCGGTGAAATGCGTTTCGGCGGACTAAGTACGCCGGACAATTTGATCGTGTGTACGCGGCATAACCCTGAACCTCCCGGGGCGCAAGATTCCTTAGGGACCATCCGGTCAGCCAAGTATTTGGTGAGGGGCTCTCCTGAAGAGAGACCCCTCTGGATGGGGAGAAGCAAAAGACCAGATCCTCCCAACAACATCAGGGCATGACCTGCACCCTCCGTCTATGTGCAAAAACCCACAAAAAAAAACCCCCACACGTGTAGTGCTTGTGCCCGTGACAAACATAAAAAGTGCCTTGCAATACACAGCGGGCCTTTTGGCCAGTATAAAAATTGCCCTGGCTAGCCAAAAGGCCACATCCGAAGGAGCTGTTGAAGAAAAGCATAGGTAATGTGTCCTTGTGTGGGTAAAACACCAATGGTGTGCAGTCCAAAAGTGTTTTTCTGGTACCCCTGAGGTACCACCCCCAAGTGGCACATCATTGGGAGCTCCTTTGCCTCCCAGCCGTAGCCAGACAAATGAAACTCCATCCCTACCAGAAAGCCCTACCTTCAACTGGGGACAATCCTGGTGCTCCAGCCAGAATCAACCCGGGAGGAAAAAAGGCCTTTCCACCACTCCCACACATCAGGATGGATACTAACCAGCGCCCCCCACTAAACAAGAGGCACCGGCAATCTCCCTCTAAAAAAACGATGAACAGATTTGTTTGTTTTTTTAAGTCCCGTGGTGTAGTGAAACACACTCACAAAAATGTAACACGTAACAAAAAAAAGTGTGCACATGGTCATCCTCTGAAGAGAAAGGACCCTTGCCCTGATCCTCCGGGTCAAAGGCTCCTGACAGGGACTTTAGTATTCACTGGCCCACCTGGTCGAAACCAGGTGCACCCCGTTCTTTGGGAGGGCTGCCTAAACAGACCAGCCCCGGGTACTAGGTGGGGCTCCCCTGAAGGGTGACCCCATAAGAGGGGGCAAACCTGACCAGAAGGCCATGTGCCCTTCCCCCAAGACTTTCAGGACAGGCTCAAGGACCTAGACCCTACTAATCGGGAGGTGAGAAAATGCATACGTGCTGTGCAAAGAGTGCAGTGACAAACCCAAATATCGAAAAGGGAAAAGGGGAAGTGGATAAGTATATAAGAGCAGATACTAAACCTGATCTTATCAAAATGTATTGCACTTGAGGAGAAGGCAAGATTATGGTTGCTCTTGGTGGTTTTTAATGGTGCAATGTGAGTTTTCACTGTCACAGCCAATCACAGTGATCAGGTGATCGGGAAGTCCGTCTTGCTCCCTCATTATAAAGACCTTGTTAAACAGCCACTGGGACAGGGCAGGAAGAAGTTAATATACTGCACCGGGGTATGTACAATATATGCTGAGCTCCTCGTGTTGCACTCCATGTGTGGCTAAGCTCCGTATAAGTACTATGCAGATGGGCTGATTTGTGAAAAGTCCTTACAAATTCTGGCCACGGGGCTGGTAACCGGAACTCTCCTGTTCTTTCTGCGCCTCCGGGGGCAAATCTGCAACACTTTCCTCCTCGAACAAATGTTTTGTTTTTTTAACAAATCACCATCTAATGTTTATTGCAGGTAAAAGCAATTCTCAAAACATACTTGTAATTGTCTTCTTTGTCTGTCTAGCTTCAAGCAATTGCCGTGTTGTTTACATATAAATATGCAGAAAATCAACGAAGAAGAGTATGAGAACATAGCCAAGGAATCAGCTTTTTAAGCAAGAGGAGCTAAAAAACAAAACAAAAAAACAAGCCAATTTAGTTAAGCCTTGGCTCACACCTATGCCTGCACATCTGCACATGTGTAGCATGTAAGGCATCCCATTCATTTTAATGGTTGCTCTTCATCTGACCAGAGCACCTTCTTCCACATGTTTGCTGTGTCCCCCACATGGCTTCTCACTAACTGCAGACTTCTTATGGCTTTCTTCTGGTCACTCTTCCATAGAGACCAGATTTGTGGAATACAGGACTAATAGTTGTCCTGTGGACAGATTCTCCCACCTGAGCTGTGGATCTCTGCAGCTCCTTCAGAGTTCCCATGGACCTCTTGGCTCTTCTCTGATGAATGCTCTCCTTGCCCGGCCGGTCAGTTTAGGTGGACGGCCATGTCTTGGTAGGTTTGCAGTTGTGCCATGCTCTTTCCATTTTCTGATGATGGATTGAACAGAGCTCCGTGAGATGTTCAAAGCTTGGGATATTAATTTATAACCTAACCCTGCTTTATACTTCTCCACAACTTTATCCCTGACCTGTCTGGTGTGTTCCTTGGCCTTCGTAATGCTGTTTGTTCACTAAGTGTCTCTAACAAACCTCTGTTGGTTTCACAGAACAGCTGTATTTATACTGAGATTAAATTACACGCAGGTGGACTCTATTTACTAATTAGGAAACTTCTGAAGGCAATTGGTTCCACTAGATTTTATTTAGGGGTATCAGAGTAAAGGAGGCTAAATACAAATGTACCCCACACTTTTCACATATTTATTTGTAAAAAAAAAAAATTCAAAACCATTCATAATTTTATTTCCACTTCACAATTATGTGCCACTTTGTGTTAGTCTATCATATAAAATCCCAATAAAATACATTTATGTTTTTGGTTGTAACATGACAAAATGTGAAAAAATTCAAGGGGTATGAATACTTTTTCAAGGCACTGTATATTCTGTAAATATAAAAGTTTCCATATTTGATATATAAGAAAACGAAAAATCTCCTACAGTGGTTCTAAAAGCAGAAGTTTTGTTTTTACCTTAATGCATTCTCTGGGTTCAGCTCCCAGCCCCCCTATACTTACCTGAGCCCCATCTCGATTCAGCAATGTGCATGAGAGCAGCGGCTCTCTTGTGTCTCTCTTTCCTCGTTGGCTCATACAGTAATGAAATTGATTGGCTCCTGCTACTGCCAATCACAACCAGTGAGCCAATGAGGAGGGAGCGGGGGGCGGGTCGTGCTCTGTGTGTGAATGGACAATGTCCATTAAAAGGAGCACAGCCCGGAGAGGCTTACTATTGGGAGCACTCAGCAGGGGGGAGTAGCTGGGACCAAAAAAGAAGAAGAGGATGGGGACTGAGCACAGAGCAGGTAAGTATAACACGTTTGTTTTTTTTGTTTTTTTAAATTAGAATCTTTAGAATCACTTTCAGCATAGCTGAAAAGCCAAAACTAAAGTATGGAATGTAAAATGCCCTTTTCAGGTGTTTTTTGCCATCCGCATTCTATTAGGGAGCATTACCTTTAGACTCAACAGGAAGTATTTAAAAATCTGTCCTAATTAAGGGTAATCCCTTCTAATGCCGCGTACACACGGTCGGACTTTCCGACGGAAAATTGTGCGATCGCAGCTTGATGTCGGAAATTCCGACCCTGTGTAGGCTCCATTGGGCAGTTTCCATCTGAATTTCCGTCACACAAAATTTGAGATCTGGTTCTCAAGTTTTCCGACAACAAAATCAGTTGTCGGAAATTCCTAACGTGTGTAGACAATTCCGACGCACAAAGTGCCACGCATGCTCCGAATCAAGCAGAAGAGCCGCACTGGCTATTGAACTTCATTTTTCTCGGCTCATCGTACGTGTTGTACTTCACCGCGTTCTTGACGTTCGGAATTTCCGACCAACTTTGTGCGACCGTGTGTATGCAAGACAAGATCGGAAAAAAAAACCCATGGGATTTTGTTGTCGGAATGTCCGATCGTGTGCACGGGGAATTGGACTGTTTTCATAGTACAAAAAGTTGGAAATTTTCCTCTTTGTTCCTATCATTTTAGGTTCTAGTGACAAACATTACCAAGAACATAAGGAATAGAATAGGGGAATAGATAATGGATCTGAGATTGAAGCCTCACACCATGGGTTGGTAGTCACGAGTTAAATTTATACCAATGTAGGATCAGGTGGAAGACTGTGCAAGAAAGCCAACGCATTTTAAGGGCCAAACCTTGCACCTTCATAAGGGCGATGAAGACCATTCATTGTTCATCATCAGTCAGTTTAATCAACCTATGTATACATAGGGGTTGATTTAGGAAAACTGGAGAGTGCAAAATCTGGTGCAGCTCTGCATGGAAACCAATCAGCTTCCAGATTTTTATTTTTGTCAAAGCTTAATTGAACAAGCTGAAGTTAGAAGCTGATTGGCTACTATGCGGAAAAGGTCCGATTGGATTATATTGTCAGAAAAATACGATCGTGTGTGGGCTCTATCGGACTTTTTCCATCGGAAATTCAGACGGAAAAAATTTGAGAGCAGGATCTAACATTTTCTGCCAAAAAACCCCGATCTGAATTTTTTCCAATTGTTTGTAGAGAATTGCGACGGACAAAGTGCCATGCATGCTCCGATCAAATTACAAGACCAAAGCTATTGGCTACTAGCCTCTACGTAGTCCCGTCGTACGGAACGAACGTCACCACGTTCCGAACGATCGGATTTTCCGACAACTTTGTCCGACCGTGTGTATGCAACACCCGTTTCGGACAAAACTCGTCTGAAAAAATCTGACGGAATTTGTGGTTGGAATGTCCGACCGTGTGTACGGGGCATTACTGTATCTCTTTGAGGACCAAACATTGTGCAATCAGAAGATGATACTGTTTGTTCCCCACAACACCATGTTTGTATTTTCTTTTGACAAATGGATATTACCAATTTCCACCAAATTTCCCCATCAAAATGTAACATGAACAAGCCCATTGTTGGGTTGCTATGAGTTGTTAAAGAGAAAAATTTCCGTAGGCTGTAAAAATGTCTTCCAAAGTCTTATTGTGCGTTGACTGCTTCACCTTACTCTGTCAAATTTCCAACTTCCTAAGCTTTGAAGTACACGGGGGGATGAAAGAGCCGCGTTGTGTTCTTTTGAACATATTTTGAAACAAAATTGACCATCAAAATATTAAGAGTACGTTGACAATGGTCCTTTTGTCATTGAAGTAATTGGGAGTCCCCTCTGTTTAATGCTGTAGCCTACATGCTGTGATGACCTTCTAGTTCTACTGTGTCTAAGGTTGTGTCAGAAGACAGAGAGGGTCTAAGATGCCCCAAGTAAGGCTCGAAGGGTCTCTGTTTCAAGAACTTCAATTGACTTTAAGACAATACCGTCAATGTGTTGCCTGAAAGAAAATGCTGTTTATTAAATCCCGTTACAAGGACACAGTGTTTTTCAAGCGGTGTTATGTTAGGGAGAAAACAAGTCTGGGGCACTTTTAAAACATTATTAAACAGCCTTGCCAAACATTTATGAAATTAAATAAGCTGACTTCCTTTTTACATTGCTGTTATTATTATAATTATTATGTTTTTATTCATGTAGGTAGGAGAACACGCTAGGACCCTATTTAGTAGGGCTGGCAATTTTTTTTTTGAATTGTTATTGTTAAATTGTTGCAAAATATTGATTGTTTTTTTTTTTGTTTTTTTTACCCATTTATAAAGGACTGGCATAACAATTGAAAAATCGAAGTTTAACATGAATGAAACATTAACAAATGTTTCATTCATGCTAAACTTCGATTTTTCAAGTTAGCCCTTGTACACACGGTCGGAGATTCCGACGGAATGTGTCCGATCGGACTGTTTTGTCGAATATTCCGACTGTGTGTGGTCTCCATCGGACTGTTTGCGTCAGAGTATCCGACGGACCAAGTTTTCCTACTTGTTGGTAAAATTTTCCGACAAAATGCTCCTATCGGACATACTCCGATCATGTGTAGAGAATTCCGATCGGACCGTTTTGTCGGATATTCCGACTGTGTGTGGTCTCCATCGGACTGTTTGCGTCAGAGTATCCGACGGACCAAGTTTTCCTACTTGTTGGTAAAATTTTCCGACAAAATGCTCTGATCGGACATACTCCGATCATGTGTACAGAATTCCGATCAGACAAAGTGCCACGCATGCTCAGATCAAATTCCTACATCAAAGCTATTGGCTACTAGCGTGAACGTAGTCCCGTCATAGCGAAATAACGTCATCACGTTCTGAACGATCGGATTTTCCGACAACTTCGTCTGACCGTGTGTATGCAACAGTTTCAAACAAAATCCGTCGGACAAAATCGGACGGATTTGGTTGTCGGAATGTCCGACTGTGTGTACAAGGGCTTAAGGATTTGCCCCCTAATGACAGGCCGTTTTTTTTTGCGATTCGGCACTACGTCGTTTTAACTGACAACTGCGCGGTCGTGCAACCTTGTACCCAAACAAAATTGACGTATTTTTTTCCTCATAAATAGAGCTTTCTATTGGTGGTATTTGAGCACCTCTGTGCTTTTTATTTTTTGCGCTATAAACAAAAAAAAAAGAAAGAATTTTGAAAAAAAAACAACAATATTTTTTTCCTTTTTCCTATAATAAATATATCATAAAATTCTTCATCAGTTTAGGCCAATATGAATTCTTCTACATATTTTTGTTAAAAAAAAAAAAAAGAGCGACAATTTTGAAAAACAAATAAACAATTTTTAACTTTTTTTGCTATAATAAATATCCCCAAATTTAATAGTAAAATAAAATTCTTCATCAGTTTAGGCCAATATGTATTCTTCTACATATTTTTTGAAAAAAAAAAAAATCGCTGATTGGTTTAAGCAAAAGTTATAGCGTCTACAAAATATAGGATAGATTTATGGCATTTTTATTATTTATTTATTTCTTACTAGTAATGGCGGCGATCTGCAATTTTTAGCGGGACTGTGACATTGCGGTGGACAGATCGGACACTCTTGACACTTTTTTGGGACCGTTGACATTTATACAGCGATCAGAGCTAAAAATAGTCACTGAATACTGTATAAATGTCACTGGCAGGGAAGGGGTTAACACTAGAGGGCGATCAAGAGGTTAAATGTGTTCCCTGGAAGGTGTTTCTAACTGGGGGGGGGGGGTGAGACTAACTAGAGGAGGAGAGAGATCACGGTTTCTGATCACTAGGAACAGCAGATCTCTCTCTACTTCCCTGTCAGAACGGGGATCTATTTGTTTACATTGACAGACCCCCATTCTGGCTCTCTGAGGAGCGATCGCGGGCCACCTGCATCGGCTCCGGCGTCGCCCACTACAGCTTTTTAAAGCGGCCGATGTACAATGACGCCGATTCGCGCTGCCGTGCCAACCTGCCACCGTTCAACTGCGGCGGCTGGTCGGCAAGTAGTTAAAATTTTGGTAAAATTTTAACTACTTGACAGGGGATATAACCCTCCCTTTACTCTAAAATGAAAAAAAAAAAAAAAAGTTTTGCCCATAGTTCTACTTTAATTAGCAAAATTCTGAAAAAAATTAAAAAGCGTGCCGCCTTATGCAACTTCCGTCAACTCAAAATTATTTGTTGCAGGTGTGGCCAAGGATACATTTTTATTAAGGACTGGCATAAAAAAAATTAGAATCAAAGTGTAGCAGGAACAAAACATGTGTGAAATACATTGGTAAAATCTATAAAAAAAAAAAAAAAAAATAGCAGAATTCTGGAAAAAAAATATATGCCACCTTGTGCAGCTTACCTCAACACTAAATAATTGATTTAGTCTTTTAGATTTCGATTCAGTCATTTTTTTTTTTTTTTTGCAAAAATTCCAGTGGAAAAAATCAGATAATAATAACAAAAATGATATTTGAAAGAAAAAAAAAATCTGAGAAAACCTTTTACTAATTGCACCAACCTGCCTACAGGAGGGATTTATCATGGTATCCTCATTCTTGGTGGACAGAAGGTTCATAAATAGGAAGTGTTTAAAATATTCTAATGATAATAGATCAAATGTCATTGGTTATTTTTATTTTATTTTTATTTTTTTTAAATATAAATAGCTCCCTATATTATTAAATATTGTGGTGTTGAAAGATGTAGTTAAAAAAAAAAAAATCAAAAAGCAATCTGCAAAGTGCAACCGCCTTAACAACCCGTGAGTATTCACTTTTTATTTTTCTAACAATTCAACATGACAATGCATTGGTTGAAATGTTTCATCTTATCAGTAAATAAATATTTCTTAGCCCTTGTACACACGGTCGGACATTCTGACAACCAAATCCGTCAGACAAAGTTGTCGGAAAATCCGATCGTTCAGAATGTGATGACGTTATTTCGTTACGACGGGACTACGTTCAGGCTAGTAGCCAATAGCTTTGATGTAAGAATTTGATCTGAGCATGCGTGGCACTTGGTCCGATCGGAATTCTCTACACATGGAGACCACACACAGTCGGAATCTCCGACCGTGTGTACAAGGGCTTACAGGTGTTTATATAGAACCAATCATTTAC
This sequence comes from Lithobates pipiens, assembly GCF_037356315.1. Taxonomy (NCBI): domain Eukaryota; kingdom Metazoa; phylum Chordata; class Amphibia; order Anura; family Ranidae; genus Lithobates; species Lithobates pipiens. The sequence continues at coordinate 316,204,794 of NW_027507785.1, forward strand.
TTAGCGTATACTTACTCGCACACATACTAGGGCCAATTTGGAAATGATCATTTCAATTATCAATCCAGTATGTTTTTGGAGTGCGGGAGGAAACCAGGGTACTCATAAGAAACCGACACAGGCAAAGGGAGAACATGTAAAGTCCATGTAGATTGGGTCCTGGCCTAGATACAACCCAGTGCTATCATGCAGAAGTGCTAACTACTAAGCCACTGTGCACTTCCTCAACTGGCCATTGTGGGCTATAAGTTGCCATTATGGTTCCATGATCTATTTGTATATCTCTCTATCTACTTATCTATCTATCTATATACAGTGCCTTGAAAAAGTATTTGTACCCCTTGACATTTTCCACATTTTGTCATGTTACAAACCAAGAACATAAATGTATTTTATTGGGATTTTATGTGATGGACCAACACAAAGTGACACATAATTGAGACGTGGAGGGAAAATGATAAATGGTTTTCAAGATTTTTTATAAATAAATATGTGAAAAGTGTGGGGGGGTACATTTGTATGGCGCCCCCCTGAGTCAATACTTTGTAGAACCGCCTTTCTCTGCAATTACAGCTGCAAGTCTTTTTGGGGATGTCTCTACCAGCTTTGCACATCTAGAGAGGGACATTTTTGCCCATTCTTATTTGAAAAATATCTCAAGCTCTGTCAGATTGGATGGAGAGCGTCTGCGAACAGCAATTTTCAAGTCTTGCCACAGAATCTCAATTGGATTTAGGTCTGGACTTTGACTGGGCCATTCTAACACATGAATATGCTTTGAGCTAAATCATTCCATTGTAGCTCTGGCTGTATGTTTCGGGTCGTTGTCCTGCTGGAAGGTGAACCTCCGCCCCGGTCTCAAGTCTTTTTTTCTAAAATCACCCTGTATTTGGCATCATCCATCTTCCCATCAACTCTGACCAGCTTCCCTGTCCCTGCTGAAGAAAAGCATCCCCACAACATAATGCTGCCACCACCATGTCTCACGGTGGGGATGGTGTGTTCGGGGTGATGTGCAGTGTTAGTTTTCCGCCACACATAGCGTTTTGCTTTTAGGCCAAAAATTTTAATTTTGGTCTCATCTGACCAGAGCACCTTCTACCACATGTTTGCTGTGTCCCCCACATAGCTTATCGCAAACTGCAAACAGGACTTCTTATGGCTTTCCTTCACCAATGTCTTTCTTCTTGTCACTCTTCCATAAAGGGCAGATTTGTGGAGAGCACGACTAATAGTTGTCCTGTGGACAGATTCTCCCACCTGAGCTGTGAATCTCTGCAGCTCCTCCAGAGTTACCATGGACCTCTTGGCTGCTTCTCTGATGAATGCTCTCCTTGCCCGGCCCGGTCAGTTTAGGTGGACGGTCATGTCTTGGTCGGTTTGCAGCTGTGCCATACTCTTTCCATTTTCGGATGATGGATTGAACGGTGCTCTGTAAGAGGTTCAAAGCTCAGGATATGAAAAAGAAAAGAGTTTGGGACTTTAAATGAGGCCTCTGAAGTAGAAATCAAAGGTACCTCCATCCTTGCTTTTGCGCAGCAAAAAAAGAGAAAGGGTTTAGGACTTTGAGTGAAGCATGCAGCTGGAGAGCTTGGGATATTTTTTTATAACCTAACCCTGCTTTAAACTTCTCCACAACTTTATTCCTGACCTGTCTGGTGTGTTCCTTGGCCTTCATGATGCTGTTTGTTCACTAAGGTTCTCTAACTAACCTTTGAGGGCTTTGCAGAACAGTCGTATTTATACTGAGATTAAATGACACACAGGTGGACTCTATTTACTAATTAGGTGACTTCTGAAGGCAATTGGTTCCACCAGAGTTTAGTTAGGGGTATCAGAATAAAGGGGGCTGAATACAAATGCACGCCACACTTTTCACATATTTATTTGTAAAAAAATCTTGAAAACCATTTATCGTTTTCCTTCCACTTCACAATTATGTGCCACTTTGTGTTGGTCTATCAGATAAAATCCCAATAAAATACATTTATGTTTCTGGTTGTAATATGATAAAATGTGAAAAATGTCAAGGGGGTATGAATACTTTTTTCAAGGCCCTGTATCATCTATCTACCAATCTTATATTTGCATTTAATGTATATAGCATGACTTCAAACTGCTTGTGTCTCTCTACTCGTCTATATTTGAGCAGCAGGCAATTTAGCAAAGGCAGAGCAAGGAATGGGCATGCTATGTGGGACATCCAGTAAGGATGGTAGTACTTAAAGCGTTTGTTACCCCAACACTTCATATGCCTCAAACTATCTATCTATCTATCTATCTATCTATCTATCTATCTATCTATCTATCTATCTATACATCATCTATATATCTATCTATCTATCTATATATCATCTATGTATCTATCTACTTAAAGTTTTTTCAGTCTATACTTCCATCCAGTTCATGCATTGGGCGTTTTGTCAATCTCCTTAGTTTGCATTTTTACGACTCCCCATTAAGATTTGAGTCATTTTCCAGTGACAGGAGAACCTTTGCGGGACATCGGTGTGGCTCCAGGCTCTGTGTTCCTGGCCAATAAGCCCGTGTTATTTTGCCTATCGTAAAAGAGAAAGTGGAATTGGGACTTTGTCCAGAGGCGGATTGTATTTTATGGCCATGTATAGTAGCCCTGTGGGACTGATCCTTATAGCTGAAAATGACGACTAGCCAAGTTGAGCACCGTTCTCTTGGTGTTGAGCGCTCGTCTTGTTGAGGGCATGAGGTGGCCAAGACAAAGGACCGTACCCAGGTGCATGCGAGGCACCCTTCTATTGTTGGGTCCCCCTGATGTTGGTTTAACCCTCTTGTCATCTGAAGGGGGCTGTAATTCTCTGCTTTCCAATGTTTTTTTAATTACCCTGAAGCTGTAAATCTCAAAGGTTAAAAGGGTGTTCCACAATGTACAAACAATGATAGGAATATATATATATATATATATATATATATATATATATATATATAAAAATGTAAATATATATACGTGTGTGGGTGCTTTCATCTCGTCAACCCTTGAAGTGCACATAACTTTTGTGAACATTGGCAAAATTTTACTTTATCTAATCCCTAAAAGCCCCTAGGAGGTGCAAAGGGATGAAATGGAAAGGGTAATACATCTTTATGCTGCTTGATATGTATATAGAATCCTGACTTCTGATATTCTTTTAAACCGGTATAGATCGTGAATTTTCCTTCAGAATAAATAAAGAACCGTTGGGCCGCACATTGATGGACAAAGATTGTGTCAGATAGGAAACAGATAAAAACTCTGACGGATGAAGAGAGTTAAAAGCCGAACTTTAACCACTTCAGCCCCGGAAAGATTTGGCTGCTGAATGACCGGGCCATTTTTTTGCGATTCGGCACTGCGCCGCTTTAACTGACAATTGCGCGGTCGTGCGGCGTTGCACCCAAACAAAATTGACGTATTTGTTTCTCCGCTAATAGAAATTTCTTTTGGTGGTATTTCATCACCTCTGCGGGTTTTATTTTTATAAACAAAAAAAGAGCGACAATTTTGAAAAAAAACACAGTATTTTGTACTTTTTGCTATAATAAATATCCCCATTTAAAAAAAAAATAAAAAAGCAATCTTTTTTCTCAGTTTAGGCCAATATGTATTCATCTACATATTTTTGATTAAAAAAAATCACAATAAGCGCATATTGATTGGTTTGTGCAAAAGTTATAGCGTCTACAAAAAAGCGGATAGATTTATAGCATTTTTATTATTATTATTTTTTTTTACTAGTAATGGCGGTGATATGCGATTTTTATCGGGACCGTGACATTATGGTGGATACTTCAAAAATGTTGACACATTTTTGGGACCGTTGGCATTTATACAGCGATCAATGCTATAAAGATGCACTGATTACTATAAAAAATGTCACTAGCAGGGAAGGGGTTAACACTAGGGGGCGATCAAGGGGTTAATTGTGTTCCCTGTGTGTGTTTCTAACTGTAGGGGGAGGGGATTGACCTAGAGGAAATGACAGATCGTGATTCCTAGCTATTAGGAACACATGATCTGTCTCTCCTCACAGAACAGAACAGGGATTTGTGTGTTTGCACACACACACGTCCCTGTTCTGCCTCTTGCGTCCGCGATCGCTTGTGGCCGGCCATGCATCGGCACCCCCGCAGTGCAACGCACGCCTGCTATCCCGCTTAAAGGGAGCGATGTATAGCTACGACGGCTCACGGGATCGTACCGACCTGCCACAGTATAATGACGGTGGCTGGTCAACAAGCGGTTAAAGTAGAACTACAGTTTTTTGTTTGTTTTTTGCCATCTGTATCCCATTGGGGATATTCTCCTTCACTTCTTGTCCCATGGTCAAAGCAGGAGGTGAGACGAAATCCCTGCAAATTAAGGGTCACCAGAACTAGTGTCCCCATTGGAAGATTCACCCTCTTTTCTGTGGACAACCAAAGATTTGGGTAGGGATGAGCCGAACACACCCCCCCCCCCCCGGTTCGGTTCGCATTAGAACTTTTGAACGGACCGCAAATTCGTACGAACGTTAGAACCCCATTGAAGTCTATGGGACTCGAACGTTCGAAATAAAAAGTGCTAATTTTAATGGCTAATATGCAAGATACTGTCCTAAAAAGGGTTTGGGAACCTGGCTCCTGCCCCAGAGGACATGGGTCAATGCCTAAAATGTTTTTAAAAATGGCCATTTTGGCGGGAGCACTGATTTTATTGACGATTAAAGTGAAAAAAAGTGAAATATTCCTTTAAATATCATGCCTGGGGGGTGTCTATAGTATGCCTGTGAAGTGCCACCTGTTTCCCGTGTTTAGAACAGTCCCTGCACAAGATGACATTAAACGGAAAAAAGTCATTTCAAACTGCTTGCGTTTTTAATGTAATATCTGGTTTCGGCAATATGGATGAAAATCATTGAGAAAAATGGCATGGGTAGCCCTCCCTGCCCATTAACAGCCCCTTTGGGTCTTGTACGGATATTAAGGGGAACCCTGTACCCATATTAAAAAAAGGAAAGACGTGGGGCCCCCAAGCCCTATATACTCAGAACAGCAGTATACAGGCGGTGCAAAAAAGACAGGGACTGTGTAGATTTGTTGTGTTAAGTAGAATCTGTTTGTAATTTTGAACTGGTACATTTTTAAAGTGTAGCTCCAGTCAAAAAATCTACTTTTAAGCTTTTTGGAAAACATAGGGAAGGGTTATCACCCCTGTATAATTTGTTTTGTCGTTCATCTTTTTTCATCTCACTTCCTGTTGTCTCCTTGCGTTTGCAAGTAGGAGATGTTTGTAAGTTGGATGTTTGAAAGTAGGGGCCTGCCCTATATGCTCTGCAGAAATGGCAGAACAAGGTGTTGGTGTTGCCACAACATTGTAAGCACTCAAAGTGACTCTTGGTGGGCGCTGGAGTGCCCTGCTGTGAACGATTATATCAAGAATTGTAATTACATGCCATTGTTGAACAGTGGTAGAAAAATTGGGCCTTTGGTGGTTATGGTGCTGGTGCCACAACACTATAAGTCCTCACAGTTACTCTGGGTGGGCACAGGAACGGGCCCTGCTGTGAAATATTATATCAAGAATTGTAATGACATGCCCCTGTTAAACAGGGGCTGAAAAATTGGGCCTTAGGCACTGGTGCTGGTGCCACGACACTGCAACCTCTCCCATATACTCTAGTTGTAGTGCAGGAATGAGCCCGGCTGCAAAGCATTGCATCAAAAATTGTAATTAAACGCCCCTGTTAAACAGGGGCTGAAAAATTGGGCTGGTGGCACTGGTGCTGGTATAGGTGGATATAATGGTGTATACTGCGGTCAGGGCACGCAGACAACACGCACTACAGAAGAGCAAGAACGCAAAATCGGCCGATAACGAACTGTGTATACTGTGTTGAAGGTACACAGAGAACACCCACTAACTCCTACAGACGCCAACACACTACACAAGGCCCCCCGCGCTGGCGGCCTTATATAGTGTGGGGCGTGTACTACACAGCCTGAGCTATGATTGGCCATAGGCATCCTGCCTGTGGCCAATCATGGCTCTCCTCGCTGCCGGCGCTGTGATTGGCCAAGCATGCTGGGTCACAGTGCATGCTTGGCCAATCATGAGCCAGCAATGCACTAAGATGACGCAGTGCATTGTGGGCCGTGAGCGCCACACGAATTTGGTGCGAACGGCCCATAACGTTTGGTATTCGCCGAACGGGCGAACAGCCGATGTTCGAGTCGAACGTATGTTCAACTCGAACACGAAGCTCATACCTAGATTTGGGATTTTCTTTTACTTTCAATGATAACGGTAAACAGGACAAAGAACGGGTGAATCTCCTTAACAGGGGACACAGACAGCAATAAAAACTGACAGGTCGGGCAGGAGGGGTAGCTGCTCTGGGCACTGTGGTATCATGTGAGGTGGGGGCTGGGGGGCACCACGGGGAGAATGGGGGAAGGGGATTTGGGTCGAAAGGAAGAACCTGAGGGCCGCAGGGGGTAAGAATTATTCTAGGAGGGGAAATTGGGGGGGTTGTGCTAGGAGTGGTGATTTAGGGGCATTTGTAATGGGAGGGGGTAATTGTGGAAGAGAATTTGTACTAGGAGGGGGGGGGGGTTTAGAGGGTTTGTGCTAGAAGAGGGGAATATTTTTTTTGGGGGGGTATTTATGCTAGGAGGGTAAATTGGGGGGGGGGGGTTTGTGCTAGGAGGCGGAGGAGGGGGGGGTTCATGTTGGGAGTGGGGAGATTTTAGAGGTAGAGAATTAAACATGCAGATTAGTGCTCAGTTTTTTTTTGGGAGGGATCTTTGCTGACATATAATGCTCATGCATCTTAGAGGGGGAGGTCGCAGTGTGGCATGTTCGCTCTGTTCGCTCTGAGCTCTAGATGACCTTGTCCCAGCACTCCTGTCAGATGTTCTAATTAATCTCCCCTCTATCCAAACCCCCCCCCCCAAAATGAAAATTCTGGGTACATTCAATGACTTTGGAACGTACTTCAAACTTTTATTTGCTTTTAGAATGAATGTCAACTACATGAATGACAACTACATGAAAACCATACTTGCTCCTTCAAAATTTCTCATCACTGTGGTCGAAAACAAACGTTGGTTTGACCCCGCCAATGACTAGAAAATCAAACGAACATTCTTAACCCGAAAAATTTAAAATTAAACTCTACTAGTGTATGACCAGCTTAAGAATGGAAGATTTCTTGTAAAGAAGAGAGGATGATGACTTCATCAGCTTCACCCTACAATCAACAATCTATGGGTTTGGCCTATGACCAAATTGTATTGCCAACCTGTACTAGAGAAAAGTGAGGCCAGGGACCTGGCTATGCCTCTTGGCAGAGAACCTGAATCAGACCGGCTGAATAGGTTTTGCAATCCATTTGTCAGGTAAAACGTCAAATATTTATGAATTCTGCGGTGTACTTAGCTGCCTGCATTAAGTATGGAGACTGAAACAACTGTGTATGTATTTATCTATGGCATAAGTACTTGGGAAGTATTTTTTCTAGCTCTTTTTAGTTTAAATTGGAAATATAGGAATTAACCTAGAATTAAGTAAAAGAACAAAGACTATGAGCCCTGTCCATCATCAATATTTACCATAGGTTTGGCCAAGGGTGACCTGGGTCTTTTTGGACCCTAGTAAAATGACAGCGTCAAATATATATATTTTTCAATGAATGTGAGGTATGGCCAAAAGTTGGCATTATACCTACCTTTATGGTCGCCCCCTCCAAATAGAGTACAGGTGTATCCAGTTAAGGGTACTGGTAATGCTACAGCATGCAAAGACATTTTATTCAATTGAGGTCTTCCAACATTGTGGTAAAAGTTTGGTGAAGACCCTTTTCTGTACCATCATGACTGTGCTTCCTATGTACAAAGCCTGCTCCATAAAGACATGGTTTGTTGAGTTTGGTGTGGAGGATCTTGAATTTCCTCCACAGAGCCCTGACCTCAACCCTACTGATCACCTTTGAGACGAATTGGAAAACCAATTTTAAGTCAGTTTCACCTGACCTCACAAATGTTCTTATAGCTGAGTAGGCCAATGACAGGCTCCAAAATCTTGTGGAAAGACTTCTTAGGGAAGTGGTGTCACATACCTAATGGACGAGCCCGATCTGCAGGGGGTGGCCTCTCTTGCAGCTCTGACTCGTGGTCCCTGATAGGATTAAGAGGAGGCACAGGAGTCAAAAGTGGCACAAGTGTCTGACAGGATCAACAGTAGGAGGTTAGTCTGGAGTTCAGGAAACACAGTATAGAAGGACCTCAGACAGGAGCTGGACAGCAGGCTGGAAGCTGGAACCAGGATACTGGAACTGGACCACAGACAGGAGCTGGACAGCAGGCTGGAAGCTGGAACCAGGATACTGGAACTGGACCACAGACAGGAGCTGGACAGCAGGCTGGAAGCTGGAACCAGGATACTGAAACTGGACCACAGACAGGAGCTGGACAGCAGGCTGGAAGCTGGAATCAGGATACTGGAACTGGACCACAGACTGGAGCTGGACAGCAGGCAGGAAGCTGGAACCAGGATACTGGACCACAGACTGGAGCTGGACAGCAGGCTGGAAGCTGGAACCAGGATATTGGAACTGGAGGGTCAAACAAGCCGGGTTGGTAATCAGGCAGACGGTGAAGGTACAGGAGGAGCAGGCAGAAGAGAAGTCAGACAAGCCTTGCCTCTGACACAGGGATGGTCAGAGGCAAGGTGGGTAAAGTACTAGAACAGGTTTTCAGGAATCAAGACACACATAACGCTGTAGAGCAGACAGAAAAGTCCCAGTGTGATAGTCTGGTTTAAATAGGCCGGTCTGGTTTAAATGGTGTTAATGGGCGCGAGTGCGCATTGGCGTGCATAGTCGCGCAATAGCAAGTTCAGGAAGCCTGTTTCTTGCAGGATCTTCCTGACAAGTGGAGAGTTATTGCCACAAAGTTGAGATGAGTTGAAAAATAACACTGGACCCATAAGGCCATCCTATTGCTATCTTAAAATATTGATGTTGAAGTGAATAACCAGGTTCTCAGGCAGGTGACTTCTACACCCCAGAGGATCTCCATTGTAATGTAACAAACATTTTTAATTGACATACCACACCATTGCTAAAAGGTCCAGATATGACTTTATTCCAATGAATGACAGGAAGACAATCAAAAAATTATTCAAAGTGGTCCAAAAACACCTCCTTCATCAGGGCTTGATTGAAAACAATGTTGAAGTTCTAGAAGTAAACTGAACCTTTAATATTATTTCTTCCGGTGTGATTCCAAACACAGGTCCTCTCAACAGCTGGATTGACCATCACAGAGCCCTGACCTCAACCCTACTAAATACAGGTCTTCTCATCCAACACCAGTACTTGACCTCACAACAAATGCTTGTATGGCTGAATAGGCACAAATCCCACAGACACAGTCCAAAATCTTGTAGAAAGCCTTGTGGAGGCTGTTATACCTGCAAAGGGGAACCAACTTCATATTATTGGTCATGGTGTTTGAACAGGATGTCTAAATAAGCTCACCTGGAACATGGGGACATGACCTCAAACTAGAAGGAGGAAAGTCCAAAACTAATCTTAGAAAGTATTATTTTACTAAAGGTTGATGCTTGGAATACACTTCCATCAGAGGTAGTGAGTCTGTCGATAGCAAGCTGGCCATACATTATTCAATTTTCTTGTTCGATTTCCTTTAGATTTACCTTCAAGTATGTAGTGCAAGGGCCTGCCTGAGTGCATGCAAATTGAAAGTGCTTAGGTTTGACCTCATATTACAGTATAAGGTTTAGGTAAATCTAAGGAAAAATGTAGAAGAGAATTGTATAATGCAGGGGTCTCCAAACTTTCTAAACAAAGGGCCTTCAGACTTAAGGGGGGCCTAACTATGCTCAATGGTGGTAGAAGAGTGTCAGGAACCATGAAACATACGGAGACAGAAAATGCAGAAAAATCACACCTTTTAATAAAATGGTAAAAATGGTATAAATGCTAAATGTAGTCAACACATAGCCAGGGTTTGGCAGCCAAATCGAGTAGTCAGAACAAACCAGGAAATCAGGAAGCCAGAGATCAGCGTAGTCAGAGGCAGCAGACAGGATCAGGAACCAGTAGGGAAGTCAGCCAGACAAGTCTTCAACAGGAACACAGCAGAGAGTCTCTAGATATGTTGACCAAGGCGATTGCAATTGATGAAATGAACCAGGCAGTTTGGGCTTCTGGACTTGACTGACTAGCAGGAGATGGTCAACAGGTGAGCCACTGTGCAATGGGCCCCATCGTTGATGTCATTGAGAGGAATTGTGCAATATCATTGGTGCCATTGGGCCCCATTGGTGGTGTCATTGGGAAAATTTCTACCCCATCATTGGTGTCATTGAAAGCAATTCTGCCCCTTCATTGGTGTCAGTGGGGGGGAATTATGAGTCATTGTTGGTATCAGTGGATGAAAATAGTGCCCCAAGGGCAGGATATAAGCAAGCAAAGGGCTGCAGTTTGAAGACCACTGGTATAATGTATGGGCAGCCTAAGTGGATTTAACCACTTGCCGACCACCGCATGCCGATATATGTCGGCACAATGGCAGTGGTGGGAAAATGGGCGTAACTGTACGTCCCCTTTAATTAGCGGGGCTAGCAGGCACGTACGCCGCCGCGTACAGCGTGACTGTGCCCGCGGGACCCGCAGACTCCATCTCCGCCGGTGTCCCGTGATCGTTTCACGGAGCCGCAGAATGGGGAGATGCCTATGTAGACAAGGCATTTCCCCATTCTGCCTAGTGACATGACAGGGATCTACTGCTCCCTGTCATCAGGAGCAGTGATCGCTGTCATGTCAGTGGTAGCCTATCCACCCCACAGTTAGAATCACTCTCTAGGACACACTTAACCCCATGATCACCCCCTAGTGTTTAACCCATTCCCTGCCATTTACACAGTAATCCGTGCATTTTTATAGTACTGAACGCTGTATAAATGACAATGGTCCCAACATAGTGTCAAAAGTGTCCAATGTGTCCGCCATAATGACGCTGTCATGATAAAAATCGCAGATCGCCGCCATTACTAATAAAAAAAATTCTAAATTCTAAATGCCATAAAACTATCCCCTATTTTGTAGACGCTATAACTTTTGCGCAAACCAATCAATAAATGCTTATTGTGATTTTTTTTTATACCAAAAATATGTAGAAGAATACACATCGGCCTAAACTGAGGAAAAAATTATTTTTTTTTGCATATTTTTGGGGGATATTTATTATAGCAAAAAGTAAAAAATATAGCTTTTTAAAAAAAAAAATTGTTGCTCTTTTTTTGTTTATAGCGCAAAAAAAACCAACCCGCAGAGGCGATCAAAAACCACCAAAAGAAAGCTCTATTTGTGGGGAAAAAAGGACGTCAATTTTGTTTTGGTGTAACGTCGCACGGCCGCGCAATTGTCAGTTAAAGCGACGCAGTGCCGAAAAAGTGCTCTGGTCAGGAAGGGGGTAAAATCTACCGGAGCTGAAGTGGTTAAACGTGCTTTGGACAAAGATAGATCTGTACTCCAAAAAAAGTGAAAAAAAAAAAAAAAACTGAAATAAATAAATAAATAAATAAATAAATATATATATATATATATATATATATATATATATATATATATATATATATATATATATATATATATATACAATTTAAAAAATAAATATCTAATAAAAAAAAAATGGTGCACAAATTTATATATATATATATATATATATATATATATATATATATACAGTGGTGTGAAAAAGTGTTTGCCCCCTTCCTCATTTCCTGTTCCTTTGCATGTTTGTCACACTTAAGTGTTTCGGAACATCAAACCAATTTAAACAATAGTCAAGGACAACACAAGTAAACACAAAATGCAATTTGTAAATGAAGGTGTTTATTATTAAAGGTGAAAAAAAATCCAAACCATCATGGCCCTGTGTGAAAAAGTGATTGCCCCCTAAACCTAATAACTGGTTGGACCACCCTTAGCAGCAACAACTGCAACCAAGCGTTTGCGATAACGTGCAATGAGGCTTTTACAGCGTCCTGGAGGAATTTTGGCCCACTCATCTTTGCAGAATTGTCCTAATTCAGTTACATTAGAGGGTTTTCGAGCATGAACGGCCTTTTTAAGGTCATACCACAACATCTCAATAGGATTCAGGTCAGGACTTTCGCTAGGCCACTCCAAAGTCTTCATTTTGTTTTTCTTCAGCCATTCGGTGGTGGACTTGCTGGTGTGTTTAGGATCATTGTCCTGCTGCAGAACCCAAGTTCGTTTCAGCTTGAGTACACGAACAGATGGTCGGACATTCTCCTTCAGGATCTCTTGGAAGACAGCAGAATTCATAGTTCCTTTTATCACGGCAAGTCTTCCAGGTCCTGAAGCAGCAAAACAGCCCCAGACCATCACACTACCACCACCATATTTTACTGTTGGTATAATGTTCTTTTTATGAAATGCAGTGTTCCTTCTACGCCAGATATACTTGGACACACACCTTCCAAAGAGTTCCACTTTTGTCTCATCGGTCCACAGAATGTTGTCCCAAAAGTCTTGGGGATCATCAAGATGTGTTGTGGAGAAATTGAGACGAGCTTTGATGTTCTTGTTGCTCAGCAGTGGTTTTCTCCTTGGAACTCTGCCATGCAGGCCATTTTTGCCCAGTCTTTTCCTGATGGTGGAGGCATGAACGCTGACCTTAACTGAGGCAAGTGAGGCCTGCAGTTCCTTGGACGTTGTTGTGGGGTCTTTTGTGACCTCTTGGATGAGTCGTCGCTGCGCTCTTGGGGTAATTTTGGGCGGCCGGCCACTCCTGGGAAGGTTCACCACTGTTCCATGTCTTCGCCATTTGTGGATAATGGCTCTCACTGTGGTTCGCTGGATTCCCAAAGCTTTGGAAATGGCTTTATAACCCTTTCCAGACTGATAGATCTCAATTACTTTCTTTCTCAATTGTTCCTGAATTTCTTTGGGTCTCGGCATGATGTGTAGCCTTTAAGGATCTTCTGGTGGACCTTACTGTGTCAAGCAGCTCCTATTTAAGTGATGCCTTGATTGTGAACAGGTGTGGCAATAATCAGGCCTGGGTGTGGCTAGAGAAATTGAACTCAGGTGTGGACAACCACAGTTATAGTATGTTTTAACAAGGGGGGCAATCACTTTTTCACACAGGGCCATGATGGTTTGGATTTTTTTTCACCTTTAATAATAAACACCTTCATTTACAAATTGCATTTTGTGTTTACTTGTGTTGTCCTTGACTATTGTTTAAATTGGTTTGATGTTCCGAAACACTTAAGTGTGACAAACATGCAAAGGAACAGGAAATGAGGAAGGGGGCAAACACTTTTTCACACCACTGTATATATATATACAATTAAAAAAATATATATAATAAAAAAAAAATGGTGCAAAAAAAAAAAATTATATATATATATATATATATATATATATATATATATATATATATATATATATATATATAAAAAATACAATTAAAAAATATATATAATAAAAAAAAAGGTGCACAAAAAAATAAAAAAAATTATATATATATATATATATATATATATATATATATATATATATATATATATAAATACAATTAGAAAAAATATATAATTAAAAAAAAAAATGGTGCACACTCGATAGACTACTTTGTGTTTTTTTTTCTGCTGTCTCTTCTATGTCTCTGTTTCCAGGTGTGAAGGTCGGGGGTCCCTAGGGCCATGCAGCGTATGGTCCTTTATTTCGAAATACCACACGGAATTGCATGTACTTGTGGATAACTTAAAAAGTTAGTGCAGCCGGCCCAGAATCCTTCTTGTTTTGTGAGAGTTATGAGCAATTGTCTGCTGGCAGTTAGTTTTAAGATCATTAAATGAGCTTCATTTCCAATATATTTGCAGAAGATTACAGCCCATCTAAATTGACCCTGAAGGAAGACTTATTTCATTAATGTGCTGTCCCCAGCTAATGTGTAAAACTGCAAAAATATATCTATTAAATTCTTCATGTATAAATGATGTTTCTGACTTTCCCCTTAATTACAAAGCAAAATGAGTGTGAAGTATACTTCGTCCCAGGAAAAATGGTCTTGCTAATTCATCATTTCCTCCTCGGGAAAAAAAAAAAAAAATTCTCCTCTTTTTGTTAATTTAACAATTTTGCTGGAAAAATGTGCGGTATAGGGGCATGTATCGCCCAAGTGATGCTTCTAATAAAACCAGTTAGGAAAATGGCAATTAGCAGGGAAACTGATCATAAATCAATGATGCGTCTTTATATCACATAATACAATTACTAAAGATGATAATGTTTACTTGGAAATGATATTATGTCATTATTTTTAATATTAAATCTATTTTGCAGAGGAGCTAAAACAAATAGTATAAAAAAGCCATGTTCTTTGGCACCCAGAAAAAAAAAAAAAAATACTGGCAGACATAAAACTCAATTAAATTTGTTTATATAAAAATTGTTTATTCACTAAAATTTTTACGTGCATTTTTTTTTTTTTTTTACACATAGCCAGCACAAGTACCTGAGTAAGTCTTGATATGAGCCTACTGTAATACAGTCATTTAGGCTGGAAGAGGGAGGGGCAGCACAAGAGGCCAATCAGGCTCTGCTACATGCACATTTGCTGACAGGAGGAGAAAGCAGAGTAAGCAGATTGGTGATGTAACAATGTGTTGTTGCCAGGGGCGGACTGACCATTCGGGCACTCGGGCACTGCCCGAGGGCCCCATGCCATTCAATATTGAGTTGGCCCTCCCTTTGCAGCTATCAACTCTTCTGGGAAGGCTGTCCACAAGGTTTAGGAGTGTGTCTATGGGAATGTTTGACCATTCCTCCAGAAGTGTATTTGTGAGGTCAGGCACTGATGTTGAGCGAGAAGGCCTGGCTCGCAGTCTCCGCTCTAATTCATCCCAAAGATGTTCTATAGGGTTGAAGTCAGGACTCTGTGCAGGCCAGTCAAGTTCCTCCACCCCAAACTCACTCATCCATGTCTTTATGGACCTTGCTTTGTGCATTGGTGCGCAGTCATGTTGGAACAGGAAGGGGCCATCCCTAAACTGTTTCCACAAAGTTGGGAGCATGAAATTGTCCAAAATGTCTTGGTATGCTGACGCCTTAAGAGTTCCCTTCACTGGAAATAAGGGGCTAAAAACAACCCCTGAAAAACAACCCTACACCATGATCTACCCTCAATTTTGGACCACTGCACAAAGCAAGGTCCATAAAGACATGGATGAGCGAGTTTGGGGTGGAGGAACTTGACTGGCCTGATCTCAACCCAATAGAACACCTTTGGGATGAATTAGAGTGAAAACTGCGAGCCAGGTCTTCTTGTCCACATCAGTGCCTGAACTCACCCAACCACCAAATGATTTGGACCAGTGCACAAAGCAAGGCCCATAAAGACATGGATGAGCGAGTTTGAGGTGGAGGAACTTGACTGACTGATACAAAGTGGGAATGAATGCTCCCTTCAACCTTGTGGTGCAGGTCCAGTCCACAGCCTGAATAAGAGCCAATGGTTCAAGAAAGGTTCACCGCACTCTCAGGTATGAAGCAGTGATGATTACTTTATTGAAGATAAAAATCCATCAAGATACATCATAAGACATTGTGAGACCTCTGTGCAGGCATGGCAAGATTAACGCGTTTCACGAATCAAGGTTAGTTTAGTCATAATCTGGAGGAACTTGACTGGCCTGAACTGGAAGCCAGGCCTTTTCATCCACGTCAGTGGATGCTCTTCTGGAAGAATAATCAAACATTCCCATAGACACGCTCCTAAACCTTGTGGACGGCCTTCCCAGAAGAGTTGAAGCTGTTATAGCTGCAAAGGGCCAACTCAATGCTGAACCCTACGGACTAAGACTGGGATGCCGTTACACATTGTGTGTGTGTAAAGGCAGGCGTCCCAATACTACTTTTGACAATATAGTGTATATAATTGTGAGCCAGGATCTCAGTCCACGAAGTAGGTGGTGAGCCTGGCTGACAGCAAGAAATTCCGACAACTCGATTGCTAGTTCTTAAATCTTTATTGACTAATAGCAGTGCGGCATCCAAAGTGCTGACATGTTTCGGCTGGAATCTTCCTCATAACAGTTTGCATTTGCTATGAGGAAGGCTCTGGGCCGAAACATGTTAGCACTTTAGATGCCACACTGCTGTTAGTGCTCAATAAAGATTTAAAGCGGAGTTCCACCCAAAAATGGAACTTTCACTTTAACCTCTTGCTTACTGGGCACTTAAACCCCCCTCCTGCCCAGACCAATTTTCAGCTTTCAGCGCTGACGCACTTTGAATGAGAATTGCGCGGTCATACAACACAGTTCACATTGTGCGCTATACAAGTATTTCATTCATTCATTCACTGTACCCAAATTAAATTGTTATCATTTTTTTCCACACTAATTGACTTTTCTTTTGGTGGTATTTGATCACCACCAGGGTTTTTATTTTTTGCTAAACAAACAAAAAAAGACAGGCATTTTTGAAAAAACAAACAAAACATGTTTCATAGTTTGTTATAAAATTGCAAACGGCAATTTTTCTCATTCATTGATATTAGCTGATGAGGCTGCCCTGATGGGCACTGATGGGCACAGATAAGGTGACACTGATAGGCACAGATAAGACAGCACTGATAAGATGGCACTGATGGGCACTGATGGGCCTTGATGGGTGTCACTGATGGCTGGCACTGATGGGTGGTACTGACGGGTGGTACTGATGGGTGGCACTGACGGGTGGCACTGATGAGTGGCACTGATAGATGTCACTGATAGGTGGCACTGATGAGCACTGGTAGGTGGTATTGATAGGCAGCACTGGTAATGATGCACTAATTGGTGATTTATAGGTGGCACTGGTAGGTGGTATTTATAGGCAGCACTGGTAATGATGCACTGATTGGTGATTTATAGGTGGCACTGTGGGCACTGATAGGCAGCACTGTGGACACTGATAGGTGATACTGAGGACACTGATAGGTGACACTGTGGGTACTAATGGGTGGTACTGTAGGCCCTGGTAGGTGGCGCTGGTGGGCACTGGTAGTGCCTCTCGGCAATCACCTTGGACACATCACTGGTCCCCAATGATTGCCCAGCCAGTCACGGCGTGCGGCGCGGCTAGCGCATTTACAGCCGGGTGCCCACAGTGACAATGCTGGTGCTGCAGAGAGGAGGGGGAGACGAGCGGGGCTTCTATCCCCCACATCTTTGGACCCTGGGACAGGTAAGTGTCCGATTATTAAAAGTCAGCAGCTGCAGTATTTGTATTTTTTTTTTTTAAGCAGAACTCCACTTTAATGCCGCGTACACACGGTCGGAATTTTGGTCAGCAAAAGACCGATGAGAGCTTTTCATTGGAAAATGTGACCGTGCGTACGCTCCATCGGAATTTAGCTGGTCGAATTCCCGCCAGCAAAAATTTGAGAGCATGTTCTCAATTTTTCAGACGGAAAAACGTTCTATTGGAAATTCCGATGCGCAAAAAACTCACGCATGCTCAGATTCAACTAGGGTAGCTATTGGCTACTGGCTATTGAACTTTCTTTTTCTAGTCCCGTCGTACGCGTTGTACGTCACCACGTTCTTTGCGGTCGGAAATGACCGCGTGTAGGCAAGACAGCTTGAGCGAAATCCCGTCGGAATTCCTTCGGTAAAACCATCAGGGCTTTTTCTGACCAAAATTCCGATCGCGTGTACGCGGCATAAGAAGAAGTTGCCGGAATTTCTTGCTATTTTGATGTTTATGGGACACATGACCCGATATTCAGCTCATCATTCTACAAGCGTGCGGTAGAGCTCGGGTGAGTTTTTGTCTAGTGAGCCTGGCTGATGCCTGAACAACATGGCTTTAGCCTTCTGGAGAGAGATACCAATGAAGGTATTGCCATGGGGAACATTGTGTGTTCTCTGTAAAATGTTATAGATATCTGAAAGTGTAATGCCGCGTACACACGATCGGAATTATCGTCGGAAAAAGCTCTGATGGTTTTCTCGACGGAATTTCCGACGGAATTCTGCTCAAGCTGTCTTGCCTACACGCGGCCACACCAAATTCCGATTGTTTAGAACGCGGTGACGTACAACACGTACGACGGGACTAGAAAAAAGGAAGTTCAATAGCCAGTAGCCAATAGCTTCCATTCCGTAGTTGAATCTGAGCATGCGTGATTTTTTTGGCGTGTCGGAATTGCATACACACGATCGGAATTACCGATAGAAAGTTTTTCCGTCTGGAAAATTGAGAACATGCTATCGATTTTTGGCTGGCGGAAATTCGGACAGCTAAATTCCGATGGAGCATACACACGGTCGCATCTTCCGATGAAAAGCTCTCATCTGCCTTTTTCTGGCCGGAATTTCCGATCGTGTGTACGCGGCATTGCACATACGCCTCACCTAGCATGCATGCGCACAACACGAACAGATATAGGTTCACTTGAAATCAGCTCTTTTTATCTATTGGTATAAAAGAAAGACATTTACACATTAGAAGATTTTTTTTTTTTTTTTTTTTTTTTAGAAGATGGTATATCGCACGCTACTTAAGAATTTGAGTTAAAATGATAGAATTAAATGGCTTCTCTTGCGAAGTTAAATCTCTTGATGGAATGGGAAGGAGAGCCTTGCCTGCAGGCATTCTGTGCTCCTCTCATGATCCCCCTGATATATGACTGCTCAGTACAAGGTAGCATTGTCCCTGCGCCATTTATGTCCTTTCTTTTCCATTTGTATCTTCTCCCCAGCCCCCCATACCCTCGGGTCCCTTCCCAGTGAAAGAAATCATTTGCAGAGTCAGCCAGTCAACTTATATACACGGCTATGGGGTGGGGGGAGGTGGGGGGGGGGATCCTTCGGCATCCACAACAATACTTAGCAATGGGTCTGGGACGTTGGAGGTGCTGCTGAACGAGGCCATTCTGCAAAGAGTCCGCGGGCGCTTTTGGCAACATATATTACGGCCGGTTTTATTGGCATGTGTAGGAATGCGATATAAACAGCAATGATACATGACATTGTTGGAGATGGAATCACTTGTGTAGGAGCGTTGTCTGTAAAAGCCCCGGGCCGCCTCGCTGGATACGTTCGCCGTAAACCAAAAGCTACTTTTCTGTCTTCGGAACAACATTGTTTGGGTTTTTTTTTTTTTTTTTTTTTGGAAAATAAGACGTTGTGAATTTCGGAATTACAGTTTGTGATACCAACCGATCGTTCTGGAGAGATGGGATTTAAACGTAAAAAAAAAAAAAAAAAAAAAAACCTTAGGACAATGCGGTAAAAAATAAAAATAAAAATAATAATAATAATAGGAGGCCCTTTTATGGCTGAACTTCAAAAGATATTAAAAATAAAAAAATTGAATCGAAGTTATACATCAAGAAATAACTGGGTGAATTGCTGAATATATACCCCCCTCGACTTTTTGAGAGGGGACACCTACAGTGGAACCTTGGAAATACGAGCATAATCCGTTCCAGAATAATGTTTGTAATCCAAAGCACTCGCATATCAAAGCGAGTTTCCCCATAGATGTCAATGGAAACGACTTGACTTGACTTCTATTACATGCAATACCGCATGTGGCCAGAGGTGGGGGAGGGGGGCACCAGAGAACCTCGGAAATACTCGGGGACCGCTTGGCTGAACTCAGAAAGCCTCGAAAAGGCTCGGAAACATAGAAGTCAATGGAAATGAAGATAGTTTGCTCCGCATTGACTTCTATTACATGCAACACCGCATGTGGCCAAAGGGGGGGGGGGGGGCGCCGGAGAGCCTCGGAAATACTCGGGGAAAGCTTGGCTGAACTTGGAAAGCCTCGGAAACATAGAAGTCAATGGAAAAGCAGATAATTTGCTCAGCATTGACTTCTATTACAAGCAATACCGCATGTGGCCAGAGGTGGGGGGGGGGGCGCCAGAGAGCCTCAGAAATACTCGGGGACAGCTCGGCTGAACACGGAAAGGCTCGAAAACACTCGGGAACGGAGTATTTCCAAGAGTTTCCGAGTATTTCCAAGTATTTCCGAACTGCACCGAGGGTCCCCAGCGCCCCCGCACCTCTGGCCAAATGTGGTACTGCACACCCCATTAGCTTGAATTCTGCTCGTTTTGCGAGACAACACTCGCAAACAGAGTCAGAATAAAAAATAAAAAAAGTTGCTCGTCTTTCAAAAAGCTCATTAACCGCGTTACTCGTAAACCAAGGTTCCACTGTATTAGCAAAAGAATCTTCCCTCCAACCACTTTGCATATTATTTTATATATACTGTGATTCTGTATTTGCCAAACATGCTGCAGAAATCTCCCTCCACTGAGTCCGGCTGCAGCCATTATAACTGTGGGCAGCTGAAGCTGCTGCCTGTTCACTTCCTGCCTCCACTGACACAAACAAACAAAAGGGGTGTGTGGTCAGGGGAACACCGGGGGCGCTAGAGATCCTCAAAAATACCAATATTAGAGGACTAGAAGAGGCAAGCAAGTTCAGTTTTCACCACAATTTAAAAGATGAATTTATTTCCAAATTAGGAGGGAAAAATGTCCTTAGTTGTTGTAAAGCCCTACGGTTTTCTACTTTAACCACTTCAGCCCCGGAAGGATTTACCCCCTTCCTGACCAGGCCATTTTGTGGGTTACGACACAGCGTTGCTTTAACTGACAATTATGCGGTCGTGCGACGTGGCTCCCAAACAAAACTGTCCTTTTTTTCCCCCACAAATAGAGCTTTCTTTTGGTGGTAATTGACCATACACCTCTGCGTTTTTTATTTTTTGCGCTATAAACAAAAAAAGAGTGACAATTTTGAAAAAAAAAAAAAAAAAAACGATCTTTTTTTCCCTTTAATAAATATCCCCAAAAAATATATTAAAAAAAAATTTCTTTCTCAGTTTGGGACGATATGTATTCTTCTACATGCTTTTGGTAAAAAAAAATAAAAAGACGCAATAAGCGTATATTCATTGGTTTGCGCAAAAGTTATAGCGTCTGCAAAATAGGGGATAGATTTGTGGCATTTTTATTATTTTTTTTTATTAGTAATGGTGGCGATCTGCGATTTTTATCGTGACTGTGACATTATGGCGGACACATCGGACACTTTTCACACTATTATGGGACCATTGTCATTTATACAGCGATCAGTGCTATAAAAATGCACCCATTACTGCGTAAATGACACTGGCAGGGAAGGGGCTAAACCAGGGGGTCTCAAACTGGCGGCCCTGCAGCTGTTGCAAAACTACAAGTCCCATCATTGCCTCTGCCTGTGGGAGTCATGCTTGTAACCGTCAGCCTTGCAATGCCTCATGGGACTTGTAGTTTTGCTACAGCTTGAGGGCCGCCAGTTTGAGACCCCTGAGTTAAACACTAGGTGGCGATCAAGGGGTTAAGTGTGTCTTAGGGAGTGATTCTAACTTGTTGGGTGGGGATTATCTCACTAGAACATGAAAGAGATCACTGCTCCCGAAGATAGGGAGCAGTAGATCCCTGTCATGTTGCTAGGCAGAACAGGGAAATGCCTTGTTTACGTAGGCATCTCCCCTCTCTGCCTCTCCGTGACACGATTACGGACCCCTGGCGGACATCGAGTCTGCGGGACCCGTGGGCACAGTTACGGAGTACTATGCAGCGGGCGCGCGTGCCCACAATGTCGCGATTTAAAGAGGACGTACCTGTATGCCCATTTGCCCAGCCGTGCCATCGTGCTGACGTACATGGTCGTGCGCTGGTCGGTATGTGGTTAAAGAAAATGCCTTTACGAACATTTTATTATGGTCAATTAAAGAGGAAGTAAACTTCCTCTGCTGACATGTACCTATAGGTAAACCTATAATGAGGATTAACTAAAGGTAGTGAAAATATCTCCTAAACGTGTACATCACTGGCGCATGCGCTCTGAAAGAACGGCCCCGTTTAACCGTTCCTTCCGAGCCCCCCGCGCCACGAACGGCAGCTCCCGCGCGCATGCGCTGGAGTCATGTCATCGTAAGTCCAGCCAATCACAGCGCCTGAGCCCGTGAAACTCCGAAAAAAATCCGGGGAAAATGTCAGGTAAGCATTTCACAATGAGCTAGTTTGCTGGAGTGATGTCATCGTGGCTCCGGCCAATCACAGGACCGAAGCCCGCAAACCTGGAAGAAACTCTGGGGAAAATGTCAGCCGTGTCAACGGTGTGCAGGCGCCGCTGCAACAGCTTTGTTCTAAGGTAGGTATTTCTTATTGAGCTAGTATGTGATGCATACTAGCTCATTATGCCTTTGTCTGGCAGGGTTTTTTTTTTTTTTTGTATTCTTCCTTTTTTTCTGAGGTTTACCACCTCTTTAATAGCTTGCCTGCCAGGGCAATTTTTAAATGTTTTTTTTTTTTAAATCAGCATTTTTAACCCCTTGCCGTCCAGCGCACGGCGATATACGTCGGCAGAATGGCACGGCTGCGCAAATGTATGTACCTGTACATCCCCTTTAAATCGCAGGCTAGTGGGTGAGTGAGCATCCCCGTGGGTCCTGCAGACTCGATGTCCACCAGTGGCCCGCAATTGTGACATGGAGAGGCAGAACGGGGAGATGCCTATGTAAACAAGCCATTTCCCTGTTCTACCTAGCAACATGACAGG
The DNA here is from genome assembly GCF_037356315.1 of Lithobates pipiens. NCBI lineage: Eukaryota > Metazoa > Chordata > Amphibia > Anura > Ranidae > Lithobates > Lithobates pipiens. The sequence continues at coordinate 316,227,457 of NW_027507785.1, forward strand.
GATCTACTGCTTCCTGTCATCGGGAGCAGTGATCTCTGTCATGTTCTAGTAAACCCATCCCCCCTAACGTTAGAACACACTGAGGGAACACATTTAACCCCTTGACCCGCCCTAGTGTTAACCCCTTCCCTGCCAGTGTCATTTACACAGTAATCAGTGCATGAATGGTCCCAAAATAGTGTCAAAAGTGTCCGATCTGTCCGCCGCTATGCTATGTCGCAGTCATGATAAAAATCACAGATCACCGCCATTACTAATTAAAACAATAATAATAAAAAAATGCCATAAATCTATCCCCTATTTTGTATAACTTTGGCGCAAACCAATCAATATACGCTTATTGCAATTTTTTTTTACCAAAAATATGTAGCAGAATACATATCGGCCTAAACTGAGGAAGAAATTGTTTTTTTTTTATATGTTTTTTGGGGATATTTATTATAGCACAAAGTAAAAAATATTGCTTCTTTAAAAAAAAATTTACGCTCTTTTTTTGATTATAGCGCAAAAAAAAAAAAATACAAACGCAGAGGCGATCAAATACCATCAAAAGAAAGCTCTATTTGTGGGGAAAATAATTTATCTAAATTTAGTTTGGGTACAGGGTCGCACGACCGCGCAGTTGCTAAAGCGACGCAGCGCCGAATCGCAAAAAAAAAATTCCTCTGGTCAGGAAAGGGGTAAATCCTTCCGGGGCTAAAGTGGTTAAAAGATTACATAGAATCCCTAAATATTATATTTTCTGGAAAGCAGATGCCCTGGAGAATCAAATGGTCACTGTTACAATTTTTTTTATGTTATACCATATTTGTGCAGCCATTTATCAAATGCAAATTTTCAGGAAAAAACAATGAACAGAGCAGGGTGAGAAAGGGGTCCTCTCCTCTAGTCTTATTCAATGTTTTATATTTATTTGAAGAAAGGAAAATGAAAAAAATAAAATAAAAAATTTAAATTAAATTTAAAAAATATATATTTTTTTTGTGTAAGGTAAATAAGCACAAATTATATAATAATATATAATATTATATAATATATAATAATATTATATTTTCTTTAACCGGGACTGAGAGATCTTGAAGGACTGGAGGGAAAAGTTCTGGTCCAGTTTGACTTCGGATTGGCTGACCCAGGAACCAACCAACACATTCGCCACCAGGTGGGAAACTCCGGGGATAGAGATACTGTCATTAGCATCATATTTTGGATCAATTTTGCTTTGCATATTTGCCGCCAGCGATGTGAGTGAAGGAAAGAATTGATGGCGGTAATAACACATCTCTATCGGGGGCACAGTGACGATAGCAGATGTTATTGACTAAGGAATCAAGGAGCAAAATTTATGACGGAGCAGAGGCCGGTGTCCTCCAAACCTAAACAAGTACACAATGGAAGTAAGAGCTGTGTCCAAGCACAGGCATCAAAGTAAAATATCCTTATAATAATATACATAAATTAAAATAACTACAATTAGGGATTCACCATATTGTCAGATTTCATTGTCCCCAAAATTAGATTTTTTTAAAATATTTGAAAAATTAAAAATGTAGTTATAATGACCTCCAAACCACTCCAGTATGACGGTTGTCAAGCGCAGTTAGACCAGGGCCTGGGATTTTTCCAAAACTTTCCATGCCCCCAGAAATTAAAACAAGTTTGGACTCATACCGTAAAAATATAGGAATGCAAAATAAGTATTTGAAATGTATTACAGAGGGAGTAATTAGTCAAAAATATCCACTTGACCTCTGGAAGACTTACCCCACCCCTTCATGACCAGGCCATTTTTGGCAATACGGCACTGCGTTACTTTAACTTCTTGCCGACCAGCCTCCGTCATTATCCTACGGCAGGTTGGCTCGTTCCCGCAAACCGCCGTAGCTGTAAGTCGGCTCGGGAACACGCTTTTGTGAGCGTGCTTCCCATTGGCCAGTGGGGGAAGGGGGGGGGGAGCCGATCAGCGAGCAGAGATCTGTTCTTCGTCTCTCTGCCCGGTGATCTGCGGATGCTGGAGGACATCAAGTGCCCGGCACCCAAATGTCGGCTTCTGCTGTGAGTAATCACAGAAGAAGCAACCAGCCAGTGGCGTGCATGTGCCCACTGTAGACATAAGTGAAGAATCACGTGTATATATGTGATTCAGTACAGAGCAGCCATCCTGTAGCAGTACATGTGCTATGGGGCGGTCAGTAAGTGGTTAGAACATGTAATTTAAATAGACACAATGACAAGCCCTCCCCCCACCAAACATTGGTGTACAAGGGATTGCCAAAATATTGTTTCAGTGGGATTTTGGCACCTGGTGGTGGATATTGCTCATTCATCAGTTATATAGCTGCCCCCAGGAAAGAATAGCCCCAAATTAATATTATCAATGGGGTAGTGACTCTCAGGGAAGAATAGCCCCAACTCATTGGTGTCTGTCAGATAGGGCCCCCAAGGGAGAACAGCCCCCAAAACATTAATTTAGGTGGGAGAGTGGTATCTAGTTGAGAATTGCCCCTTAAATAATTGCTCTGATAGTAGACCTAGGGGAGAGAGGCCTCCAATTCAGTAATGGCACCTAATGTACCTTAGGACAGGAGTCAATGCCACTCCCAGATGAAGGCTGGAGATCCTCTAATGATGTCTTTCTGAGTACTGGACAATGTCAGATCCATCAGATGAAGGCTGAAGATCCTCTAATGATGTCTTTCTGAGTACTGGGCAATGCCAGATCCATCAGATGAAGGCTGAAGATCCTCTAATGATGTGTTTCTGAGTATTGGACAATGTCAGATCCATCAGATGAAGGCTGAAGATCCTCTAATGACGTCTTTCTGTGTACTGGACAATGTTAGATCCATCAGGTGAAGGCTGAAGATCCTCTAATGATGTCTTTCCATGTACAGGACAATGTCAGATCCATCAGATAAAGGCTGAAGATCCTCTAATGATGTCTTTCTGTGTACTGGACAATGTCAGATCCATCAGATGAAGGCTGAAGATCCTCTAATGATGTCTTTCTGAGTACTGGACAATGTTAGATCCATCAGATGAAGGCTGAAGATCCTCTAATGACGTCTTTCTGAGTACTGTACAATGTTAGATCCATCAGATGAAGGCTGAAGATTCTCTAATGATGTCTTTCTGTGTACTGGACCATGCCAGATCCATCAGATGAAGGCTGAAGATCCTCTAATGATGTCTTTCAGGGTACTGGACAATGCCAGATCCATCAGATGAAGGCTGAAGATCCTCTAATGACGTCTTTCTGTGTACTGGACAATGTCAGATCCATCAGATGAAGGCTGGAGATTCTCTAATGATGTCTTTCTGTGTACTGGACCATGCCAGATCCATCAGATGAAGGCTGAAGATCCTCTAATGATGTCTTTCAGGGTACTGGACAATGCCAGATCCATCAGATGAAGGCTGGAGATCCTCTAATGATGTCTTTCTGTGTACTGGACAATGTCAGATCCATCAGATGAAGGCTGGAGATTCTCTAATGATGTCTTTCTGTGTACTGGACAATGCCAGATCCATCTGATGAAGGCTGAAGATCCTCTAATGATGTCTTTCTGTGTACTGGACAATGCCAGATCCATCAGATGAAGGCCAATCATTTATAAAAAAAAAAGTAGCAGGCTGGATTTTTTGGTGTCACAGTGGGCAGGAGCCCACCAGAGGATAGGTAGCAGTATAAATTTTGGCCAAAATTTATGAAGAAAAATTATTAATTTGCAACATTTTATAACAGACACGAAGAAAAATGCATTTTTATTTCAATCTTGTTTTATTCATATGTAGAACAAAAGAGACAAAAAAAATTTAAACATTACAAACATTGGTAAGGTACACCAACAATAGGTATCATTTATGTCGGAACAAATGCATATCCAGGTTACATAAAAATGAAGTGAAAACATGTTTATAAGGCACATCAGGAGACCATCTGTAATAGAAACCCCTGAAAACATTCCAGGTTAAAGTAACATTCACCATCATTTCAGAAAAGAGGATCATAGGTGTCCCATACGTAATTCATCAGGAAAGGTTATCTGAAAAACCTGTCTTTATGAAAAATAATATGTCATAGGGGTCACACGCTGAATCAGTAACAATGGATAATTCAAAGTCATGGTACATTTGCTCAATGGATGCCTAAGTGTGTATTCAGACATAGAGGAAAAGGAAAAAGGGCAGAAAAATAGGGGACAAGAAGCACTCCATCATAGTCCCAAGGCGACGTTGTCTAGGCCACTCTCAGCCTAGGAGATAAACTCAGAGGAGTATCAGAACATGGACCATCAAGTCCAAGTGGGAGAAAACTGTTTGTCTTTACCATATTCCTCCACCAACAGACATTCAATGTGCCTTATGCGGTCCACATCAGTAGCCCAATCCTCCAAGGAAGGCAATCTCCAGTGATGGGGAATCACTACTCTGGCCGCTTTAAGAAAGTGTCGCAATACATCTTTTTTTAATGGATTTGAATTTGCCAGGGAGTATAGATAAGAGAGCCACCTCAGGTAAAGGTCGAATGGAAGTTTTCTATATAGTTTGAAGATCTGTTGCCAAAATCCCTCTACAGGAGGCTATTCCCACCAGAAGTGGAGCATGGTACCCCGGGAGCCAAGACACAGCTATCTGGTATTGCCGAGTTGAAATGGTGTATAGTCGAAGGGTATCTGTAGCATCTGGTTAGCAGTTTAAATCCTTTTTACTGGGTCTTAGTGGCTAGAGATAGCTTGTGTGTCAGGACAAAAAAAACATTTCAACAAGTCAATAGGGGAGATAGAGTGACGTAGTTCTGCCTCCCAGGTCTCCGTAAATGGTGGAAGGTGGAAGGAGAAGAAATACTGAGCAAGAGGGAGTAAAGTTGAGATACCACATGTGTTGGAGGTTCTGCCTGCATGAGCACTTCCTCAAATCCTGTCGGTTCAGCTAAGATGTCTGGAATGGATGTAAGAGGTAGTCTGTTGTCTCTGAAGCCACTGCATGGGGTGTTGGGAAAACGAACCGGAAGGGGTATCTGAAAAATTGATTTTTGTACAAAATTTTAGGTCTTTTTTCATTTATAACGCAAAAAAAAAAAAAAAAAAGTGGTGATTAAATACCACCAAAAGAAAGCTCTATTTGTGTGGAAAAAAAGGACAAACAATTGGGTACAGTGTTGTATGACTGAGTACTTGTCATTCAAAATGTGAGAGCACTGAAAGCTGAAAATTGGTCTGGTTAGGAAGGAGGTTTAAGTGCCCAGTGGGCAAGTGGTTAATGCATAAAATGCACCTTCTGCCTTTGCAACCCATTGAATAGAGATGATTGAAATAGAGATTCATCATTTACTCAAAATGTTATCTTAATTTGACAGATTTTGCCAAAATTTCATCATTTTCGTAAAATTTATTGGAGTCAACAGGGAGGGCAAAATTAAGGTGTTTTTTGAGGCTGCAATTGGCTTTAGATTATAGAAGCTCATTTCAACGATCATGGACCTGTTCTTGAGCCAAACAATGTTCCTCAATCTCAATATTTTACTTTTTGCCCATCTTTCTTTCTTTTTTTTTTTTTACTGAAAAAAAAAAAAAAATAGACAAAGGAAAAAATGACAATACAAAATTAACAAACAAATACACAGAAAGGAGAAAATCAGACATTTTGTGGCAAAATCATTTTGGCTGAAATAACCTGGCTCATCCCTAACTGCAAAAATGGATTCATCACTGAAATGCATATGACTCGGTAGGCCACATGTTAGCATTACCAAATAACATTATACTGAATAAAAAAAAAGAAAAGAAAAAAAAAAGAAAAAAGAAGCCTCTGGCTTAAAAAGGTAATACACTATATTGGCAAAAGTATCGGGACACTTACCTTTACACGCACATGAACTTTAACGGAATCCCAGTTTTGCTCCGTAGGGTTCAATATTGAGTTGGCCCACCCTTTGCAGCTATAACAGCTTCAACTCTTCTGGGAAGGCCGTCCACAAGGTTTAGGAGATGTGTCTATGGGAATGTTTGACCATTCTTCCAGAAGCCCATTTGTGAGGTCAGGCACTGATGTGGGTGAGAAGGCATGGCTTACAATCTCCGCTTCTAATTCATCCCAACCTCAGGTTGAGGTCTGGACTCTGTGCAGGCCAGTCAAGTTTCTCCATCCCAAACTCTCTCAATCCATGTCTTTGAAAGATCCAGGGGAATGCTGAGCACCCCAAATCACACAGAAGGAAACGATCCTGCACTGTGCCGGATGCTAAGGGCAAGATAATAAGTAAGTGACCCTTTGCCCCTAAGGTGGGGGGGGTTAGAATACAGAAATAAACACGCATACTTTCCTTTATTATGCCAAGGTATGCTTTCAGTGAGTCACATGGCACCAATGTGCCAGGCCCATTTCTTGCCTGCTTTGGTTCTGACTAATGTCCCGACAACTGAAACAAGCTCTTCTATTTCAGTTAAAACAGAACACTTGAGCTGCGTAAAAACTGAATTACGGCGCTACCAGAGCGAACGCCGCCCGATATAAAATAAATAGTTTGATTTTCCATCAGCGAAGATTGTGCACAAATGCGTTTACTGCTGATCGCGACGTATTATATTCCCGTCTTAATTGAATGTTGCCAGATATTTTATAAGAAAATGTTAGGCAACTTGTTGTGTCTTCTCCTTGTTTAATGCTTTGATAAATCAGACAATGTTATTATTCTATAAATGGTAAAGCGCTAATTACCTGGCTGTTATCTGATTTATTCCTGCCTGCACTTTCTGTACATCTGCAGCCCAACAAATGGCTCTCCGAAGGCAAATCTGTTATGATACATTGTCAGTAAAATTAATCCTGATCAATTTGAAAGTTCACACTCGCGTTTGATGGCTTTCTTGGGAATAAGTATGAGGGAGATGGAGTTACTTTGCCTTCTATCATTCCTCAAACAATGTGTTTTCCAAAAAGGCAAAAACTACCGAGCAGATGACTTAAATAACGCAAATTATTGGATGGTGGGGGCTAAAAAATCCGCCCTCCACTGCAAGGGGTTATGGCCATTCTTGTAGGGCTGAACAAATTGTTGACTGGCAATCCATCCAAAGATCTTTATGTCACCAGAGCAAGAATATAGGGGGGAGTCCTCCAATGGTGTTGGATCTGAAAACTCTGCATTCTCACTCGCATTTGATGGCTTTCTTGGGAATATGTGTGAGTGAGATGGAGTGAGTCTGCCATCTTTCATTACTCAAACAATGTGTTTTCCAAAAAGGCTAAAACTGTACTGAACAGATCACTTAAAAAGGGCACAATATTGGAAGATGGGGGCTGAAAAACCTGCCCTCAATGCAAGGGTTTATGGGCATTAGGGGTGCTGAAATTAATCGTTGCATGATGCATCGGGATTCGGGTGTCCCCGATTCGGCATCGATGCATACGGACCCAATAATCGATTGCGGGTGATGTCATAGAAACTTGCCCCGCCCCTTCCAGGAAAGCACTCCGAGCATAGTTTTATAATGACTTTTTTTTTATAAATGGCGACTTACAGTTAATGATGTGCCCCGCTGTATATGCTTTTAAAAAAAAGTGTCACTTGATTCCCGAAATTCATAGTAAATACATCCCGATAATGTCCCATGCCGAGCCCGGCCCGCCTCTCACCTCCCTCCTCTCACATCTCTCGAGTCCCGACGTCAGCGGGGAATTCTTAGCCCCGCCCACCTCTCTTCTGATATGATAACTATAGTCAGCGGGCGGGGCTGAGAATTCCCCGCTGACGTCAGGACTCGAGAGAGGAGAGAGGCAGGAGGCGAGAGGCGGGCCGGTGTTGTGCCGAGAATGGTTTCCACGTCAAAGTATGTTCCCCCTGGCTCTCGGCTCATATCGGAACTCCGCCTGTCCAGCCCTCTGCACTGCGGCTCCTCCCACTCTACCTTTGAATGCAAATCACATTTCCACCATCCCCTGTACAATATTATTAGTCTATTCTATATAAACACACATATATGTATGTGTATGTGTATTACTGCATCCACACATAGTATAATATATATATATATATATATATATATATATATATATATATATATATATATATATATATATATATATATATATATATATATATATAATATAAATATATATATATATATATATATATATATATATATATATATATATATATATAATTATACTATGTGTGGATGGAGTAATACATGCGGTATAGTGACACATTTTTTTAAAAAGCACATACTTTTTTTAATAAATACAGCGGGCACATCATGCAATGTAACAATAAGTAGAGTACAAATGGGTTTGTACTCTACTTACACCTCACGCTGGCTGCATTTGACGGGCACAGGTGGCTGCATTTGACGGGCACAGGTGGCTGCGTTTGAAGGGCACAGGTGGCTGCGTTTGAAGGGCACAGGTGGCTGCGTTTGACGGGCACAAGTGGCTGCGTTTGACGGGCACAAGTGGCTGCGTTTAAGGGGCACAAGTGGCTGTGTTTGACGGGGGAGGTTCAGTATTTTTCAGTTTGTTTAAAAAGACACTAGGCGGCCCAAGCAGAAGCTGGTAATCGTGATGCATCGCGGAATCGAATTGAATCGAATCGAATCGAATCGTTGACCAGATAATCGCAATCGAATCGAATCGTGAGCCCAGTGAAGATGCGCACCCCTAATGGGCATCAATTGTAGAGTTGAAAGAACTATTAGCTGGCAACCCATCCAATGATCTTTACAACACCAAAACAGGAATTTAGGGAGAAGGGGGCTCTTTGAATGGTGTTGGATATGAAAACTCTGCATTTTCACTCACATTTAATGGTTTTCTTGAGGGTATAATTTTGAGTGAGATGGAGTTACTTTGCCTTATTTCATTGCTCAAGGTGTTTTCCAAAAAGACTAAAACTACAGAGCAGATGACTTAAATAACGCACATTATTGGATGCAGTGGCGTAACTAGAACCTTCAGGGCCCCGATGCAAGAAACCATGAAGGGCCCCCCTGAACCCCAGCCAGGGCCCTTCCCTCCGAGTCCGGCAGTGGAACTCCAGGGCGTGGTCACAGGTATGACCTTTGTGAGCCCTGTAGTTCCACCACTGGTTGGGGAGAACAGACATCGGACTGAGCGGAAATGCATGGAGCAGGAGAGGGGTACTCTGAGGACACAGGTCATGCGGGGAATGCACAACTAAAGAGCAGCCAGTGCGATAGTAGAGCATGGAGCTCTGCTAGTCACCCTCCGCTTCCAGCCACCCGTGTGCATGGTGCACTGGTACCCCTAGCTGCCTATGCTGCTGCCGGCCATATGTAGAGGGGGCTGCATGGGCCCCCTGCATCACAGGGCCCGGTTGCGGTCGCAACTGCAGCACCCCCTATAGTTACGCCCCTGATTGGATGGTGGAGGCTGAAAAATCTGCCCTCCACTGGAAGGGGTTATGGGCATTCTTGTAGAGCTGAACAAATTGTTGTGTGGCAATCCATCCTAAGATCTTTATGTCACCAGAGCAAGAATATGGGGGGGGGGGGTGTCCTCCAATGGTGTTGGATCTGAAAACTCTGCATTCTCACTTGCATTTGATGGTTAAATATGAGGGAGATGGAGTTACTTTGCCTTCTATCATTGTTCAAACAATGTGTTTTCCAAAAAGGCTATAACTAGTGAGCAGAGGACTTAAAAAATGCAAATGTTTAGATGGTGTGGGCTGAAAAATCTGCCATCTACTGGAAGGGGTTATGGGCATTCTTGTAGAGCTGAACAAATTGTTGGCTGGCAATCCATCCAAAGATCTTTATGTCATCAGAGCAAGAATATAGGGGGGAGTCTTCCAATGGTGTTTGATCTGAAAACTCTGCATTCTCACTTGCATTTGATGGCTTTCTCGGGAATAAGTGTGAGTGAGATGGAGTTAGTTTGCCATCTTTCATTACTCAAACAAAGGCTAAAACTACTGAGCAGATGACTTAAATAAAGCACAATATTGGATGATGGGGGCTGAAAAATCTGCCCTCTATGCAAGGGTTTATGGGTAACCCTTGTAGAGTTGAAAGCAGTGTTAGCTGGCAATCCATCCAATGTTCTTTACAACACCAGAACAGAAGTATAGGGAGAAGGGGGCTCTTCCAATGGTGTTGGATATGAAAACTCTGCATTCTTACTTTCATTGCATGGTGTTCTTGGGAGTACTGTATATTTATGAGCCAGATGGAGTTACTTTTCCTCCTTTCATCACTTTATGTGTTTTCCAAAAAGGTTAAAACTACTGAGCAGATGACTTGAATAACACGCATTATTTGATGGTGGTGGGAAAGTAAAAAAAAATTTGCCCTCTGCTGTAAGGGGTTAAAGGCATCCCATGTAGAGCTGAATGAATTCTGGAAATCCACCCAACAATCTTTATCATTGTCTCCAAAATACAAATATAGGGGGGGAACCTTCAATAGTGATATCTGATCCAATGACAGAGATATTCTCTCCCACTCTTTCTTGTATCTCACCATTGCTGGTGGTTGCTCGGGGTTGAAAAATCTGCAAGACTTCCAAGAGTGTTGGATCTGAAAACTCTGCATTCTCATTAACATTTGATGGCTTTGTTGGGTATAAGTGTGAGTGAGATGGAGATAGTTTGCCTTCTATCATTGCTCAAACAATATGTTTTCCAAGAAGGCTAAAAGTACCGAGCAGATGACTTACATACTATACATTATTGGGTTGCGAGGGCTGAAAAATCTCCTCTTTGCTGCAAGGGGGTATGGGCATCTTGTGTAGAGCAAAAATAAATGTTGGCTGGCAATCCATCCAATGATCTTTACAAAACCAGAACAGGAGCGTAGGGGGAAGTTTGCCAATGGTGCTGGATCTGAAAACTCAGCATCCTTCCTCACTTGCATTTTGTTGCTTTTTTGGGAGTATAAGCAGGGCTTGAGTCCTGCAGGAACGCAGGGAACGGTGTCCTTGTACTTTTTCCATAGCAGGAACACTGTTGCCATTAGCAGACAGGCCAGACTGGCCTACTGGGCTACCGGGAAATTTCCCAGTAGGCCGCCTGCCCTGGGGCTGCTTTGCACTGTGGCTGCATCTGTACCCAGGGCCAATCCCGGGAGGCTCAGGTGCAGAGTCCTCCCCTCCCTCCTCCTCTTGTGTACCTCACACACTGCAATGTTCAGCCACTGTGACAAACTCCCGCCTCCTAGACTGGCTACTGTGATAGACGGAACACTGATTCAATTTCCTGGTATTGGATCAGTGTTCCATCTATCACGGGAGCCGCCGCCAGTCTAGGAGGCAGGACTTTGTTACAGTGGCTGGCCGCTGAACATTGCAGACCCAAGCTCTGTGACACAGTGGGAGATCCACGATGTGTATAATCCAGGCAGGTGAATCTGCATTTGATGGGCCCAGTGAGGCTCCGTTGATGGGCACAGTGAGGCTGAATTGATGGGCACAGTGAGGCTGCAATGATGGGCACAGTGAGGCTGCAATGATGGGCACAGGTGAGCCTGCATATGATGGGCACAGTGAGGCTGCAATGATGGGCACAGTGAGTTTGCATTGATGGGCTATGTGAGGCTACAATGATGGGCACAGTGAGACTGCGTTGATGGGCACAGTAGGACTGCATTGATGGGCACAGTGAGTCTGCATTGATGCGCACAGTGAGGCTGCATTTGATGGGCACAGTGAATCTGCAATGATGGGCACAGGTGAGCCTGCATTTGATGGGCACAGTGAGGCTGCATTGATGTGAACATTGAGGTTGCGTTGATGGGCACAGTGAGGCTGTATTGATGATGGGCACAGTGAGGCTGCATTGATAGGCACAGTGAGTCTGCATTGATGGGCACAAAAGATGGATGGATGAATGAAACCCAAATGTTTTCCTCTTCTTCTGGCCAAAACGAAAAATTGTCTCATGCACATGGGTGCTTTTAGGTGTACAGAATAAAAAAGAGTGGGTTTGGGCACCCAGGAGGCACAGGTAGTATATACAGCCTGCTACTAGCAGCCTGACAAAATCAATGACAGGCTGCAGTACGCGGTGGCTATACATGCCGTTCTGCCTGGTACTCATGTACAGGACTGCATGCATATAAGGCCATATCCCCAAATCCATGGACTTACACAAATGGCCCTATATGCTCAGAACAATGTCAAGCCATGCTTTTTTTTTCAGTCTGTCATGTGCATCAGAGATTCAAGGCCCCGATGAAGCAGATTTGTCCACGAAACGCGTTGCCCCACTAGCAGAATCTTCATGCTACAAAATCCTCTATCCCTTTAAATGGGAAATAAGTAGTAGATTTTTTTATGCTCTATGGGCAAAAGCACCTGCATGCAGGAGACCTTACAATGCAAAAAATGCACATGAACTTGCTACACTGGTTAGCACATCTACCTTGCAGCACTGGGGTCTTTGATTTCCATGTTAGTCTGAACACTATCTGAATGGAGTTTACATGTTCTCCTTGTACTTGTGTGGGGGTAATCTGGTTACCTCTGAAGCTAGTAGGTTAATTGGCTCCTGTCTAAATTGGCTTTAGTATGTGGGTGAGAAAGGGACCATGTAGGCTTCTTGGCAGGGACTGATATAAATGCCCAGTATGTACAGTGCTGTGTAAGTTGTCAGTGCCCTATAAAATATCTGTAATCATAATACATCAATACAGGGTACTACCCCTCCCCCCTCTCCCTGCCCAGGCCAATTTTCAGCATTCATCGCTGTCGCATTTTAAATGACAATTCCTCAGTCATGCAACACTGTACCCAAACAACATTTTTATCGTTTTTTTCCCCACAAATAGAGCTTACTTTTGGTGGTATTTGATCACCTCTGCTGTTTTTATTTTTTTCTAAACAAATAAAAAAGACCGAAAATGTTGAAAAAAAAAAGTTTTTCTTCGTTTCTGTTATAAATTTTGTAAATAAGTAAGTTTTCTCCTTCACTGATGAGGCGGCACTGATGGACACTGATAAGGTGGCACTAATGAGGTAGCAATGATGAGGTGTCACTGTTGGGCACTGATGATGAGGCACTAATATGCAGCACTGATGGGCACTGATAGGTGGCACTGATATGCAGCACTGATGGGCATTGATAGGCGGCACTGTAGGGGACTCATAGGTTGCACTTATGGGCACTTATAGGTGACACTCATGGGCACTTATAGGTGGCACTGAATGGCACTTATAGGCAGCACTGATGGGGGCACCGATGGGCACTGATAGATGGCACTGATAAGGAGGTAATTTCAGGCATTACTGATGGGCACTGATTGGCATGTATAATGGGCACTGAATAGAAACTCTAATGGCCACTGATTGGCATCCCTGGTGGTCATGGGTGGGCATCCCTGGTGGGCATCCCTAGTGGGCAGCCTCATTGGGTCTGCACTGATAACCAATCAGCGTAGACCCCCCCATCAGGAGAGCAGCCGATCGGCTCTCCTCTACTCACGTTTGTCAGTGCGAGTGGAGGAAAATCTGATAAACAACATGAAAGCATGGTACCATCCTGCCTTGTATCACCGGTTCAGGCTGGTGGTGGGGGGTGTAATGGTGTGGGGGACATTTTCTTGGCACGCTTTGGGCCCCTTAGTACCAATTGAGCATTGTTTAATCACCACGGCCTACCTGAGTATTGTTGCTGACCATGTCCATCCCTTTATGACTACAGTGTCCCCATCTTCTGATGGCTCCTTCCAGCAGGATAATGCACCATGTCACAAAGCTCCAATCATCTCACCACTGGACAATGAGGTCCCTGTCATCCAATGGCCTCCACACTCACCACATCTCATCCAATAGAGCACCTTCGGGATGTGGTGGAATGGGAAATTGGCTTCATGGATGTGCAGCAACTGTGTGATGTTATCATGTCACTATGGAGCAAAACCTCTGAGGAATGATTGCCACACCTTGTTGTATCTATGCCACCAAAAATGAAGGTAAAAGGGGGTCCAATCCGGGACTAGCAAGGGGTACCTAATAATGTGGCCGGTGAGTGTATGTACTTTGATTTGCTTTATAAACTTTATTTAAAAAAAAGAAATACATTTTGATACACCCAATAAATGTAAACCGTAAGCCCACAGAATAAACGCAATGCGTTCAAATGACCGAAGCGCTATTGTTTTTTTTTTTCCTAACGTAGACAATAACAAAGAAGAATCGCATCCGCAGAGCCGATGGGATGATATAAATCACTTAAAATGAAAAGGGGAGGTCTCGCGGCAACCTTTTGTGGAGATTTTAAGGCCGCCGTCTGGTGCGCACGGTGAAATATTTGGGTGTTATTATTAATGTCAAGCAAACATTTATGTCAGGTGCAGGGCCAGGGGATCCGGGAGTGAAAACAGTGACACTTCTGTTCTATCTTTTACTGGCCACTAAGTGGGTGGGAAAAGGGTATTGTGACCCTTTAGCCTCTCCACCAGTCTCTCTAACAGCTTTGGCCTTTGGGTCATCTCAATTTCCCGTGTACTGAGTGTCCATTACCAAGTCCCCACTTTGATAAATGCTTTTTTCTTTTTTTTTTTCCTCCCGCCCTGCACCGCCAGCAATCGGGGAGCAGAGATGGTGCGCCTGGACCAGCAACGGCGAGACCAGCCTGTCTGCGCACCCTCAGCACCAGTTGCTTAGCAACGGGGACTCCGGTCCCAAAGATGAAAAGACGGCCAAACAAAAAAAAAAAAAAAGAAAGAAAAAAAGGGAATAAAAATGACGACGAGTCGATGAGGCACAAAGGTTAATATTTCCGTGTCCGATGCTCAGTTTTGGATGATTGCATTTTAACCTTTTTTTAGGTGGAATGTGGGATGGGGCTCCTTTGCACAATAAATGAGACTGGGGGGGGGGGGGGGGGCTTTGCTGAATTTTTATGACAATTTAAAAAGGGATGGGATATGTCCGGTCTACAAGTTGTATAAAATGCTGGTTAAAAAAAGGGTAATTTTCTTTTTTTCTTTTTTTAATGGGAAAAATAGACTTGATTTAATGTATATTTAAAAAAAAAAAAAAATGTATTTTTTTTTATTCAGGTGCAATAAATTATTCGTTGTACGTGTGTGAAAGTGCGGAAAAAAAAAGAGAAAACAATAATTACTTTTGGATGTATCATTTAGCCTCCATTCACACCTGAGCATTATGAAGCCCTTCAATGCTCAACACTCAGATTTTCATGTTATTCCATTGTGCCCGTTCACTCAGATTTCCATGTTATTGCACTTTGCCTGTTCACACAGATTTCCACGTTTTATTATTGTGCCCGTTCACTCAGATTTCCATGTTATATTATTGTGCCCGTTCATTCAGATTTCCATGGTATATTATTGTGCCCGTTCATTCAGATTTCCATGGTATATTATTGTGCCCATTCTCCCAGATTTCCACGTTATATTATTGTGCCCATTCTCCCAGATTTCCACGTTATATTATTGTGCCCATTCACCCAGATTTCCATGTTATATTATTGTGCCAGTTCACCCAGATTTCCATGTTATATTATTGTGCCCGTTCACTCAGATTTCCACGTTATATTATTGTGCCCGTTCACTCAGATTTCCATGTTATTCGATTGTGCCCGTTCACTCAGATTTCCATGTTATTCCATTGTGCCCGTTCACTCAGATTTCCATGTTATATTATTGTGCCCGTTCATTCAGATTTCCATGGTATATTATTGTGCCCGTTCACTCAGATTTCCATGTTATATTATTGTGCCCGTTCATTCAGATTTCCATGGTATATTATTGTGCCCGTTCACTCAGATTTCCATGGTATATTATTGTGCCCATTCACCCAGATTTCCACGTTATATTATTGTGCCCATTCACCCAGATTTCCACGTTATATTATTGTGCCCGTTCACCCAGATTTCCACGTTATATTATTGTGCCCGTTCACTCAGATTTCCAGGTTATATTATTGTGCCCGTTCACTCAGATTTCCACGTTATATTATTGTGCCTGTTCACTCAAATTTCCATGTTATTCCATTGTGCCCGTTCACTCAGATTTCCATGGTATATTATTGTGCCCGTTCATTCAGATTTCCATGGTATATTATTGTGCCCGTTCACTCAGATTTCCATGTTATATTATTGTGCCCGTTCATTCAGATTTCCATGGTATATTATTGTGCCCGTTCACTCAGATTTCCATGGTATATTATTGTGCCCATTCACCCAGATTTCCACGTTATATTATTGTGCCCATTCACCCAGATTTCCACGTTATATTATTGTGCCCGTTCACTCAGATTTCCATGTTATATTATTGTGCCCGTTCACCCAGATTTCCACGTTATATTATTGTGCCCGTTCACTCAAATTTCCATGTTATTCCATTGTGCCCGTTCACTCAGATTTCCATGGTATATTATTGTGCCCGTTCACTCAGATTTCCATGTTATATTATTGTGCCCGTTCATTCACATTTCCATGTTATTCTATTCTGCCCACTCACTCAGATTTCCATGTTATTCTACTGAGACTATACAGCGAGATTTTCATGTTATTCTATCGTGCCCATTCACTCAGATTTCCATGATATATTATTGTGCCCGTTCACTCAGATTTCCACGTTATTCCATTGTGCCCATTCACTCAGATTTCCATTGCCCTGTTTACCCAGAGTTCCATGTTATATTATTTTACCCATTCACTCAGATTTCCAAGTTATTCTATCGCATCCATTCAGTCAGATTTCCAGGGTATAGTATTGTGCCCGTTCACTCAGATTTCCATGTTATATTATTGTGCTTATTCACTTACACTTCTAAGATTTACAAGTTATTCTATCATACCCGTTCATTCAGATTTCCACAGTATTCCATTGTGCCCGTTCACCCAGATTTCCACGTTATATTATTGTGCCCGTTCACTCAAATTTCCATGTTATTCCATTGTGCCCGTTCACTCAGATTTCCATGGTATATTATTGTGCCCGTTCACTCAGATTTCCACGCTATATTATTGTGCCTGTTCACTCAGATTTCCATGGTATTCCATTGTGCCCGTTCACTCAGATTTCCATGTTATTCCATTGTGCCCATTCACTCATATTTCCATTGCCCTGTTTACCCAGAGTTCCATGTTATATTATTGTACCTGTTCACTCAGATTTCCAAGTTATTCTATCGCATCCGTTCAGTCAGATTTCCAGGGTATAGTATTGTGCCCGTTCACTCAGATTTCCATGTTATATTATTGTGCTTATTCACTTACACTTCTCAGATTTCCAAGTTATTCTATCATACCCGTTCATTCAGATTTCCACAGTATTCCATTGTGCCCGTTCACCCAGATTTCCACGTTATATTATTGTGCCCGTTCACTCAAATTTCCATGTTATTCCATTGTGCCCGTTCACTCAGATTTCCATGGTATATTATTGTGCCCGTTCACTCAGATTTCCACGCTATATTATTGTGCCTGTTCACTCAGATTTCCATGGTATTCCATTGTGCCCGTTCACTCAGATTTCCATGGTATATTATTGTGCCCATTCACTGAGATTTCCATGTTATTCCATTGTGCCCATTCACTCATATTTCCATTGCCCTGTTTACCCAGAGTTCCATGTTATATTATTGTACCTGTTCACTCAGATTTCCAAGTTATTCTATCGCATCCGTTCAGTCAGATTTCCAGGGTATAGTATTGTGCCCGTTCACTCAGATTTCTATGTTATATTATTGTGCTTATTCACTTACACTTCTAAGATTTACAAGTTATTCTATCATACCCGTTCATTCAGATTTCCACGGTATTCCATTGTGCCCGTTAACTCAGATTTCCATTGTCCTGTTCACCCAGAGTTCCATGTTATTCTATTCTGCCCACTCACTCAGATTTCTATATTATTCTATTGAGACCATACACTCAGATTTCCATGTTGTATTATTGTGCCCGTTCACTCAGATTTACATGTTATTCCATTTTGCCCGTTTACTCCACTTTCCATGGTATTCCATTGTGCCTGTACACTCGGATTCCATGTTATTCTATCGTGCCCGTTCACTCAGATTTTCATGGTATATTATTGTGCCCATTCACTCAGATTTCCATGTTATTCCATTGTGCCCGTTCACTCAGATTTCCATTGCCCTGTTCACCCAGAGTTCCATGTTATATTAGTGTACCCGTTCACTCAGATTTCCAAGTTATTCTATCATACCCGTTCATTCAGATTTCCACGGTATTCCATTGTGCCTGTTCACTCAAATTTCCATTGTCCTGGTCACCCAGAGTTCCATGTTATAATATTGTGCCCGTTCACTCAGATTTTCAATTTATTCTATCATACCCGTTCAGTCAGATTTCCAGGGTATAATATTGTGCCCATTCACTCAGATTTCCATGTTATATTATTGTGCCCATTCACTCAGATCTCCATTTTTTCCCATTTACCCAGAGTTCCATGTTATGTTATTCTGCCCGTTCGCTCAGATTTCAATTGTCCTGTTCACCCAGAGTTCCATGGTATTCTATTCTGCCCAAGTTATTCTATAGTACCTATCCGTTCACTCAGATTTCCATAGTATTTCATTGTGCCCGTTCACTCAGATTTCCATTGTCCTGTTCACCCAGAGTTCCATGACATTCTATTCTGCCCACTCACTCAGATTTCCATGTCTTTGGACAAACCAGAATCAACAGCCTCCCCTCACCTATCCTTTCCTTAAATCCCCTCCCCCCACTCTCCCTTCTCTTATCTACCACCAGGCCAGCCTCTTCACCATCTTCCCCACTCCTCTTCACCCCACGATGCTCAATAGAAACCTTGCAGCATCGAGGGAGGGGGACTGGCACTGCACTTTATGCACCTGCCTCAGGACCTCTTGTTGTCTCTGCAATTTTGGAAGACATAGACACAGAAGGATTGGACACATTATCGGTAACTGATACCCTACATACAGATTGGGAAGACACGTGGACACTAGGTAAATGCACAGACTGGGGTACCACAGACTGGGAAGATGCAGGTATACTAGGTAAATGCACAGACTGGGGGGCCACAGATTGGAAAGACACAGACATATTGGGTACTGGCACAGACTCAGATGGACTCACATGTGCTCCAGCTGCTGAGCTCTGAGCATCCTCCATGTCCAGGTGGAAGAACTCTCTCATGAGCTCAAGCTTGTTGTGCATTGCCTCAGGACACTGATTGTAAGAGTGTCCCACCGCATTGCACAGATTGCACAGATTGCACCTAATAATGTTACAATCCTTTGCCAAATGTCCTACACCCTGACACAGAGAGCACTTTATCACTGGCCAGGAGGATGCAAGATGCCCTTTATCCCCACACTTGTTGCATAGCTTTGGCTGGCTTGGGTAGAAGATGGTCAGCCTGTCCCTCCCCAGGAAAGCTGATGGCAGATGCTGGACAACATTATCAATTACTTTTAATTTTAACTGCACAAACCACCCCCATCCATATTCCCTGATCATCCAAAATCTTCTTTAGGGGGCTCAGGACATCTCCATACCTCCTCAACCATACAGGTAAATCCTCTTGTGGTATGGACTCATTACGGACAAGAATTGTCACCATTTTAATGAGTGTCTGGCATGATACAAGCTTGGGGATGAGCCCTTTCCAGTCCGGCAGGCCCGTACACACATGTTCATTATTCTCCCAAAATATGTCCAAAGACTCCGGATGGATAAAGGACAAATCATACTCATAGGAACCGGCCAGACTGATAAGGGCGAAGAAACCCCATCTTCAGAATCTTATCCACCACTGCACTCCTATGTGGAGGAAGACCTCCACCTTCCCATCGGAGCTGCACAACATTCATAAACAGGGAGGAAGATAAAACATTTCCATGCTCCTTCCCTGCTTGCTCTCCTTTCCCAGATCCTGTAGCAGCACAGACACACCAATTGCAGTCTTGTCTTTAGACACAATCAAACCTGCTGACAGAGAGTCTGATTCAGCTGGGACAGCAGACTTTGGATTAACAGAGGCAGGACCCACCCTCTCCCTCTGCTCTGAACACACAGCTTCTTTCCTGTGTTCAAGCACAGTCCTGTCCACTGCAGACTCCTGGTGAGTTGTAGCACTACTGCTCCCAGCACCTCCTCCACCATTCTCAGGAACAGCCGCTGTGTCTGGTCCAGGCAAAGTCACTGTATTGTACATGGCTCATCCTCTGGGCCCACTTTCTCACTCTCTGCTGACTCTGTCAGTACCTGCATCTCCTCATTGATTGGGTCACTTTCCATGCTCCTCTCCTCATTCGGCTGAACCGTTCCTCGTTTCTATATTTTTCTTCTTCTTTCTTTCTGCTTCCTCAGAGCCTGCTCCAAGTCCTTCAACTCAGGCCTCAGAGCCGGTCTCTTCTTACTGTTTACTTTGGCACAAATCTGTTTTTTCTTCCTTAATTCAGCCATCAAAGCTACCAATTTCTCCTCTTCTTTCTAAAACCGTTTTAGCTTACCGACAATCCTTTGTCTAAAGGCAGACAGGGACTCATCTCTTCTTTGGCCAGGCCCAGTATTTTCCACAGGCCTACGCAGGTGGCCCCCGCCAGGGTCCTCATCAGAATCCAGCATCCCTCCTGGGGTAGAGGAGCAACTCTAGCCCCTGGTCTCTGGCAGCACAGGAGCTAAGGAACCAGCAACCTCACACCTCACTGTCAAGGAGCAGAATGACAGTTTCCCACCACCCCTGTGCTGAGTTTCCAGGTCTGTACACTTACTGTGCCCATAATGAGGGGTTAATTTTGTTTATTGAAAATCTTACAAACAACAACTTATATACAATAAAACCATAATAAATAAATAAAACATATTTACAAAATAATTGAATATAATTATACAAACCAGAAAGAACAAGAACAAAATAAACGGTGCAAAACAAATTGCGCATTACATAATCCCTATGGGAGAGCCAGACTAAGGAACATCACCGTCACCATGCATGTAGCCTTTTATCAAAATTATATTGGATCTGAAAATCTAGGGGAGTGAAAGAAGAATACAAAGAAAGCCGCACACCCTGAGATCAACAGGCAGCCGCTACAGAGCCCTGATATTCCTCCACGCCTTTATCCAGGCCTCCTGTTGCCACCTGTCTTTCTCAAGACCCCGAATCTTCCCAACCTCACCCAGAATGTTCTGCATCACCACTTCCACAGGGAGGATTTTACTCCGTAAGGATACCTGACACCGTGCACTCCACGTGAAATAACGGACTACTAAACTAACTAAAAAAAGTGTTTCCAAATCATAATCCCGACGAGTCTGGAAAGCCCCATACACCCACTCTGCATAACTCATATGGGGGAGAAAGGGTATACTCAGAGCCCTCCCCACCCTCTTGTACACCTCTATATTAAAAGGGCACTGAAGTAGAAAGTGATCCATGGACTCCACCACTCCTCCACACTCCACTCTCGGGCAGCCCCGATCACTCATGGAAAGAAACTTCAAGTTGCCCTTCACATATAGTTTTCCATGAAAGGCAAGCCAAGCCTGATCCCTAAACTTCATTGGGATTCTCTCCAAATTAATCAACCGCAAACCCACCCCCAAAACCAGGCTTGGGCAATCCCTCAAGGCCAGTGGCTCGCAAAAAACAGAGCTCATGATCCGCTTCTCAAGAAGTTTCTTTGGAAGAGATCTGACTTCTCCCGTTGTTACTTGCCACTGCCGAAGTATTTTCAAACACGGGGCAACATAAGCCGGGAGCTTATCATGCTTGACCCTCAGGCTTTTCACTGGCCCACCATTTTCCCAGTCTCGCAGAAAGGGGCTAAACCAGGACTGGAAAATACCAACCCACCCAGGCGGTCTCTCTGCCAACATGTTACCAAGATTGTACTTCACAAACATCAGAGAGAAAAAGACTACAAGGTTGATCATTCCTAGACCACCCTCCCGCCTAGAAAGGTAAGTCACATTCCTTTTGACAAGGTTTATTCTGTTCCCCCATAACAGCTGGAAGAAACAAGTACGGTATAGACCCTGGTATAGAGAGAAGCTGGCAAAACGCAAACAAAACTGACATATAGAAAAATCGGAATCAGGTAAGTCTTGATCAGATCAACCTTTTCCCTCAAGGAAAGCTGCCAACCTTTCCAGCTTGCCACCTTGGCATCGGCATTCTCCAGCCTGTTCACCCAATTTGCATGACCATAGTCACCTGGGCCAAATTCAATGCCTAGAACTCTAATTTTTTGCTGGGGCTCCGGGAAGTCATCCGGGAGAACAAAGCTCTCACCTTCCACGCCCATCCAGAAAGCTTCACACTTGTCCTGATTGACCTTTGAACCTGATGCCTCTGAATACTTCATTATCACTGAGACCACCTCCTGCGCCTCCCCAGTCCCAGAGACAAAAACAGAAACATCATCAGCATAGGCCACAACTTTCAAAGGAGGCTCACCAGCGATGCCCATAGGTACCCCACACAATGGCCCATTCTCTAGCCTTCTAATGAAGGGGTCAATTGCAAATGCATATAACAGAGGACTCAATGGGCACCCCTGACGCACACCCGAGCTGACCACAAAGGGTTGCCCGACCCAACCATTAACCAGGGAAAGCTTTCAGCCCCTTTGTACAAAATCTTGAGCCAATCAATGAAACCCCCCTCCAGGCCATATCTGCCAAGAAGGAGCCATAAGTACTTATGATTAACCCGATCAAAGGCCTTAGCCTGATCCAATGTAACCAAATTTTACCCCAACCAGCAGCCCTACAACGCTCCAAGGCCTCCCGGACAGCTAACACTGCTGAGAAAGTGCTTCTACCCTGGACCGAACAGTGCTGGTGGTGGGATAACAAACTGCCTGCCACTGGTGATAATCACCAGAAAAAAATCTTTGCCAGTATCTTTCTATCGACATTAAGAAGGCTAATGGGGCGCCAATTCTCAATCATCGAAGGATCTTTACCCTTTGACAGAAGGATCACTGCAGATTGCCTCATGGAGGGAGGGAGAGAACCCTCATACAAACAGCTATTAAAAACCTCCGCAAGGTAGGGAGCCAGGATCGTCTTAAAACATTTATAAAATTCAGCTGTCAACCCATCTGGCCCTGGCGTTTTCTTGATGGCCAGTTTATCAATAGCCTGGACTACCTCATCTGCAGTGATTTCATCTGTCAAATTCATCAAAGGAACATTACTTTCCAGTCCTGGTGTAGAGTCCAAAAAACCCAACATCCTTGTCCGATCAAGGTTCCTTCCTCCCAGGAGATCGGCATAGTATGACCTGACCACCTCCAGGATCCCTGACCTAGACTTCGTCAGAGAGCCCGTACTGTCCTTCAGGCCATGGACCGTCTTAACTGCTATGCTCTGTTTACAGTTCTGGTAAGGGTCAGGCGAATGGTATTTCCCGTAATCCCTCTCCTGAACCAAAGAGGCGTGCCGGTCATATTCATGTCTCCTAAGGAGGAGCTTCACCTCAGAGATCACCCCAGAATCTCCTCCATTCGAAACAAGGCGGTCAAGTTTCATCTGCAAACGCTGGTAGGTGATATACTTATCTTGCTGCTTCTTTCTTCCTATGGCCTTGAAAAGCCTAACAGTCTGCTGCTTTACAAGCTCCCACCATTCTGACTTGCTGTTGCAAAAGTCTAGGATCCTTACCTGTGCTTGAAAAAAATCCTCAAAGGATTGTCTTACTCTATACCCCTCCCCCTAGGTGGCATGTCTGAGGCATTCAGAGTCACAGATAAAATACAGTGATCAGAGAACTCCACTGCCCGACACACAGGTGCCGAAAAAGCAGAGTCTCCCTTTAAAAAAAACCTATCTATCCTACTCTGACTACTACCTCTCTGAAAAGTGAACCCCGTGCTGTCTGGGCAACGCTTAATGTGCGCATCTACCAGACCTGCTTCCCTAACTATCGCATTGAGAAAAAGGGTGTCATAGCCCAGCTTATCTCTGAAACCTCTCCTGTCTTTAGACCTAGTAATGGTGTTAAAATCACCTCCAAAGATAACCTGCTGGGCCGTAAAAAGAAAAGGCTTAATCTTTGTAAAGAGGCATTTCCTGTCCCACTTCATCTGGGGACCATAGATGTTAATCAGGCGCAAGTCCTGCCCCCTTACAGAGACGTCCAAGACCATGCATCTCCCAATCTCTACCTCAATTACCCGCCGGCATGTTACCATACCAGAAAAAAGGACTGCAACCCCGCTGTAAGGCTCGGCCGCAAGAGACCAAAATGAGGGACCACGTCTCCACTCCTTCTTTGCCAGATGTATATTGGCCAGACTATTCAGATGGGTCTATTGTAAAAACAAAATGTCAGCATCAAACTCGCTGAGCAAAAATAAATAGTAACATTAATGGTTGCCACTTTTATCGGAGTGGGAACTGCCATTAGGGTAATTGAGGCAGACGTTTCTTAGTCTGACTACTCCCTCTCCCTGGAGAACCAGCGCGCTTTGTTGCGCCCTGGCACTCATCATCCATAGAGGACGCTGAACTGAACGAGTCCCAATCATCATCATCATCATCGTCCGACAGGACTTTAAACTTATTTTCCAAAGGCAAAACTTCAGAATTGAAGGGAACTGAACCCCTTTTTTTCCTTCTTTTGCCCCTCCTCCTCCTATCCTCCAACCACTCCATATCATCTTTGGATAAACCACAACCAGCCTCCCCACACCTATCCTCCCTTTCAACCCCCTCCCCCCCACTCTCCCTTCCCTTATCTACCACCAGGCCAGCCTCCCCCCTATTTTCCCCACTCCTCTGCACCCCACGATCTGCAATAGTAACCCTGCAGCATCGGGGGAGGGGGACTGGCACCACACCTGACGCACCAGCCTCAGCACCTCTTGCTGCCTCTGCAATTTTAGAAGACACAGAAGGATTGGACACATTCTTGGCAACTGAAACTTTACATACAGACTGGGAGGACACAGACACATTGGGTATTGGCACAGACTGGGGAGACACAGACACATTGGGTACTGGCACAGACTGGGGAGACACAGACACATTGGGTATTGGCACCGACTGGGGAGACACAGACACATTGGGTATTGGCACCGACTGGGGAGACACAGACACATTGGGTATTGGCACCGACTGGGGAGACACAGACACATTGGGTATTGGCGCAGACTCAGGTGGACTCACAGGCCCACCAGCTGATGAGCTCTGTGCATCCTCCATGTCTAGACGGAAGAACTCTCTCATGAGCTCAGGCTTGTTGTGCATTGCCTCAGGACATTGACTGTAAGGATGTCCCACTGCATTGCACAGATTACACCTGATGATATTACAGTCCTTTGCCAAATGTCCTATACCCTGACACAGAGAGCACTTCATCACTGGACAGGAGGATGCAAGATGCCCTTTATCTCCACATTTGTTGCAGAGCTTTGGCTGGCCCGGGTAGAAGATGGTCAGCCTGTCCCTCCCCAGGAAAGCTGAGGATGGCAGATGCTGGACAACATTGTCAATAACCTTTAGTTTCAGCTGCACAGACCATCCCCCTGTCCATATTCCTCGATCGTCCAAAATCTTTCTTAGGGGGCTCAGGACGTCCCCATACCTCCTCAACCATACGGTCAGATCCCCTTGCGGTATGGATTCATTGCACACAAGTATTGTCACCATTTTAATAAGGGGCTGGCGTGAAATAAGCTTGGGGATGAGTCCTTTCCAGTCCGGCAGGCCCCTACACACATGTTCAAACTTCTCCCAAAATATGTCCAAAGACTCCGGACGGATAAAGGACAAATCATATTCATAGGAACCTGCCGGACTGATCAGGGCGAAGATATCCGCAGGCCTAAACCCCATCTGCAGGATTTTATCCACCACTGTCCTCCTATGTGGGGGGTTTCCATCACCTTCCCATTTCAACTGGACAACATTCCTCCTTTTAAACAGGGAGGAAGATAGAACGTCCCCATGCTCCTTCCCTGCTTGCTCCCCCTTCCCAGATCCTGTGGCAGCAACACCAGCATAAGTTTTTCTTCCACCACCAGCTTTTGCAGTCTTGTCCTTAGATACATTCAAACCTGTTGCCAGAGAGTCTGAATCAGCTGGGATAGCAGTCTTCTGATTAGCAGGACCCACCCCTTCCCCCGAACATTCAGCTTCAATCCTGGGAGCCATTACAGTCTTGGCTGCTGCAGACTCCTGGAGAGCTGTAGTACTACTACTCCCAGCATCTTGTCCACCATTCTCAGGAACAGCCACTGTGTCTGGTCCAGGCAAAGTCACTGTATTGTCCATGGCGCTCCTCTCTGCAGACTCTTCCCCCAGAAGCTGACAGTTACTCTCACCAATTTCATCCAAAGCTTTGGTAAATCAGATTGTATTGCATGCTGTCCAATGTCTATGGGTCTTGGCTGACTGCCCATAGCACTACAACCCTCAGCAAGCCCAGTGTCATTAAAGTTCACATTACCATCTTGCACACACATTGTACCTGCTTACTATGTTTTTACCTTTGCAATGTCATGGCTGACGGTGGGATCAGATTTTCCCTCAGTTGTTGCAGACTTCATGGTGGATCTTGCTCTCTCCACAGGTCTGTCTTTCACAGGGCGAGGAATGGTGTCCATCTCCTCAACATCATATGAGGAATCCACACCCAAAAGGGATTCCAGCTTAGTAATAAACTCAGTTGCCCCCTCAACCTCTTGCTCAGATGTTCCATACTGCAAAGGGAGGGGGACAGAGGCCTCCGCCATTGAGGGCTCAGCAGATGCCTGAGGTGTTGAACAGCTGGGCTCATCCTCTAGGCCCACTTTCTCACTCTCTGCTGACTCTGTCGGAACCTGCATCTCCTCACTGATTGGGTCACTTTCCATGCAGGAAGCCGCTCCTCTCCTCATTTGGCTGAACCGTTCCTCGTTTCTATATTTTTCTTTAAATATTCCGCCATTCTCCTTCAGAGAACTCACCAGTTCTATCTGCTTCCTCAGAGCCTGCTCCAAGTCCTTCAACTCAGGCCTCAGAGCCGGTCTCTTCTTACTGTTTACTTTGGCACAAATCTGTTTTTTCTTCCTTAATTCAGTCATCAAAGCTACCAATTTCTCCTCTTCTTTCTAAATCCATTTCAGCTTACCGACAATTCTGTCTAAGGCCGGGTTCACACCGCTGCGATGCGGGAACGCCGCAAATCCGCAGCGTTTTCCCGCATCGCATTACTCCCGCCGGCAGTTCACACTGCCCTATGCGGACGGCTGGGAGTGTCAATGATATGTTAATGACACCCCCAGATCCGTCCGCATATCGCAGTGCGATCTGCCGACTCGCACAGGAATCGGATCGCATGGTGTGAACCCCCATGCGATCCGATTCTGTTGCGGACCAAAAAAAGGGTCCCGTGCGAGTTTGCTGCGGGACCGATGCGAATTCAGCCATACTATCTGTATGGCTGAACTCACATCGCTACGGAGATCGGATGTGATTTGCGGTGCGAATCACATCCGGATCTCCCCCCGCAGCAGTGTGAACCCAGCCTAAAGGCAAACAGGGACTCATCTCTTCTTTGGCCAGGCCCAGTATTTTCCACAAGCCTATCCAGGAGACCCCCGCCAGAGTCCTCACCAGAATCCAGCATCCCTCCTGGGGCAGAGGAGCAACTCTAGCCCCTGGTCTCTGACAGCACAGGAGCTAAGGAACCAGCAACCTCACACCTCACTGTCAAGGAGCAGAATGACAGTTTCCCCCCACCCCTGTGCTGAGTTTCCAGGTCTGTACATCTACTGTGCCCATTATGAGGGGTTCCCCCCATCCCTGTGCTGAGTTTCCAGGTCTGTACACCTGCTGTTCCAATAATGAGGGGTTCCCACCATCCCTGTGGTGAGTTTCCAGGTCTGTACACCTGCTGTTCCAATAATGAGTGGTTCCCACCATCCCTGTGCTGAGTTCCTGGGTTTGCACACCTGCTGTACCCATTATGAGAGTTTTCCCCTATCCCTGTACTGAGTTCCTGGGTCTTCTGGAACATGCAAAAACCCTGGTGGACCTGGGAACATAGCCAGAAATTATAGTAGGGAGATCTCACTGTTCGGACTATGCAAAACATATAATATATAAGGGTCTGGCTGAGCCTACTAGGGCTAGGCCCCACCTCTAATTAAATATTGGGGTGGGCTAGCCCTTTAAGAGAATCTATCCAAAACCTAAAATATCAGATTTGGCTGAACTGACCCTTTAAATCTGTTAGCGTTGGCATCATTTTAGCTGTGCCTGTGTTTACTCATTAACTACAGTCTTCAGAAGTATCTATGCCGTGCGACTCCTAATTTGAAAAAAAATTATTACTTGCATCTACCCCGGTGGAATGTACGTGCGTCCCTGCGATAGATACATATTTACATTCCCAGCCAACCTGTTATATTCTGAAATGACTAAACATCAGTCGCAAACCGCCCAGGCAGCCAGCGTGTACCAACCAACCGGGGGCAGCCGCTTCTAATTATCATTTACACCTTGTCTGCCGCCGAACGCACGCACCAGCCTAATACCGCAACGTGTTAGCGTTTTTAATTAAAACTCTAAACACCTGCAGGTTAAAAAACACAGATGAAATTACAACTCAGAAACAATGCGATTTTTTAATTAAACTGGGCGAATTAAGAAAAATTCTCTTGGAGAGAGAGAGAAATCTATTCATTATTCAACCTATGTATGTACCCTGGCAGCGTTTTATCTAAAATTGTTTGTGAACGTACAGCATAACCCATGGGATGGACTCATAATGAGCTGTCATGACCAGCTTCTGTGCTACAGTATTATTTCTGAATATTATTATTGTTTTTATTATCATTAATATAATTATTATTGTTATAATTATTGTATTATTCTTTTTTATATTATTGGTCATATTATTATTATTAAATTATTAATTCAATTATTCAATTAAAATTAAATTATTATTTATTTTATGTTGTTATTTGTATTACTATATATATAAGATATTAAGATATATATTATATAAGATATTGTTGTTAATGTTTTTTTAAATACCAATGATAATAATAATAACAATTATTATAATACAAATTACATTATTATTATTATTGTTAATAATAATAATAATAATAATAATTATAATAATAATAATACTTTTATATTATGATTATTATTTTGATTTAAAATTATAATAAACTGTATTACATATATTTTTTACTATTGTTGTATGCCAATAATAATAATAATTTGATATTATTATTATTTAATTTTTATTATAATAAGTGTTATTATTAATTGTATTTTTAATGCTATTATTATAAATGTTATTATTATTTTTATTATGCTAATAATAAAAATATTAATAATTTTATATTATATTTTTTATAATTATAATAATTGTTATTATTAATTGTATTTTTGAATACTATTATTACCGTTATTATTATTATTATTAATAATTATTATTATTATAATAATAATAAAAAATGTCATATTACTATTTTTACTACTAGTGATATTGTTGTTATTAATGTTATTATTATTATTTTAATTATGGCAATAATAATAATAACAATAATAATAATAATAATTGTATATTATATATTTTATTTTTTATAATATTTGTTATTATTAATTGTATTTTTTTAAACTATTATTACTGTTATTATTATTTTTTTATTGCTATGTGTACTACTATTGATATTGTTGTTATTATTACTTTTATTATGCCAATAATAATAATAATTTTATATTTTATATTATTATTATTTAAATTTTTTATTTTAATAATTGATATTATTACTTGTATTTTTTAATACTATTATTATTGCTGTTATTATTATGAATTTATATTCCTATTTGTACTACTATTGCTTTTGTTGTTATTACTATTTTTGTTATGCAACTAATAATAATAATAATAATAATAATAATAATCATTTATTTTTAATTAATTTTATTATTTAAAAAAAATGTATGATTATAACAATACTTATTATTATTGTTCGTTATTATTAGGTTTTAATATTATTATTATTATAATAATTCTTATTCATTTTAAAACCAATAATTAAAAAAGTAGATGTAAGCCCTAAATGAGGCTTAGAGCTTGTTCACGCAGGCTGCATGTTGCTATCAATTTAGTACATTACAGAAATCTGTGCATAAAGTCTGCTGAGAAGATCAGCGCGTTTCGCGGATCGCTCGCTTCGTCAGGATCAGTAGCAACATTGAAATTGATAAATCAAGAAATTTTAAAACAGATCTATAACAAGAACAAAGAAAATCATACATCATATAAAAAAAAAAAATCACAAACATATTATTAGAGTGTTCGGTACAGGTCAGATTGTTATATTTTATCCAAAAAAACTATTCTTTCCATTCCTCATGAAAAAATGATGTATGTCTTTAATATTTCATATCAATTCATCCTTTCGGTAGAAGAAACTTACCCAGAATGGATGAAGTATAGTGAGCTCGGTGTTCATGGAAGGAAAGGGTCAATGGTCTCAATAAATAGCCTGTCGGCCCATGGGAGGACAACCCTCAGGTTATAATATCAAGGCCAGATAAACGATATCAGCCAGAGAGAAAGAGAGGTATTAGCTGTCAAAAAGGTTCATCACTACATTAATATAGACCAGCTGGAGGTGTACTAAGTACCCCCTATTCATCAAAGCCTGTATATAAAAGGAGGGGAATGCTTACCCAGAATATGAGCTGATATACAATATCTCACAAAAGTAAGTACACCCTTCACATTTTTGTAAATATTTTCTTCTATCTTTTCATGTGACAACACTGAAGAAATGACACTTGTCTACAATGTAAATTAGTGAGTGTACAGCTTGTATAACAGTGTCAATTTGCCGTCCCCTCAAAATAACTCAACACACAGCCATTAATGTCTAAACCGCTGGCAACAAAAGTGAGTACATCCCTAAGTGAAAATGTCCAAATTGGGCCCAAAGTGTCAATATTTTGTGTGGTCATCATTATTTTCCAGCACTGCCTTAACCCTCTTGGGCATGGAGGTCACCAGAGCTTCACAGGTTGCCACTGGAGTCCTCTTCCCCTCCTCCATGATGACATCACGGAGCTGGTGGATGTTAGAGACCTTGCGCTCCTCCACCTTCTGTTTGAGGATGCCCCACAGATGCTCAATAGGGTTTAGATCTGGAGACATGCTTGGCCAGTCCATCACCTTTACCCTCAGCTTCTTTAGCAAGGCAGTGGTCATCTTGGAGGTGTGATTGGTGTCGTTATCATGTTGGAATACTGCCCTGCGGCCCAGTCTCTGAAGGGAAGGGATCATGCTCTGCTTCAGTATGTCACAGTACATGTTGGCATTCATGGTTCCCTCAATGATCTGTAGCTCCCCAGTGCCGGCAGCACTCATGCAGCCCCAGACCATAACACTCCCACCACCATGTGTGACTGGTGGCAAGACACACTTGTCTTTGTACGCCTCACCTGGTTGCCGCCACACACACTTGTCACCATCTGAATCAAATAAGTTCATCTTGTTCTCATCAGACCACAGGACATGGTTCCAGTAATCCATGTCCTTAGTCTGCTTGTCTTCAGCAAACTGTTTGCCGGCTTTCTTGTGCATCATCTTTAGAAGAGGCTTCCTTCTGGGATAACAACCATGCAGACCAATTTGATGCAGTGTGCGGCATATGGTCTGAGCACTGACAGGCTGATCCCCCACCCCTTCAACCTCTGCAGCAATGCTGGCAGCACTCATACGTCTATTTCCCAAAGACAACCTCTGGATATGACGCTGAGCACGTGCACTCAACTTCTTTGATCGACCATGGTGAGGCCTGTTCTGAGTGGAACCTGTCCTGTTAAACCTCTGTATGGTCTTGGCCCCCGTGCTGCAGCTCAGTTTCAGGGTCTTGACAATCTTCTTATAACCTAGGCCAGTGATGGTGAACCTTGGCACCCCAGATGTTTTGGAACTACATTTCCCATGATGCTCATGCAGTCTGCAGTATAGTTGAGCGTCATGGGAAATGTAGTTCCAAAACATCTGGGGTGCCGAGGTTCACCATCACTGGCCTAGGCCATCTTTATGTAGAGCAACAATTTTTTTTTTCAGATCCTCAGAGAGTTATTTGCCATGAGGTGCCATGTTGAACTTCCAGTGACCAGTATGAGAGAGTGAGAGTGATAACACCAAATTTAACACACCTGCTCCCCTTTTACACCTGAGACCTTGTAACACTAACGAGTCACATGACACCAGGGAGGGAAAATGTCTAATTGGGCCCAATTTAGACAATTTCACTTAGGGGTGTACTGACTTTTGTTGCCAGCGGTTTAGACATTAATGGCTGTGTGTTGAGTTATTTTGAGGGGACAGCAAATTTACACTGTTATACAAGCTGTACACTCACTACTTTACATTGTAGACAAGTGTCATTTCTTCATTGTTGTCACATGAAAAGATAGAAGAAAACATTTACAAAAATGTGAGGGGTGTACTAACTTTTGTGAGATACTGTAAATATAATATCCTAATGGATCAAAGATGGAGTCCATATGAATTCTAGTGCATGTTCTGCGATTGAGGGGCTCACAGAACACAGAAATAATTGTACATAAGAAAACCCAACTTGGGCCACTCATAGAAATAAAATGATAGGTTGGTGGCACAATATCCACCTCGGAGGAAATAGTGGCTATGCTTACCTTAGATGTGAAAGATGGACAAATGACACATAAGACAGGATGATTCCCCTGTGCTCACACGTTCTGATATAATTACACTCCTTCCCACAAACACAAACTCTTCGCCGGTACCGCTATGTGGTTGCAGCACAGCATTTTTAAGGTAAAAAGTAGGAAATGAGGAGGCAACATATTTCCTCCTCGCTGCCTGTCAAACACCTCTAAAAAAAGATCCACCAGGCTGCTGCACATATGAATGAGCCGTTAAGCACTATAGAGCTTTCTTTTGGTGGTATTTAATCACTGCTGGGTTTTTTTGCTAAAAAAACAAACAAATAAAGACTGAACATTTTGACAAAAGTTTGTTATAAAGTTTTGCAAACGGGTAATTTTTCTCCTTCATTGATGTGTGCTGATGAGATAGCACTGCTGTGCACTGATGAGGCAGCACTAATGAGGTGGCACTGATGGGCATTGATGGGCACCATAGGCTGCACTGATGGGCACTGATGAGGCGGCATTGATGGGCACTAATGAGGAGGTACTGATAGGCAGCACTGATAGGTGGCACTGATAGGCGGCACTGATAGGTGGCACTGATAGGCAGCACTGGCACTGATGGGCACTGATGGGCATGGTTATGTAGCATTAATGGGCACGGGTAGATGGCACTGATGGGTACTGGTAGGCAGCAATGATAGGGGAAACTGATGAGGAGGAACTGATGGGCACTTATTGGCAGCACTGGTGGGCACTGATTAGCAGCACTGGTGGGCACTGATTGGCAGCACTTGTGGGCACACATTGGCAGAACTGCTGGGCACTGATTGGCAACACTGGTGGACACTGATTGGCAGCACTGATGGGCACTGATTGACAGCACTGGTGGACACTGATTAGCAGCACTGGTGGGCACTGATTGGTAGCACTGATGGACACTGATTAGCAACACTGGTGGGCACTGATTGGCTGCACTGATGGGCACTGATTATCAGCACTGGTGGGCACACATTGGCAGCACTGGTAGGCACTGATTAGCAGCACTGGTGAGCACTGATTGCCAGCACTGATGGGCACACCTTGGCATAACTGTTGGGCACACATTGGCAGCACTGGTGGGCACTGATAAGCAGCACTGGTGGGCACTGATTGGCAGCACTGATGGGCACTGATTAGCAGCACTGGTGGGCACACATTGACAGCACTGGTAGGCACTGATTAGCAGCACTGGTGGGCACTGATTGGCAACACTGGTAGGGACACATTGGCAGGACTGGTGGGCACTGATTGGCAATACTGGTGGGCACTGATTAGCAGCACTGGTGGCCACTGATTGTCAGCACTGGTGGGCACACATTGGCAGCACTGGTGGGCACTGTTTGGAGTGCACTGATAAAGATTACCAGTGCCCTGATTATCAGTGTAGATGTCCCTTTTAGAGAAGTCAGTTATCAGCTCTCTTCTCCTCTCCTCATGCTGTCAGTGTGAGGGAAGGATTGCCGATAAACGGCTTCTGTTTACTATATATCTGTGATCAGCTGTGATTGGACACAGCTGATCACGTGGTAATGAGCCGCTGTCCTCCGCACACTGTGATCACAGATTGTGTGGCCAGTGCCCCTCAGCGGGCACAATCACAGGAGGTGGCCTCCCAGAACTAGCTGTCCGTGCTGTAGCCGTCATTCAGCTATATGGTTAAATGCAAGTGTTCCAAAGTAGCTAATATATAACTAAAGGCAAGTGTTTTTTTTTTTGTTTTTGTTTTTTTGGATAGAGTGGAGAGGGAGTAGAATCCCTGTCAGGTTTTTATTGGTGTCTGTGCCCCAGTTGGGGAGATTCACCGTCTCTATTTGTCCTGTTTACTTGCGAAAGTGAAAAAAAATCCCAAAATTGGGGAAAAAAGGATTCAACCTTTTTATTGCAGCGTTGGGGTAATTCCACCTGCAGGATATAATAATGATGTAATATTACACAACTACCGCTCAATAAATCACAATTAACTCTTCTGATTTAGGAAGATCAGCGACACGACTGTTTACTTTTTACTAGTTTATGGAATTTAACCCCAATTAACACTTCTATTAATTAAACACGGCTCCATGGGATACGCCTACTTACCTCCCATTTTATAGCGCTTCCTCGAATACTGAGATGAATATGAAAAGAAGAAAAAATGAAGCATTCAAAAAATTACAACAGAAGACAGCTTAACAATGTAACAGAAGACATTGCAAAAATACTTTTTACAATGTATCTTTTTAGATAAAGTGGAAGTAAACTCCCAAGCATGAATTTTAGCTATAGGTACAGGGAGTCCCCGAGTTACGAACATCCGACTTGCGAACGGCTCCTACTTACGAACGGCAGGCGGCGCCGGCGGGCACATCGGAAAACATCGGAAAACAGCGGAAAATGACGTCAGAAAACAGCGGAGAAAACATGGGAAACGCCGTTCTGCGCATGCGCGTCCCGATTCCAAACAAATCTGACTTCAGAACAAACAGGCAGTCCCTAACCTGTGCGTAACTCGGGGACTGCAAGTACTGTAAATATCTCCTAAACGTGCGCCGCTTACTGCACATGCAACCGGTGATGTCACCAGCGCATGCGCTCTGATAGAATGGCCACCCAGGCCGTTACTTCAGAGTCCTGTGCCATGAAGTCCTTAAGCCTTAAGTCCGTTGCGCCGGCCGGACGCACACAGACAGACCCGTTCTCCTGGAACCGTTACAGACACGAGGTGACGTTTAGCGTATCGCTCATCCCTATGCGTCATCCAGGGGCAACGGACTTAAGGCTTTCTGATCTTTTATACACTGTAAGTGCAATTTTACTTTTTTATCTCTGGTAATAAAGGGTTTTACACTATTTGGAGTTCTATCTCTCTTTTATGGTTTTGATGTCTCCACACTGAGTCCTTTTTGGATCTATAAGAAAGACCCCTGGGAGTATTTACTTTACAACCCTTATTTGGAGTGGTGATGCAGGGAGAACACTAAGGACCCCGCCAGGCTGGAAGACGTGCTTATATCTAAAGGCCTTTTGTGACCCTCTGTAGTGGGGGGTCATGTCCTTCTGGTAAGCGGCAAATTTAATTGTGTTTCGGTGGTGGCTCAAGCACTATTGCAATGGACACAGTAATGGATCTTTTCTGAATTTTTATGTTTCATTTGTGGAGGACTTTTGTTCACAGTTTTCTATAAAAAGTAGTCTGCTGTGACTTATACATTTGGACTCACTGTTCATACACTGGGTGTGTGTATTGTGCAGAGTTTTTATATAGGCATACGTTATGTGATTCTATACTGCAAGGAATGAGTGATTTGTATTTATAACCTACATATGTTTTTGTCATTTAAGACACAAGTGTACACTATTTTATGTGTAGAGGATATTAACTGTTCGCGATTTTTCAATTTTTGCACAATTTGATGTTTAAATAAGTTAGCGCGGCTTAGTATATTTTCTGTATTAGAAATATATATTATATTATATTCTAATTAATAAAAATAGCTAGCAGGTAAGTAAAAGAGTTTTATTTTAAGGAAGGTGAAGACCTTACACAATTCCATACACCCGTCCATGGATACACATCTGTACACCCCTCTGTGGATACCCATGTGTACACCATTCTATGGATATACATTTGTACATCCCTCTATGGATACACATCTGTACACACATCTATGGATACACATCTGTACACCATTCTATGGATATACATTTGTACATCCCTCTATGGATACACATCTGTACACACATCTATGGATACACATCTGTACACCCATCTATGGATACCCATGTGTACACCCCTCTATGGATACACATCTGTACACCCACCTATGGATACACATCTGTATACCTGCCTATGGATACACATATGTATACACATCTATAGATACACATCTGTATACACGTCTATGGATACACATGTGTACACCCCTCTATGGATACACATGTGTACACCCCTCTATGGATACACATCTGTACACCCGTCTATGGATACACATCTGTACACCCGTCTATGGATACACATCTGTACACCCGTCTATGGATACACATCTGTACACCCGTCTATGGATACACATCTGTACACCCGTCTATGGATACACATCTGTACAACCGTCTATGGATACACATCTGTACAACCGTCTATGGATACACATCTGTACAACCGTCTATGGATACACATCTGTACACCCGTCTATGGATACACATCTGTACACCCGTCTATGGATACACATCTGTACACCCGTCTATGGATACACATCTGTACACCCGTCTATGGATACACATCTGTACAACCGTCTATGGATACACATCTGTACAACCGTCTATGGATACACATCTGTACAACCGTCTATGGATACACATCTGTATACACGTCTATGGATACACATCTGTATACACGTCTATAGATACACATCTGTACAACCTTCTATACATTTCCATATGCCTGTCCATGGAAACACATCCATAACCCATCCATAGATACACATAGAGCCTCACCTACCATGAACAAAAAAAAAAAAAGATTGATTTGGGGCTCCTGCCACCTATGGTTCTGGAGATATGGGGCACCTTGAGCAGCCTGTCAGAAGCTACATACAGAGCGGCCAGTTTAAATACTAGCTGGCACATTCTGGCAGACAGGGAGGATGACTTCTTGTCAGAGGCACTGAGCTCAATGGACAGCTTGGAGCCTTGGACCAGTGGTAAAGTACTATTGCTCCAAGCTGTCCAATAAATAAGCTGCAGTGGAGGCAAGCCTCTCCCTGCAGTGTCATAGAAGAGGCATGTGTCTAAAAGACAAATACTCCCTTCCAGCCCAGCCCTATTATCTAGAAGGAAAAATGTGTTTATGTGTATAAGATTTACCCACAATCCCATGTTTTTCTCACACAGTTAAGAGGGAGAATGAGAATCTACTGCTGCTGTAAAGGTACTTTTTTTAAATCAAGCTAAATTATATATTTTTATGCTATATATTATAACATAATAATTTATTATTAATCTATTTTCTGTGAAATTACTGGTTGGAAGTTATAACTTCAAACTTCATTAATTTGTCCATTAAGCCACCTGCTTGAGTAAAGTTTTTGAAAATATAGTAAATTACCTTAAATCAATATGTAATAATTATTTGTATAATACTTACTTATGGTAAATAACCCTTTGCCACCCAGGCCATTTCTGACATGTAAATATCATCATTTTTTTTTTGCTAAAAAAATACTTTATTTACTTTATCTTATTACGTTATTATTACATTATATATATTGTTTTAGAAGACACCCTAGGGAAGAAAATGGTGGTCGTTGCAACTTTTTATGTTACATGGTATTTGAGCTGCAGGTTTTCAAACACTTTTTTTGGGGGGAAAAATAAAAACAGTTTCACGAATAAAAAAAAAACAAAGTTAGCTGGATTTTTTTGTATAATGTGAAAGATGAAGTTACGCCGAGTAAATAGATTACCTAACATGTCACACTTTATTTTTTTTTTGAAAACTGACATTTTATTGAATTTCCAATTTTTAACAGAGATACAGAAGAAAGAACAATAAGGTACAGTTAATGAGGGTAAGCAGTCACAAGCTACATTACTCCGTATGGCGGGTGGCATGTACCAAACGAGCCACCTATACTTCTATTCAGTGGCGCGGGCACATAGTCCCAACTCTCTGGGTAACATGTCACACTTTAAAATTGCGCACACTCGTGGAATGGCGCCAAACTTCAGTACTTAAAAATCTGCATAGGCGTCGCTTTAAAAATGTTTACAGGTTACATGTTTAGAGTTACAGAGGAGGTCTAGTGATAGAATTATTGCTCTCGCTCTAACGTTTGCGGCATATGTAACCTGTGTGTATTTGGCTCTGATACCAGCCAGTGCCTCACCAGCCACCGACCTCCTCAGCACGTCCCTGCATTACATACATATACAATTTAGCTGTACATTTTTTACACCCACCCAAGTACAGTCGCTGAATATATAAAGAATATACTTACATGGTTATATATAGCACATTACCGAGAAAATGGACAATTAAACCATTTTTATTTAGCATTACCCTATTTACCATGATGTGCTCAGTATATTTTAGCATATCATTCATTACCATAAAGAATGAGCAATGTTTATGAGATTTTGAGAGAAGAATTGTCTATTTATTAGGGACATTTCTGGCAGTGTCCTTCCTTAGAACAAAGGCTTTTTAAGTGAAGCAGTCTGTACACAATGATGCCTTATTGATAAATCTCATATATAAACATGATTTTATATCTTTCAGAATGTGCAAAAAAAAAAAAAAAGTGCAAAAAAAAAAAGCTGAGGCTCTTGAAGTAGAACGTTATTGTATTTTTAGTGAGTACGCATGGCGTAATTTTTTGCATGTTAAATCGTTTTTCCAACTTTGGATCCCAATTTGAAACACATCATATGTGTTTCCATTAACGCAGCAAACCAAAAAATAATAAAAATACATATTTCTTACATTTTTTCTTGTTTCTTTTTTCTTCTTGTCTCTTCTTTTCTTCTTGTTTCTTTGGAGTTTGGAGCAGGATTCTACATAAACTCTAGCCGGGGGGTTAACAACCCATCCATTGCGATCTACCGGTCGAGAGCAGACAGGTGACGGCTAGATCGCGATCAAGTCTCCGCCTTGCCCACCCGCAAGTGCTTCTCCCTCAGAGGAGTGCCAGAGCTGGCAGGAAAGCGACGAACTCAGGCATATTGGCCGCCTGAGCTCCGAGGCTGGGAAGCTGTCAAATCCAATCCCGGACCCCACAGCCTGCCACTTGTTTACTAGCAGCTGGGGGGCAAGAACTTCTGCCACCTATGTTTAGCTATTGGGATAGCTTGGGGGTGTTCGGGCTTCTGTCTGAATGAGCTCATCCCCAGAGTGCACTGTGCTGATCCCCACCAGCCCTCCTCTCCAGTCCACCCAAGGAACACTTGGATGACATCATATGAAATGGACAAGAGAGGAGGGCTGGCAGGGACCAGAACAAGTAGATCAGCTGCAGTAGGCTTTCTGCACTATACTGCATCCGGAAACCACTTTTGAGCCTGTGATGGGAGTCACTTTGGGTGGGGTTCTTGTGGAACTCAACTTACCTTGGAGAACTTGGGAAACTTTGTGTCCGGCTCCCCTGGCCCCTCCGGCCCCATCTATGTGTAAATCACCCTGTGTCCATTAGGGGCACAGGGTGACCGGGAACCCCAGTCTGATCTGTTCTAGTTGGATTCGATGTACAGCCACACTGGAATATTGTATATATTGTGTGTTGTCTCATGTTGTTGTGAACTCTTTGCTGGAATCGTTCGGACAGACTCATCTTGTGTACGGGGGTCCATCACAGTGCCCTTCTGAGTACAGGGGCCTGTCACAGTGCCCTTCTGAGCCCCCTTTAGTGTGCCCTCCTGAGCCCTCCCTGTGATCTTCCCTCCTGAGCCCCCTGTGCTGTGCTCTCCTGCTCCCCCCCGTGATGTTCCCTCCTAAGCCCCCTGTACCGTGTCCTTCTGAGCACCCATGTGGTGTGCTCATCTCAGCCCTCAGATGGTGTGCCCTTCTGAGCCCCCCCATGGTGTGCCCTCCTGAGCCCCCCATGGTATGCCCTCCCGAGCCCCCTGTGATGTGCCCTCCTAAGCCCTCCCTGCGATATACCCTCCTGTGCCCCCCTGTATCGCGCTCTCCTGAGCCCCCCTGTGGTGTGCCCTCCTTTGCCCACCCCTGTAATGTTCCCTCCTGAGCCCCCCTGTACTGTGGCCTCCTGAGCCCTCATGTGGTGTGCCCTTCTGAGCCCCCCATGGGGTGTCCCCCTGAGCCCTCCTGTGGTGTGCCCTCCTTAGGCCCCCTGGGATGTGCCCACCTAAAGACACTTCAGAGACAGATTTTACCAACAAAAATTAACATACAATGTACAACCCAAGCCCTATCTTTAACCTTTTAGTAGAACAGACAGTGTTCAGATCTAATTGTCAACTGATAATGGGATGTGCCAGAACAGTACAGACAGCGGTAATTATGGTAAACATAACTCCCCAGACCCCTCCCTAACATTACATAGAAGGTGAAACATCGGTAGAAGTTTAATCCTTTAAGCTGACAGTGTTCTGTCAACCAGTGAGTGTGTAGCCAACAGCGTCCTACCAACCAGTAACGTCACGTAGATAACAGCATCCTGGCAACAAGTGAAGTCATGTAGCCGACAGTGTATTATCAACCAATGATGTTGTGCCACTGTACAGCTACATCCTAGCAATCCATGATGCAGTGTAGCCAGCAGCGTCTTGGCAACCAGTGATGCAGTGTTGCTGACAGTGTTCTAGTAACCAGTGACGCTGTGTAGCCAACACTGTTCTGGTAACCGGTGAAGCTGTGTAGCAGATAGTGTTCTATCAACCAGTGATGCCATGTAGCCAGCAACGTCCTAGCAATCAGTGATGCTTTACAGGCAGAAGCGTCCTACCAACCAGTGATGCTGTGTAGATGACAGCATCCTAGAAACCAGTGATACCATGTAGCTGACAGGGTCCTAGCAACCAGTGATGCTGTGTAGCTGACAGCGTCCTGGCAACCAGTGTTACAGTATAGTCGACAGCATCCCATCAACCACTATTCCTATCCCAGCAACCAGTAGCCAACAGCATACTATCAATTATTGACGCTGTTTAGCCTACAGCACCCTATCAACTAGTGACACCATATAGTTGAAAGTGTCCTATCTAGCAGTGATGTAGTGTAGCTAACAATATCCTAGCAACCAATGGCTCTGTGTTGCTGACAGTGCACTGGCATTCAGTAATGCTGTGTAGCTGACAGCTGACAAATATGTAAAGATACTGCAGCCCCAAAAACAGGAAGAAGATCTGGACAGCCGCACTCAAAAAACGTTTTTTTGCTTTTTATTCAAAAATTATTGTGAACAAAAATACAAGCCACAGCAGGAACAGACGGGAGCTAATGCGTTTCACACTTCAATGTAGTGCTTAGTCAAATCTATGACTAAGCACTACATTGGAGTTAGAAACGTGTTAGATCCTGTCTGTTCCTGCTGTGGCTTGCATTTTTGTTCACAAGAATTTTTGAATAAAGGGCAAAAAAAATGTCTTTTGAGTGCGGCTGTCCAGATCTTCTTCCTGTTTTTCATTGCTATATGCATTGCCACCACCTGGGCTTCCAAACTGGATGATAAGGTTTTCTACTGTCGCTTGACCTACCTGGAGAGGTCATATCTCTCTCTCTCTACCTTGATTTCTGGATTTTGCACACTGCAGCCCCACGCGGAGCACTCTGGCCTGTCTCTGGATGCCAGCTCAGAGTTGCTCCTAATTACCTCCAGTTTCCTTATCTACAAACCGGTAAAAGTGACCAATAAGAACTACCTGCATCTGTCACACATGTCAGAACAAAACTGTTGCAAGGCTTTCATAAGTGAAAGTGTTGCAAATGCTTTATGCAATCATCCCCAATGTGCATCAACTTGCTTTAAAACACCCATGGACATTAGCACACCGGGATCACGGCCAGGGCCAGGGGTGGGCAGAAGGGGCGGCTGCCCTGGGCACTGTGGTATCATGTGAGGTGGGGTGGGGGGCACTGCAAGGAGAAAGGGGTAGTGGATTTGATTTATGTTGGAAGGGGGAATGGGGGGGGGGGGGCAAGCAGCGGGAGTAATTACTGGGGGGAAAATGGGGGGCGGGGTATACTAAGCCCTTGTACACACGGTCGGAGAATCCGTCGGAATGTGTCCTATCGGACCGTGTTGTCGGATAATCCGACTGTGTGTGGTATGCATCGGACTGATTCCGTTGGAATATCCGTCGGACCCAATTTTCCAACTTGTTGGAAATATTTTCCGACCAACTGGTTTGATCGGACATACTCCGATCATGTGTAGAGAATTTTGATCGGACCAAGTGCCACGCATGCTCAGATCAAATTCCTACATCAAAGCTATTGGCTACTAGCCTGAACGTAGTCCCGTTGTAACAAAATTACGTCATCATGTTCTGAATGGTCGGATTTTTCGACAACTTAGTCCCACCGTGTGTATGCAACAGTTTTGGACAAGATCCGACGGATTTGGTTGTCGAAATCTCCGACCGTGTGTACAGGGGCTAAGAGTGGTGATTTAGGGGGACTTGTGTTAAGGCATTTGAGGAGGGATTTGTGTGTGCTGGGAGGGGGGATTTTGAGTTGAGGGGAGCAGATGTGTACTTGGAGGGGAAATTTTAGGGGTCAAGGATTTGTGCTAGAAAGGGTAATTTTATCTGGGAGGGGGCATTTGTGCTGGAGGAATTCGGGGGATGGGGTGGAAAAGATCTGTGCTGGGAGAGGGGATTTCACCAGGGGGGTAGATTTGCACTGTGAAGAGGGGGAATTTATGCTTGAGGGGTAAGCATGCAGATTAGCGCAGCTCAGGGGAGGGGGGATTTTTGCTGACACATAATGCTTATACAGTGCATCCGGAAAGTATTCACAGCGCTTCACTTTTTCCACATTTTTTTTTTTTCAGCCTTATTCCAAAATGGATTAAATTAATTATTTTCCTCAAAATTCTACAAACAATACCCCACAATGACAACATGAAAGAAGTTTGTTCGAAATCTTTGCAAATGTATTAAAAAATTAAAAAAGGTCACCTGTCGGACACCTTCTCCATATCTAACAGCAGGCGTCAGGGATTCTGTAACAATGGAACCCCTACTTCGCAGAATCAGAACTAACCCGGACATTAACCACCTTCAGACCGGACCATTTTGCTGGTAAATGACCAGAGGTCTTTTTACACTTTGGCACTGCGCTGCTTTAACTGGTAATTGCGCGGTCATGCAATGTTGTACCCAAACAAAATTTGCGTCCTTTTCTTCCCACAAATAGAGCTTTCTTTTGATGGTATTTGATTGCCTCTGCGATTTTTATTTTTTGCGATATAAACGTAAAAAGACCGCAAATTTTGAAAAAAAATGATATTTTCTAGTTTTTGTTATTAGAAAAATCCAATAAACTCAATTTTAGTCATACATTTAGGCCAAAATGTATTCAGCCACATGTCTTTGGTAAAAAAAAAGTCAATAATTGTATATTTATTGGTTTGCGCAAAAGTTGTCACATCTACAAACTAAGGTACGTTTTCTGGAATTTACGCAGCTTTTAGTTTACGACTGCCTATCTCATTTCTTGAGGTGCTAAAATGGCAGGGCAGTACAAAACCCCCCCAAATGACCCCATTTTGGAAAGTAGACACCCTAAGGAAATTGATAAGAGGCATG
This sequence comes from Lithobates pipiens, assembly GCF_037356315.1. Classification (NCBI taxonomy): domain Eukaryota; kingdom Metazoa; phylum Chordata; class Amphibia; order Anura; family Ranidae; genus Lithobates; species Lithobates pipiens. Next base: position 316,271,315 of record NW_027507785.1, read on the forward strand.
TTGAGCCCATTGAATATTTTATTTTTTTGCCTCAAGCGATTGAATAATGCCAAAAAAAAAATGTTTTTTTTTTTTTTTACACAAAGTTGTCACTAAATGATATATTGCTCACACATGCTATGGGCATATGTGAAATGACACCCCAAAATAAATTCTGCTGCTTCTCCTGAGTACGGGGATACCACATATGTGGGACTTTTTGGGAGCCTAGCCGCGTACGGGGCCCCGAAAACCAAGCACCGCCTTCAGGCTTTCTAAGGGCGTAAATTTTTGAGTTCACTTCTCACTACCTATTACAGTTTTGAAGGCCATAAAATGCCAAGATGGCACAAAACCCCCACAAATGACCCCATTTTAGAAAGTAGACACCCCAAGCTATTTGCTGAGAGGCATTTTGAGTCCATGGAATATTTTATATTTTGCCACAAGTTGCGGGAAAATTACAAACTTTTTTTTTTTTTTTCCACAAAGTTGTCACTAAATGATATATTGCTCACACATGCTATGGGCATATGTGAAATGACACCCCAAAATAAATTCTGCTGCTTCTCCTGAGTACGGGGATACCACATATGTGGGACTTTTTGGGAGCCTAGCCGCGTACGGGACCCCGAAAACCAAGCACCGCCTTCAGGCTTTCTAAGGGCGTTACAGTTTTGAAGGCCATAAAATGCCAAGATGGCACAAACCCCCCCCAAATGACCCCATTTTGGAAAGTAGACACCCCTAAATTTAGGGGTACACTAGTGAGACTAGGTAATAAATGGCGGGTGCCCTGAAACTATAAAAAAAATAACTAACCAACCAGCGTCACCTGTAACAGTTATATGGTGATCACTGGTGAAAGGGTTAACTAGGGGGCAATCAGGGGGCTTTATGCGGTAGTATATGGGGGTCTCTGGCGCTATAAAAAGCTGCGGCGAACCTAAATACCTACCTGCCTAACTAGCGTCACCTGTGACACTAATACAGTGATCAGAAAAACGATCGCTTATTAGGCTGGGTTCACACTGGAGCGATGCGGGAACGCCACGAATCCGCAGCGGGTTCCCGCATCACATGCCTCCCGGCGGCAGTTCACACTGCCCTATGCGAACTGCTGGGAGTGTCAGTGAAATGTTAATGACACCCCCAGATCAGTTCGCATATCGCAGTGCGATCTGCAAACTCGGATCGCATGGTGTGAACACCCATGCGATCCGATTCTGCTGCGGACCAAAAAAAGGGTCCCGTGCGAGTTTGCGGCGGGCGCGGCGGGTGCGACATGAATTCAGCCATACTATCTGTATGGCTGAACTCGAATCGCACAGAGATCGGATGTGATTTGCACTGCAGTGCGGTGCGAATCACATCCGTTCTCATAAACCGCTGCAATGTGAACCCAGCCTTAGTGACACTGGCGACGGGGGGTGATCACGGGGTTAAACCTTTATTGGGGGGGTTAGGGGGGTACCTTAGAACTAAAGGGGGCTAACCCTAACTGCCCTAACAGTTATTACAGTCACAAATGACACCCGCCGGGTGATCAGGGGGTTAAACCTTTATTAGGTAATAAATGGCGGGTGCCCTGAAACTATAAAAAAATAACTAACCAACCAGCGTCACCTGTAACAGTTATATGGTGATCACTGGTGAAAGGGTTAACTAGGGGGCAATCAGGGGGCTTTATGCGGTAGTATATGGGGGTCCCTGGCGCTATAAAAAGCTGCGGCGAACCTAAATACCTACCTGCCTAACTAGCGTCACCTGTGACACTAATACAGAGATCAGAAAAACGATCGCTTATTAGGCTGGGTTCACACTGGAGCGATGCGGAAACGCCACGAATGCGCTGCGGGTTCCCGCATCGCATGCCTCCCGGCGGCAGTTCACACTGCCCTATGCGAACTGCTGGGAGTGTCAGTGAAATGTTAATGACACCCCCAGATCAGTTCGCATATCGCAGTGCGATCTGCAAACTCGGATCGCATGGTGTGAACACCCATGCGATCCGATTCTGCTGCGGGCCAAAAAAAGGGTCCCGTGCGAATTTGCGGCGGGTGCGGCGGGTGCTACACGAATTCAGCCATACTATCTGTATGGCTGAACTCGAATCGCACAGAGATCGGATGTGATTTGCACTGCAGTGCGGTGCGAATCACATTCGTTCTCATAAACCGCTGCAATGTGAACCCAGCCTTAGTGACACTGGCGACGGGGGGTGATCACGGGGTTAAACCTTTATTGGGGGGGTTAGGGGGGCACATTAGAACTAAAGGGGGCTAACCCTAACTGCCCTAACAGTTATTACAGTCACAAATGACACCAATGCAAAAAAAAATAAAAAATAGCAATTGGTGTCACTGTGACTGGGGGGGGGGCAGGGGTAATTGGGGGGTGATCGGGGGGTAAAGGGGGGGTGTGAGTGTGCCTGGCATGTTCTACTGTATGTGGGGTGTGTTGGTGCAACTCACCGAACCTCTCTCCTCGGTGCCGGAACGAAAAATACCGACACGGAGGAGAGAATACATCACTTCCTCTCCTGTGTTTACATTACAGGAGAGGAAATGATGTCACCGGACATTTTCATTCGCCGGGAGCGATCGCGAGGGGGTGGCCATGAATGAATGGCCGTCCCCTCGTCCGGGATCGCTCCCGAATGAATACCGACCGCTGCAGGCACCGGGCGGGGGCCCGATCGGGCCCCCGACCGGCGGGCAGGCAAGGACGTACATGTAAGCCCTTATGCCTGCCCGTGCCATTCTGCCGACGTACATCGGCGTGCGGCGGTCGGCAAGTGGTTAAAGGGGTAGACATAGGAGGAAAACAATACAAACTAACTGCCTACGCGGATGACATCCTATGGTTTCTTACAGACCTTGTTACCACAATTCCCAATTTACTAAAAGAATTTCCTTATTCAAATCACTCTCCAATCTCCAAATAAACTTTGGGAAATCCAGGGCTCTTAATATATCCCTACCTGCGGATGTGGTGACACGATGACAAGCTAATTTCCCATTTGGCTGGGACCCCCCCCACACCATCACATATCTAGGAATCCAGCTCCCGGTAAAACTAGCAGACCTATACTCTAGAAATGTCCTCCCTATCCTTAAAGCGGGAGTCCGCCGGGACTCCGCGTTTTTTTTTTTTTTAAAAAGCCAGCAGCTACAAATACTGCAGCTGCTGACTTTTAAAATAGTGACACTTACCTGTCCAGCGCGCCCGCGATGTCGGCACCCGAAGCCGATCTGTAGATCGTTTCTCGGGTGCTGCCGCCGCCATCTTGGGTATGGGAATCAGGAAATGGAGCCTTTTGGCTTCATTTCCCGGTTCCCTACTGCGCATGCGTGAGCCGCGCTGCGCAATAAGGACGGTCCCCGCTGCCTCTGGGATCTATGTGTTTTCCCAGCAGGCAGCGGGGCACTTGCGGAAAGGGGCGGGCACTTGCGGAAAGGGGCGTAATCTACGCCCCTTTCCGCAGAGAGCTATCCCGGAAGTGGGTGCATTTACCTGGATTATCCAGGTAACTGCACCCCCCTCCCCCCTGAAAGGTGCCAATTGTGGCGCCGGAGGGGGGGAGGATTCCGATGAGCGGAAGGTCCATTTTAGGGTGGACCTCCGCTTTAAAACCACCCAGCAAGATCTCCACAAATGGGAGCTAGGCACCTTCTCCTGGTTCGGTAGAGCAGCGATCGTAAAAACAAACATCCTACCCAGACTCCTGTATGTTCTGCAGACCCTACCGATTAAACTTCCACCGTCTTTTTTTTCCACTTATAAGGAAATATGCTCAAACTTCATGTGGGCATCCAAACACCCTTGCATAAGTTGGGATAGATTAGTACTTCCCTAAATTAAGGGAGGAATTGGACTCCCGGACATGCTTAAATATTACTGGTCTTGTCAGTTGACCAGAGTGGTTGACTGGCACCGTCACACAAAGATTAATGTTTGGGTTATAGTCAAGGATTTGTTTTCCCAATGGCCAATCCACCACTTTCCGTGGATCAGACCGACCTTGATGCCTAAGGAAATTGCTACCCATCCACTAATTGGCCCTACACTGCAGAACTTTCGGGCAGTATGCAAGAAGTTGAGAATATAAACAAAAAAGTCAGCGCTACTACCCATACATCTCATAGAAAGCAGAGCTCCCCGCTGCTCGATCCACAGTCGTTGGCTGAGTAGGGAAATGGGGAAAAGATGATCCACACTCCGGTGATTGCTCTTAAAAAATGTAGTATTTTTTTAACAAGCCACAGTGACCAAACGCAAATAAGAAAGGTTGACGCGTTTCAGCCTATAAGGCCTTAGTCATAACAGAAGTTGAACTTTGCCTCTTCACCCAGGCCGCTGACCCCTATAAGCAGGAACCCTGATTTCCCACCGTGGGCTTACAGAGCACACTACAGATGACACACAAGCAGCTCAATCATTAAGGGCGGATACACTCTTCAATAAAGGGAAGCTATTACATCTTCAAGCCTTCACAGCCCACTACCCAGACCAAACAGTCCCTTTTACAAGTACCTACAGATCAGACACTTCCTAAGTAGCTCCAAACCACTCTCCAATTGGTGCAGAGAACTCACTCCATTTGTAGTTATCTGTACTCGATCGGCACCCCAAAGACGCTTAATATCAGATATATACTCCTTGCTGTTCACAGGCAACAACCCAAAAGACAACATAACCAGTAGACAATGGGAATGGGAATTAGCAACAGATATCACCAGGGCCGTCTTTAAGGCAGGGCGAATGGGGCAGCTGCCCTGGGCCCTGTCATTGTTGTGGGGCCCAAAGCAGCTGTCTCATACTTGCCAACTATCCTGGTTTAAATTCCCTTGTCCCTTGAAGTTTTAGTCCTGTGCTGTGTCTCAATATCTCAGTGTGAAATGCTGGTACTAATGCTGCTCAGCTCTGCCCTATTATTGTGTACAGATGACTCACCTGCAGACCCTGTGTTTACATGTAAATAACAGGAATTCATATGTAAATAGTGGCAGCATTACTAAGTAAATAGCTGCGGCCAGCGGCATTGATATGTAAATAAAGGCGGCATTCATATGTGTATCATGCATCCCTGCAGTGAGGAGATGATGTGCTGTAACCTCTAGCAATCAATCAGTGAACAGTATTACTGTACAGTAATCTCTAGCAGCCAATTAATAAGCAGAAATAATTTGCTGTAACCTCTAGCAACTAAACAGGGAGCCGTAATGTGTGCTGTAACCTCTAGCAACCAGTCATTAAACAGTAAAGATATCCTGTAACCGCTGGCAACCAATCGCAATTGCTGCCTGATCTAATACAGTAAACTGATTTTAAGTCTAGCTGCTATTTATTGTATGTCTCAGAGCAGGTGGAGAGTGAAATTGCACAGGGGGGCCCCAAGAATTTTTTTGCCCAGGTCCAATCGATATTAACCACTTGAGACCCGCGCTATAGCCGAATGACGGCTACAGCGCGGATCTCCTTTGCCGGGACGACGTCTATTGACGTCGTCCCGTGCACGAGCGGCCGGCGCGCTCTGTGATCGGCGAGTCTATGAGACTCGCCTGATCACCGATCCGAGCAAGAGGCCGATCCCGACCCCTTATCACATGATCAGCTGTCAGCCAATGACAGCTGATCATGTGATATAACGGAGCCGGTAATCGGCTATTATTCCTCCTCACGCTGACAGTGCGAGGAGAAGAAAAAAAAAGAGCCGATCACCAGCGGCCGTGATCGGGACATCAGTCCCGATCACGGCCAGCCCTGCCAGTGCCCACCTGCCCCCTGACAGTGCCCACCTGCCCCCTCATCACTAAACATCGTCAGTGCCACCCAGCAGTGCCCATAGTGCCACCCAGCAGTGCCTGCAGTGCCCGCAGTGCCACCCAGCAGTGCCACCCAGCAGTGCCCACAGTGCCACCCAGCAGTGCCCACAATCTGCCTCAACAAAGGTGCTGCACCCAAGTGCCACATATCCGTGCCCATCAGTGTCATCTACCAGTGCCCATCAGTGCCCAGCAGTGCCGCCCATCAGTGCCCAGCAGTGCCACCTATCAGAGCCACCTATCAGTGCCACCTATTAGTGCCCATCAGTCCCATCTATCAGTGGTACCTATCAGTGCCCCTTAGTGCCACCCATCTGTGCCACCCATCCGTGCCATCTTATCTGTGCCCATCTTTGCCCATCAGTGCCGCCTTATCTGTGCCCATCGGTGCTGCCTTATCTGTGCCTATTAGTCCCGCCTTAACTATGCCTATCAGTGCCCTCCATTGCAGCCTATCAGTGCCCACCAATGCAGCCTATCAGTGCCCACCAATACAGCCTATCAGTGCAGCCTATCAGTGCCGCCTCATCAGCGCACTTCAATGAAGGAGAAAAATGACCTGTTTGCAAAATTTTATAACAAACTATTAAACATGATTTTTTTTTTTTGCATATTTTTTTGTTTATTTAGCAAAAAATAAAACTCCCAGCTGTAATTAAATACCACCAAAAGAAAGCTCTATTTGTGGGAAAAAAAAATGATAAAAATTTCATTTGGGTACAGTGTTGTATGACCGCGCAATTGTCATTCAAAGTGCATCAGCGCTGAAAGCTGAAAATTGGTCTGGGCAGGAGGGGGGTTTAAGTGCCCAGTAAGCAAGTGGTTAAAGACGGTCCTGGATATTACAGAGGAAAACTGGGAGCGAGCAATCTCCCATATTCACAAAGGGTCCACAAATGTTTCCACACAGGAGAATGAGTTCAAAATCTATTCAAAATGGAACAGGAAACTGGATAAAATCCATAGATACCATCCTAACATCTTTCCGCTATGTTGGAGATGCAACACAACCCGTGGAACACTGCTTCATATCTGGTGGGAATGCCCAGCGATACAACCCTAATGGAAGGATCTCAGATAACGACCTAAACCCCTGACTATTACACCAGCCCAATACCTACTTCCCCATACATCCGTGCACCAATCAGCCTACAAAAGATCCCTCACCCCTACACCTCATTAACACAGCCAAAATATGTATTTCCTCACGCTGGAAAGATATTTCCCACCCCCACTATCGCAGAATGGATCAAACGTACAGAAGGGATAGCGGAAATGGAAGAGCTAATCCAACAGGCTATAGATACCCCAACGAAGTTTAGCAAAACTTGGGCTTGTTGGACTTACTTCACGAAAACAGTAGAATTCTGCAACCTTTCAAAAATAGCCCTATAGCTTGACCTGGGGGCACTTACAAAGAAGATGATGCCTAAGCACAAATATTAACTGTGTTTTTCCAATACCCCCCCCCCCCCCGTTCCCCACCCTATGCACTCTCTCCCCCCTCAAAATAAAAACGAAGGATCCTCAATAATAGGTTGAACCCCATCACATTATGTAAGCTTTACTTTAACCCAATACACGACAAGGGGATTCTCCCCAGAAATTCCCCCCCAGAAGATTTGTACGATACATACATAGAAACAGATTCTACACGAGACATAGAGCAACTCAAATTCACTACCCGGAAAGCCGGTAAATTTACTTGATTAACCCCTTCAATACAGAGCACTTAAACACCTTCCTGCCCAGACCAATTTTGAGCTTTCAGCGCTGTCGCACTTTGAATGACAATTGCGCGGTCATGCTACACTGTACCCAAATGAAATTTTTATTATTTTTTTCCCACAAATAGAGCTTTCTTTTGGTGGTATTTGATCACCTATACAGTTTTTATTTTTTGCGCTACAAATAAAAAAATACCGAAAATTTTGAAAAAAAAAAAATGTTTTTTTTTGTTTCAGTTTCAAAACTTTGTAAATAAGTACGTTTTCTCCTTCACTGATGGGCACTGATGGGGCTACACTGATGGGCACTGATAAGGCGGCACTGATGGGCACCAATGAAGTGGCACTGATAGGCGGCACTGATAGGCGGCACTGATGGGCGGCACTGATGGGCGACACGGATGGGCGACACGGATGGGCGACACGGACAGACACTGATAGGTGGCACAAATTGGCACTGATAGCTGGCACGGATGGGCGGCACGGATGGGCGGCACAGATGGGCGGCACAGATGGGCGGCACAGATGGGCATGGATAGGCAGCACAGATGGGCATGGATAGGTGGCACAGATGGGCATGGATGGGCATGGATAGGCGGCACAGGTGGGCACTGATAGGCGGCACAGGTGGGCACTCATAGGCGGCACAGGTGGGCACTCATAGGCGGCACAGGTGGGCACTCATAGGCGGCATTGGTGTTATACTATAGTAATGGATGCCAATCAGTGCCAAACAATAATGCATGCCAATCAGTGATGCCCATTGTGGGCACTGATTGGCATCCATTATGGGCACTGATTGGCACCCATTGTGCTGACTGGCATCCCTGGTGGTCTAGGGAGGATTACCTTTTCCCTGGTGGTCTGGTGGCGTCCCTGGTGGTCCAGTGTGGGCATCCTCGGGGGGGGGCTGTGCTGATAATCGATCAGCACAGACCCCCCCTGTCAGAGGAGCAGCCGATCAGCTCTCCTCTACTCGCGTCTGACAGACGCGAGTGAGGGAAAGCCGATCACCGGCTCTTCCCATTTACACTGTGATCAGCCGTGATTGGACACGGCTGATCACGTGGTAAAGAGTCTCCGAGATCGTAGTTGCCGGGTGTCAGAGTGACACCCCGCAACAACGATCGCCGCGATGCGCGCCCCCGGGGGCGTGCAGCGGCTCATAATCCTGATCACGTCATATGACGTCCGGTCAGGATTATGAAACCACTTTGCCGCAGTCAATTGCCTATAAGGCGGGCGGCAAGTGGTTAAATCCGGCTATAATCACCTCTATCAATTCACAGTATGCTACCAATAGGGGTGAATGGGTGCTCTGGTGGCTAGAGCAGAATCCCCAAAAACTCTTTCTAGAGTATCTCATAGGTCATATTTCTCATAAAAAACATCCATTGGGCTCAACCCTCAGGGGCCTCTATGTTCAGATTAGGGATGAGCTTCGTGTTCAAGTCGAACGCATGTTCGACTCGAACATCGGTCGTTCGTGCGTTCGCCGAATTCCGAACGTTTGGGCCGTTCGCGGCAAAATTCGTGTGGCCCACAATGCACTGCGATGGCGCAATGCATTGCTGTCTCACGATTGGCCAAGCATGCACTGTGACCCCGCATGCTTGGCCAATCGCAGCGCCAGTAGCGAGGAGAGCAATGGTTGGCCACAGGCATCCTGCCTGTGGCCAATCATAGCTCAGGCTGTGTAGTGCACGCCCCACACTATATAAAGCTGCCTTTCAGGCGGCCTCGTGTAGTGTTTGTTAGCATCTGAAGCAGTGGGTGTTCTGTGTACCTTCAACACAGTTACACACCAATCGTTTTTGGCTGATTTACTATTTTGCTCTTGTGTAGTGGTTACTGTCTGTGCCCTGACCGCAGTATACACCACTATATTCACCTCACCTATATAACTAGTGATCTAGCTTTAATAATAGAGCTTACAGTCAGTAGTGTTAGTGCGTGCTGTGTGCGTGCTCTGTACCCAGTACATACCACTATTATCCACCTATAGTGATGGACGAACTTCCGACGGGACGTTTCGCGAACGCGAAATGCGAACGGACCCAAACGTTCGCGAAACCGACCGTTCGCCGCGGGCCCCATTGACTTCAATGGGAGGCGAACTTTGCAAACCTTCATGTCGAATTTGCGGCCACGTGGTAATTATTAGGGGGTAAAACGTAGTCCCACCATCTGGACAATGACATAATACATGTATGAGGTGAATTTGGGATCGATAACTACAAGCATTTTTATTTTATTTGGGAAATTGTTCTAACAATTCAGGACTATGGAGCTAATGAAGGCAATGGAGGAGAGGGAAGGTCAGGGACCAGGGTAGGCAAAGAAGAGGGTGCAGGAGATGATCACCAGCAGCGTGACATACCGGAATGACACATGCACCGTAATACAGAGCACTGACAGCAGCACCGTGACATACAGAGCACTGACAGCAGCACCGTGACATACAGCGCTGACAGCAGCACCGTGACATACAGCGCTGACAGCAGCACCGTGACATACAGCGCTGACAGCAGCACCGTGACATACAGCGCTGACAGCAGCACCGTGACATACAGCGCTGACAGCAGCACCGTGACATACAGCGCTGACAGCAGCACCGTGACATACAGCGCTGACAGCAGCACCGTGACATACAGCGCTGACAGCAGCACCGTGACATACAGCGCTGACAGCAGCACCGTGACATACAGCGCTGACAGCAGCACCGTGACATACAGCGCTGACAGCAGCACCGTGACATACAGCGCTGACAGCAGCACCGTGACATACAGCACTGACAGCAGCACCGTAAGCAGCCCCAGGAGGAAGTCAGCACAGCACAGGGATGGTGTGATCCCCTCATAATAAGAACCCCCAGGAGGAAGTCAGCACAGCACAGGGATAGTGTGATCCCTTCATAATAAGAACCCCCAGGAGGAAGTCAGCACAGCACAGGGATATCATAAGCAGCCCCAGTAGAAATATGACACCGCTCAACCTCTTCAAAGAGGAGGGTAGGGGCATATAGTACGGTGTGCTTTTTTGGGTCAAGGAAGTGAGCCAAATGAATTAAGAAGGTCTGTGTGCTTGATTAAAAAAATAGTTTATAGACATATACATGGTCTACTGGTCACATGTGTTGAATTCCTCCGAGATCCATGCCTCATTCATTTTTAGAAATGTGAGGTAGTTAACACTGTGGTGAGCTAGGCGAGTACGCTTATCGGTCACAATCCCCCCTGCTGCGCTGAACGTCCTTTCGGACAGGACACTGGATGAGGGGCAAGCCAACAGTTCGATTGCAAATTGGGCAAGCTCTGGCCAGAGGTCAAGCCTGCCCACCCAGTAGTCTAGGGGTTCATCACTCCTCAGAGCGTCCACATCGGCCGTTAACCCAATGTAGTCGGACACCTGACGGTCTAGGCGTTCCCTGATGCTGGATCCGGATGACACCTGTCGATGGGTCGGCTGAAAGAATGACCTCATATCCGAAGTCACCAACACATCTTCAAACCGGCCTCTTCTTGCAGGCGCTGTTGGATTGGTACCCGCAAATCCTTCTCTGGGAGTGGGAATTGCTCCTCTGCCAGCGCACGCAAAAGCAGAATGCAGCATTTCTCGAAGCAAGGCCTGGAAGTGCTGCATTCTGACAGCCCTCTGCGACAGCGGTAACATTTCCGCCATTTTGTGTTTGTACCGGGGGTCTAAGTACGTTGCCACCCAGTACTGGTCCTTGACCCTCATGCTTTTTATACGGGGGTCCCTATTAAAACACTGGAGCATGAAGGCCCCCATTTGCACTAAAGTGGAAGCGGTGTGGTGGCCTGGCTCCTGCTCATCATCCAGGATAATGTCGTCCTCTTCATTCTCCTCTCCCCATCCTCGCACAACAGGGATCCCAGAAAGGTTTAAAGCATGCTCTTCTTGCTCCTGCTCATCCGCCCCGGCACCATCCTCCTCTGACTCCTCATCAGACTCCTGTTGTTGACTTGTCTCAGATAGAGTAGCCCCCCCTGGGAATTCATCCAGCATTGCGACTTCCTCATCTTCCCGCTCCTGCTCCTCCACAGCCTGATCAATGACACGACGCAATGCACGCTCCAGAAAGAAGGCATAAGGTACCATGTCACTGATGGCGCCATGGCTGCGACTGACCAGTTTGGTGATCTCCTCAAATGGCCGCAGAAGTCTGCATGTGTCGCGCATGAGCAGCCACTGGCGCGGTGAAAAAAAACCCAGCTCCCCAGAACCGTTTCTTTCGCAGAGTTCATACAGGTAGACGTTAACTGCACGTTTCTGCTGGAGCAGCCTATCAAGCATATAGAAGGTTGAGTTCCATCGCGTCGGGCAATCGCAAATAAGACGTCTGACCGGCAGATGGTGTCGCCGCTGAATGTCAGCAAGGCGAGCCATGGCCGTGTAAGATCTTCTGAAATGGGCCGAGATTTTCCTTGCCTGCCGCAAGATGTCCTGGACCCCAGGGTATTTGACAAGGAATCGCTGCACGACCAAGTTTAAGACGTGTGCCATGCACGGCACGTGCGTGATTTTGCCCTGTTTCAATGCGCTAAGCAGATTGGCACCGTTGTCACACACCACTTTACCAACTGTCAAATTGAGCGGTGTTAGCCACTCATCTGCCTGTGAACGCAAAGCTGAAAGGAGTGCCGGGCCAGTGTGGCTCTTTGCTTCCAGGCACAACAGACGCAGCACGGCATGGCAACGTCTCACCTGGCATGTGGAATAGGTTCTGGGGAGCTTGGGCGGTGCAGTGGAAGAGACGCTAGCAGCGGAAAAGGAGGAGGCAGCTGAGGAGGAGAGGGAGGAGGATGGAGTAGGAGGAGGAGAAGAAGAGTCAGGCCTGCATGCAATCCGTGGCGGTAAAACCAAATCTACACGGGTGCCACGGGTTACATGCTTGACGGCCGTCAGAAGGTTCACCCAGTGGGCAGTAAAACTGATATACCTTCCCTGCCCGTGTTTGCTAGACCACGTGTCTGTGGTCAGATGTATCTTGGCACCGACACTGTGTGCCAGAGATACATTCACTTGCCGCTGAACATGGCCATATAGCTCTGGGATGCCCTTCTCTGAGAAATACTTCCTTCCTGGGACCTTCCATTGTGGTGTTCCAATGGCCACAAATTTGCGAAAGGCCTCCGAGTCCACCAGTTTATATGGCAGTAGTTGGCGGGCTATGAGTTCTGACAAGCCAGCCGCCAACCGTTGGGCAAGAGGGTTATCCGGCATCATCATTTTTTTACGCTCAAACATTAGGCCCACGGAAGCCTGCCTTTTTGCAGAAAAATGTGAGCTTGGCGTGATGGAAGGTGGAGTGGAGGACAATTGTGAGGAGAGAGGAGAAGGAGAAGTAGAAGACGAGGCTGGACGGTGAGAGCCTGCAGTGTGGCTTTGTGTGTTCCGTTGCTCCCACTGGGCTCGGTGATGGCTGCTCATGTGCCTTCTTAAGGCGGTCGTCCCTAGGTGAGTATTGGGCTTACCGCGACTAACGCGTTGACTGCAAAGATTGCAGATGGCAACGCTATTGTCAGCAGCGGACACGTTAAAAAAAGCCCACACTGCGGAGCCATGTGCCGGTGTCCTGGGAGCGCCAGATGTGACCGTACATGGTCGATGACTCGCTCCTGATACATTTGCAGTCTGCTTTGTCCCTGCTGTGCAATGTAAGTCATTGCTGCTTCTCCTCCCTATCTGCTGGTCCATATCTCCCTCTGAACTCCCCTCCTCTTCCTCTCTTGTGGGCACCCACGTGACATCACTAGACACGTCATCATCAACGTCACCTTCCCCACCGCTATAAGTAGAGATCTCGGAGTAGGCAGCAACACCGGGGACCAACCTCCTCCTTGGGCTGATCTGGGTACTGGCGTCAGACTGCTGAGTAGCGCTTGTTGCTACCTCCTCTTCCTGATCCAATACCAAGAGTGGCTGCGCATCAGAAATGTCCTCTTGATATGGATCGGAAAATAATTCCAGTGACTCAAGCGGAAGGTATGTGGTGGTGGTGGTGGTGGTCGTGTTGTTGGTGGTAGTGTCTTTGGGGGTGCACATAGCAGAGAGTGAAGAAGAGGGTGCAGATCGAGAGGATGAGGAGGGTGCAGAAGAGTAAGGCTGAGCGAGCCACTCAACCAAGTCTGGTGCATCCTTTAAAGTAATTGAACGCACCTTCTGCAACTTCCCACTTTGGCTCAAGCCTGTTGCTCCTGCCCTACCCCTACCACCCCTGCGGAAGGGCCTGCCTCTTCCTCTGCATGTCATTTTTTAAATGACCCTGTGACAAAACTCTTAGTCCCTATACCGCTGAAGGACTGCTGCAGTATAGGTGAGCGGTCAGCAGTGGTGCACGTCAACCCTATCTATTGTGGACCTATAGCGGTCCTTACAGAACAGCAGACTGTACCGCACTCAAGCCTATGTACCGTAGCACCCTATACCAAGTTACCAGTCCTTATAAGAACTTTTGTGGAACAAGCAGGTTGTGTGTTAGTGATTAGCAGACTGTACGTCAGTCCCTATACCGCTGAAGGACTGCTGCAGTATAGGGCAGCGGTCAGCAGTGGTGCACGTCAACCCTATCTATTGTGGACCGATAGCGGTCCTTACAGAACAGCAGACTGTACCGCACTCAAGCCTATGTACCGTAGCACCCTATACCAAGTTACCAGTCCTTATAAGAACTTTTGTGGACCAAGCAGGTTGTGTATTAGTGTTTAGCAGACTGTACGTCAGTCCCTATACCGCTGAAGGACTGCTGCAGTATAGGGCAGCGGTCAGCAGTGGTGCACGTCAACCCTATCTATTGTGGACCGATAGCGGTCCTTACAGAACAGCAGACTGTACCGCACTCAAGCCTATGTACCGTAGCACCCTATACCAAGTTACCAGTCCTTATAAGAACTTTTGTGGAACAAGCAGGTTGTGTGTTAGTGATTAGCAGACTGTACGTCAGTCCCTATACCGCTGAAGGACTGCTGCAGTATAGGGCAGCGGTCAGCAGTGGTGCACGTCAACCCTATCTATTGTGGACCGATAGCGGTCCTTACAGAACAGCAGACTGTACCGCACTCAAGCCTATGTACCGTAGCACCCTATACCAAGTTACCAGTCCTTATAAGAACTTTTGTGGAACAAGCAGGTTGTGTGTTAGTGATTAGCAGACTGTACGTCAGTCCCTATACCGCTGAAGGACTGCTGCAGTATAGGGCAGCGGTCAGCAGTGGTGCACGTCAACCCTATCTATTGTGGACCGATAGCGGTCCTTACAGAACAGCAGACTGTACCGCACTCAAGCCTATGTACCGTAGCACCCTATACCAAGTTACCAGTCCTTATAAGAACTTTTGTGGAACAAGCAGGTTGTGTGTTAGTGATTAGCAGACTGTACGTCAGTCCCTATACCGCTGAAGGACTGCTGCAGTATAGGGCAGCGGTCAGCAGTGGTGCACGTCAACCCTATCTATTGTGGACCGATAGCGGTCCTTACAGAACAGCAGACTGTACCGCACTCAAGCCTATGTACCGTAGCACCCTATACCAAGTTACCAGTCCTTATAAGAACTTTTGTGGAACAAGCAGGTTGTGTGTTAGTGATTAGCAGACTGTACGTCAGTCCCTATACCGCTGAAGGACTGCTGCAGTATAGGTGAGCGGTCAGCAGTGGTGCACGTCAACCCTATCTATTGTGGACCGATAGCGGTCCTTACAGAACAGCAGACTGTACCGCACTCAAGCCTATGTACCGTAGCACCCTATACCAAGTTACCAGTCCTTATAAGAACTTTTGTGGACCAAGCAGGTTGTGTATTAGTGTTTAGCAGACTGTACGTCAGTCCCTATACCGCTGAAGGACTGCTGCAGTATAGGGCAGCGGTCAGCAGTGGTGCACGTCAACCCTATCTATTGTGGACCGATAGCGGTCCTTACAGAACAGCAGACTGTACCGCACTCAAGCCTATGTACCGTAGCACCCTATACCAAGTTACCAGTCCTTATAAGAACTTTTGTGGAACAAGTGAGTTGTGAATGTTTAGCAGACTGCAGCAGAAGGGCAGCAGTCAAGTATAATATCCTTTCTATATTTGGAAGAAAGAATATTATACATGTACAAGCCTATTACTGTACCACTGATACCAGTCCTGAAAAGAACCTTTGTGGAACTAATAATAACAGCAAGTCTTTAAAATTACCCTCACTGCCTGACAACACTGCTTCCTTCCTGTCCCTATACAAATTGGCAAAAAAAGAGAACGATTAGTGGTTACTGGAACAGCTCTTTTGTGGACCTTGATAGTAACAGCTAATGATGATGATGATGATGATGATGATGAAAGACTAATCTGGCTGTCCCTGTAGCATACACCGTCCTTTCCCTTTCTCTAAACTAACAAAAGACACTCAGGCTGCTGCAAGAATCAGCAGCACAGCAAACCTATCAACACCTAACACCTATACCAGTCCTGAAAAGAACTTTTGTGTACCAAATAGCTAGTGGTTTATCTCTCCCTACTCCACACAGGAACCTGTCCCTATCTTAACAGAAGAAAGAATGTAAAATGGCCACCGGATCGGGTGTATTTATAGGTTAGGGGGAATGTACAAGTGTCCATGTGCTGTCATGTCTCAATTGGCTGTCCTGTATCACATGATAAACGTGTCACCAAAGGTTAAAGTTCTTGTATACATTAAACACGTAAGTCCGCCGCGGCGAACGACGGAAAAAGGCGTTCGAACGTGCGGACCGCGAATGTCGGAAATTCGCCGCGAAACGACCGCCGGGCGAACCGTTCGGCCATCACTATCCACCTACATAGCTGTTCTCTATTTGAGCCCAATTGTCATCTGCAGGAGTTATTGGAAGTTGTGTGTGCTTCCAGCACAGCACAGTATACATCTGTATATACCCCTTTAACTCTGCTGTTTTCTGGTTATTGTCTGCGTGCCCTGACCGCAGTATACACCGTGATATTCACCTCACCTATATAGCTAGTGGTCCATCTTTAACAATAGAGCTTGCAGTCAGTAGTGTCACTCAGGAGATAGTGCGTGCTGTGTGCCTGCTCTGTACCCAGTACATACCGCTATTATCCACCTACATAGCTGTTCTCTATTTGGGCCCGATTGTCATCTGCAGGAGTTATTGGAAGTTGTGTGTGCTTCCAGCACAGCACAGTATACATCTGTATATACCCCTTTAACTCTGCTGTTCTATAAAAAAGGCATCTGCAGGAGTTAGTGGGTGTTGTGTGCCTCCAGCACAATATAAACTACCCAACTACTGTTTTACCCAACTCCCTTCAGGCTATTACCATGTCTGGAAGGCCAGCAAGGAGAGGCAGACAGGCGCGAGCCGATAAAAGAGGGCAAGCAGGCTCTGTGTCTAGAGACAACAGTGCTGGTCGTGGACGTGGTGCATTGTCATCAGCACGTGGCCATGGGACATGCTTGTCCTTCTTTTCTGCAGCTGGACATGTTGAACCGCAACATGCCAACGACTTGGTAGAGTGGATGACCAAGCCCTCTTCATCCTCCTCATCCTCTCTCACCCAGTCTCCGGGTAGTAGAAAAGCAGCTGCCAACACATCGTCGTCCCTCCTCTCAATGTCATCATCAGTGACTCCTTCCCTAGACCCACCACGTCCTCCTGAGGAGTCTCCTGAACTCTTTGAGCACAGTGTTGGGTACATGCTCCAGGAGGATGCCCAGTGTTTGGTGGGCTCTGATGATGACACTCAGCTAGAGGAAGGCAGTAGCGTGAGCGCAGAGAGAGAGGATGCTCAAGAAGCACAGCAATCTGGCAGTCATGTTCCACAAGCTGCAGCATACTGCCAGGTTTGCTACAGCGATGAAGAGGGAGGGGATGATGAGGGAACTGACTCCACGTGGGTGCCTGGAAGGAGGGAGGAGGAGGAGGCACATGTCCAACGAGGCAGGATGCCCTCCGGGGGCCAGCTTAGGGGCAGCACACCGACTGAATCACACCGCAGAGCTCCGCCTGCGCAGAGCGCTTCCTCTGCGCGTTATTCTAAAAGTTCTTTGGTGTGGGCCTTTTTTGAGACGAGTGCATCAGATCGCACCGCTGCTATTTGCAACATATGTCTCAAGCGTATCTCACGTGGCCAAAACATCAGCCGCTTGGGCACCACATGCTTGACCAGACATATGTTGACCTGCCATGCAGCTCGTTGGCAAGCATACCTCAAAGACCCACACCAAAGAACAAAGCGGACCTCTCCTTGCTCCTCATCAGCTGGCATCTCCAACCCCACTAGACCTTCAGTCCTCTCTGAAACCTGCTCTGAGAGGAATGAAGGTGTAGAATTAGGTGTGTCACTGTCAGGCTAGGTGCAGATAACAAGTAACAGTTCAGGTGTGCTGATTATACAAAGAGTTCAAAGCACATACCATGAGCTGGTCTAAGCAGAGCAGGTCAGCTGGGACTAGTAGTACACCGCTGCAGACGAAGGTAGATGATTGCTGGACCTTGTAGTTCACTGCTGTAGGTGAGGATAGATGATTGCTGGACCTTGTAGTTCACTGCTGTAGATGAGGATAGATGATTGCTGGACCTTGTGGTTCACTGCTGTAGATGAGGATAGATGATTGCTGGACCTTGTGGTTCACTGCTGCAGATGAGGGTAAACGTGAGCAGGCCAATCACTGTTGTTTCCCAGACACAGGCTGTGTCAGGTGAGTTGTGCTGGGTCCTAAAGGGATTCTAGTACTGACAGTACCCCCCCTTTCTCGAGGGGTTGCTCCTGCACCCCCAGGCTTACTTGGATAACGGAGATGGAACTTCTTCTTAAGTCGGTCAGCATGAAGATCACGAGCTGGTACCCAAGATCGATCCTCTGGGCCGAACCCTTTCCAATGAACAAGATATTGTAAGGAATTGCGCACTCGTCTGGAATCAAGAATAAATGCCACTTCATATTCTTGACTGTCCAACACATCCACAGGTTCTGGTTAATTTACTAGGAGGCTGGAATGAACAGGTTTCAACAATGAAACATGAAAGACATTTGGAATGCGCATGGATGGGGGCAGTTTTAATCTGTAGGACACAGGATTAACAATCTCCGAGATTTCATAAGGCCCGATGAATTTTGGGCCAAGCTTTTTAGATGGAACATGCAGGGACAGATTCCGAGATGATAACCACACTTTGTCACCAACTTTATATTCTGGAGCCTTTAAGCGCTTCTTGTCAGCAGTTTTCTTAAAAGCCTGCACAGAGCGGGAAATAGCATGATTTACATCGGACCAGATTTTGGAGAAATGTTCAATAGTGGTGTTGGCATCTGGAACATCAGAGGGCGGAAGATCAAAGGAGCACACACGAGGATGCAACCCGTAAACACAAAAGAAAGGAGAGGTCCCTGTAGATGTGCTGGCACAATTATTAAAGGCAAACTCTGCCCATGGAAGGATGTTGACCCACTCCACCTCATCTTTGGCCATCAGACAACGTACCATCTTCTCTAGAGTCTGATTAGTCCTTTCTGTTTGGCCATTAGTCTCAGGATGATATGCTGAAGAATATGATAATTTAATCCCCAGCTGAGAGCAAAGGGCCTTCCAAAACTGGGCTATGAACTGAGAGCCACGGTCAGAGACAATGTTAACTGGTGCCCCATGGAGCCTGAAAATGTGCTTAATGAATAAAGATGCCAGTTCTTTAGCAGATGGAAGCTTCGGAAGCGGAACAAAGCGGGCCATCTTACTGAACCTGTCTACCACCACCCAGATCGTGGAACATCCCTGGGACAGAGGCAAGTCTGTGATAAAGTCCATAGATAAATGGGTCCAGGGACAGGTAGGTATTGGTAGAGGACGAAGGAGACCGGGGGGCTTAGAGGTACTGCTCTTGCTTCTGGCGCAAACTTCACAGGCCTGGACGAAGGCTAACACATCCTGCCTAAGCGATGGCCACCAGAGGTTGCGAGAGACAATCTCAAAAGTTTGTCTAAACCCTGGATGTGCTGCAGGTTTTGATGCATGTACTTGTTGCAATACCTGCAAACGAAGAGCCAGGGGCACAAAGAGCATACCAGGGGGAGTGGAGGGAGGGGCTTCAGCCTGTGCTGGTAACAAGGCCTCAGAGATGTCAGTCTGGGTAAAAGCCAAAATCCTATCCTCAGAGATAATGGGTTGAGGAGGAAGCGGAGGAGGAGACTCTGATAAAAAACTACGAGACAAGGCATCGGCCTTAATGTTTTTTGGACCTGGTAAATAAGAAATTGTAAAGTCAAATCTGGAGAAGAACAATGACCACCTAGCTTGACGCGAGTTCAGTCTTTTAGCAGAACGGATATATTCAAGGTTTTTGTGGTCAGTCAGAACTATGAATGGATAGCGAGCTCCCTCCAGCCAATGTCTCCACTCCTCTAAAGCTAGCTTTATGGCTAAAAGTTCTCTGTTGCCTATATCGTAATTGCGTTCTGCTGGGGAATATTTACGGGACAAGAAGGCACAAGGGTGGATGGCAGCGCTTACAGGATCTTTTTGTGACAAAAGCGCCCCCACTCCTACTTCAGATGCATCTACCTCTACAATAAAAGGTAGCTCAGGAACAGGATGGCGTAGAATTGGTGCAGAGGTAAAGGCTTTCTTTAACTGGGTGAAGGCTGCCTGGGCTTCAGTAGTCCATTTAAATGTACTAGGAGTCTTCCTGGTGAGAGAGGTGATGGGATGTGCAATGGTGGCAAAGTTCTTAATGAATTTTCGATAGAAATTTGCAAAGCCCAGGAAGCGTTGAACTGCCTTCAGGTCTGAAGGTGGTGCCCAGTCTAGAATGGCTTGAACTTTGGCTGGGTCCATGGTGAGGCCTGTGTCAGAAATTAGGTAGCCCAGGAAAGGTACTTGTTTAACATGGAAAAGACATTTTTCAGGCTTTACAAAAAGGGAGTGAGTCTTTAGTCGGGCTAATACCGAGCAGACATGCTTCTGATGTGTTTCAAGATTGGGAGAGTAAATCAAAATATCGTCTAAATAAACAAGCATGAAGCGACCCATCATGTCACGGAAAATGTCATTCATGAAGTTCTGAAAGACGGCTGGTGCATTCCTGAGGCCGAAAGGCATGACAAGACATTCGTAATGACCATCCTTGGTGTTAAAGGCCGTCTTCCATTCATCGCCTGCACGGATTCGCACCAGATTATAGGCTCCCCTTAAATCCAGTTTGGAGAAGATTTTGGCTCCCTGGATTTGAAGGAACAACTCTGTGATGAGAGGGAGAGGATACCGATTGGGAATGGTTATTTTATTTAGACCTCTGTAATCAACACAAAGTCGCAGTCCTCCATCCTTCTTCGGGACAAAGAAGCATCCTGCTCCTGCGGGAGAAGTGGAGGGACGGATGAAACCCTTAGCTAGGTTTTCCTGGATGTATTCTTGCAAAGCAAGATTCTCTGGTTCAGACAGTGGAAAGACTCTCCCTCGAGGAGGTGTAGTGTCAGGCAAGAGGTCAATGGGACAATCATAACTGCGATGAGGAGGTAAAGTGTCAGCAATTCCTTTAGAAAACACATCCCGAAAGTCCTTATAACAAAGTGGAATCTGTTCTATTCCCACTTGACAGGTATCAAGTCGAACAAGGTGTTGGATGCAGCTCTTTTTACACTGATTGGACCAAGCCAGAATATCTCTTGTTGGCCAGTCAATTACAGGATTGTGCTTCTGAAGCCAAGGAAGGCCTAGGATCAAAGGAGTGGATGGAGAGTCAATGACAAGACAAGAAATCTTCTCCCAATGCAAAGCCCCTACTTGTAACTGGAAAGGGTTGGTGGATTTGAGCACCAGGTCTTGTGAGAGAGGCCGATTATCCACGGAGATCAGGCGGACTGGACAATCTAGAGCATGAGTTTCCAGGGACAAAGAGGTGATCAGAGTTCTATCAATAAAATTCTCAGCTGCTCCAGAATCCACCAAGGCCAGCAGTTCATGAGCCCCTGTCCCAAAGTGAATGACAGCGGGTAAAAGTATATGATTGTCCCCCTGGGGAGATGAGAGTAGACCTAAGGTGACCTCCCCACAATCACCTAGGTCCTGGCGTTTCCCGGACGTGTAGGGCACGAACGGAGCATATGACCCTTGAGGCCACAGTATAAGCAGAGTCCCATATTACGCCTGCGTTTGTGTTCCTGGGCAGATAACCGGGTGGAGCCTAACTGCATAGGTTCTTCCTCAGATTTGGCACTGGAGATGGAATAATCAGGTGGTAAGGAAGGTATACAGTTTGCCACAGCCATTGTTTGTTCTCGCCTCCTCTCTCGCTGGCGGCGGTCAATTCTAATAGCTAGACACATAGCCTCCTCCAGTGAGGCTGGGTAGGAGAAGTTGACCAGAGTGTCTTTAATCGCATCTGAAAGGCCAATTCTAAACTGGCTGCGGAGAGCTGCATCATTCCAGCCAGATTCCGGGGCCCACCTGCGAAACTCTGAGCAATACATTTCAGCTGTGGTAGTTCCTTGTTTTAAGTTACGCAGGGTCGATTCTGCAGTAGCAGCACGATCTGGATCATCATATAGCAACCCAAGGGCTTCAAAGAAGGCATCTACTGTTAGTAAGGCTGGATGGTTAGGTTCCAGGTTAAAGGCCCAAGCCTGGGGGTCACCCTGTAGCAGAGAGATAATGATTTGAACCCTCTGAGTTTCATGGCCAGACGAGGATGGCCTCAACTTGAAATATAATTTGCAGCTGTTTTTAAAGTTGCAAAACGCTTTACGGTCACCAGAAAACCGGTTGGGCAAAGGAATTTTAGGTTCAGATGGAGTTTTAGTAATGGTGGTAGTAGAAGGAGATTGCACCTTGGTGAGCTCTGTGGCCATTTCCTGAACTTGATGTGATAAACAGCAAAGTTCTTGTGCAAACAACTGAGCCTGTTCAGGATTCATGATAGGTTTGCCTTTATGTATTGGCTCGTGTTAATGTCAGGTTAGGTGCAGATAACAAGTAACAGTTCAGGTGTGCTGATTATACAAAGAGTTCAAAGCACATACCATGAGCTGGTCTAAGCAGAGCAGGTCAGCTGGGACTAGTAGTACACCGCTGCAGACGAAGGTAGATGATTGCTGGACCTTGTAGTTCACTGCTGTAGGTGAGGATAGATGATTGCTGGACCTTGTAGTTCACTGCTGTAGATGAGGATAGATGATTGCTGGACCTTGTGGTTCACTGCTGTAGATGAGGATAGATGATTGCTGGACCTTGTGGTTCACTGCTGCAGATGAGGGTACTAGTAGAATCAGGCAAAGCGTAGTCTAGGCAAGCTGGGTCATACACAGGTAGATCAGAATCCAAACGGTACAGAATCAGAAGCAAGTACGGAGGGTCAAACAAGCCGGGTCAAACACGAAAGTCACAGAGCAAATATCAGCTGGATCAAACACGAGTGAACTCGAACACGAGCACTGACTGAATGCTGATACAGGTGATTTAAACGTGAGCAGGCCAATCACTGTTGTTTCCCAGACACAGGCTGTGTCAGGTGAGTTGTGCTGGGTCCTAAAGGGATTCTAGTACTGACAGTCACAGCCAAGTGCTTCCGGGAACTCTGCTAGTGGTACATCCACGTCCGATTATAGCAGGCAAATGTCCCTGCCCCAGCTGCTGGACCGGCGGAAGAAATTTACTCCCAGCCATCCACATGCCCAGCGGTTGAATGCTAGCTTGGCTAAATTGCTAGCACTTCAACTGCTGCCTTTTCAGTTGGTAGACTCGGCCCCCTTCCGTGAGTTTGTACAATGTGCGGTTCCTCAGTGGCAGGTCCCCAAACGCCACTTTTTCTCACGGAAGGCGACTCCGGCTCTCTACCGGCATGTGGAAGGCAATGTCCTTGCCTCGCTGGACAGGGCGGTCAGCGGTAAGGTGCATATTACCACTGACTCATGGTCCAGCAGGCATGGACAGGGACGTTACCTGTCTTTCACGGCCCATTGGGTCACTCTTCTGGCTGCTGGGAAGGATGCAGGACAAGGTGCAGTAGTGTTGGAGGTTGTTCCGCCACCACGCCTCCAAAATGCTACTATTGGTTGTGACACACCTCTCTCCTCCACCCCCTCCTCTTCTTCTTCCTCCATGGCCTCTTCCAGTGCTCTGTCCTCAGAACCAGCGGTGCTCCGTAGGCGTTTCAGGGGCTACGCAAGTACGCAGGCAAAATGATGCCATGCCGTGCTTGCGCTGGTTTGTTTGGGGGACAGGAGCCACACTGGGGCGGATGTTTTGTCAGCTCTGCAGGGGCAGGCCGAGAGGTGGTTGACGCCACGCTAGCTTAAGCCAGGAATGGTGGTTTGCGACAATGGCACCAACCTCCTCTCCGCCCTCCGACAGGGACAACTGACCCATGTGCCCTGTGTAGCTCACGTCCTTAACCTGGTGGTGCAGCGGTTCTTGGGCAGGTACCCCGGCTTACAGGATGTCCTGAAACAGGCCAGGAGAGTCTGTGTGCATTTCCGCCGATCATTTAATGCCTGTGCTCGGCTGGCTGAGCTCCAAAAGGAGTTGAACCTGCCCAAGAACCGCCTTATATGTGACATGCCCACCAGATGGAACTCAACATTGGCCATGCTGCAGCGGCTGCACACGCAGCAGAGGGCCGTCAATGAGTACCTGTGCGACTACGGCACCAGGACAGGGTCAGGGGAGCTTGGTTTTTTCTCACCACGCCAGTGGGGCATGATCAGGGATGCATGCACTGTCCTGTCACCGTTTGAGGAGGCCACAAGGATGGTGAGCAGTGACAGTGCATGCATCAGTGACACTATACCTCTTGTCCACCTCTTGGAGCATACGCTGCGTGGAATAATGGACAGGGCACTTGAGGCAGAACAGAGGCAGGAAGAGGAGGACTTCCTTGCCTCTCAAGGCCCCCTTTATCCAGACAGTGTTCCTACTGTGCCACCCATCACACAGGAAGAGGGTGAGGAGGAGGAAGAGGAGGAGGAGGATGATTGTGTCAGCATGGAGGTGGAGGCTGGCACTCAGCATCAGCAGCAGCAGTCTTATAGGGATGATTTACAGTCCCAAGAAACACGTGGACTTGTACGTGGCTGGGAGGAGGTAGCTGTGGATCATGTTGTCCTTAGTGACCCAGAGGACTCCGGACCGAATGCCTCAGCTAACCTACGCTGCATGGCCTCCCTGATCCTGCAAAGCCTGCGGAAGGATCCTCGTATTCTTCGGATCAAGGAGAGGGACCATTACTGGCTGGCCACTCTCCTTGATCCACGGTACAAGGGTAAGGTTGCCGACCTTATCTTGCCATCGCAGAGGGAGCAGAGGATGAGACATCTCCGGGAGGCCTTGCAGAAAGCTCTGTGCAACGCGTTCCCAGAGACTGGGAGGTCACAAACTCCTGGTCCTGGACAACGTGTTGCTGAGGCATCAGTCAGAAGGAGCGGTGGAGAAGGTGGCCGTCTGACTGATGCTTTCAGACAATTTTTTAGTCCGCAGCCCCAAGGTATGATTGGTTCCAGCACCCATCGCCAGCGTCTAATTTACATGGTGCAGGAATACCTAGGGGCAAGGTCAGACTTGGACACCTTTCCCACCGAAAATCCTCTGGCTTACTGGGTCTTGAGGATGGATCACTGGCCAGAGCTTGCACAGTATGCAATTGAGCTACTGGCCTGTCCTGCATCCAGCGTTCTTTCGGAACGCACCTTCAGTGCTGCTGGTGGCTTCGTTACCGATCACAGGGTGCGCCTGTCCACCGAATCAGTTGATCGACTGACCTTCATCAAGATGAATCAGTCTTGGATCACCCACAGCTACCAAGCACCTGAAGCTGATGTAACCGAATAATTTTTTTTGAAATACCACATCCCTTCAAGACTGCCTATGCTGATGCTGAGTGACTGTCCTGTTATGTTGATTGTCTATCCTCTTCCTCCTCCGCTGATATGTTGGAAGAACATTTTTGGTTCTGGGTGATGCCAGCAGCCCAATTTTTCTGCCCCTGTTTAACAGGGGCGTTTAAGTACAATTTTTGATGTAATGCTTTGCAGCAGGGCTAATTCCTGCAATAAAACTAGAGTGTATGGCAGAGGTTGCAGTGTGATGGCACCAGTGCCTAAGGCCCAATTTTTCTGCCCCTGTTTAACAGGGGCGTTTAAGTAAAATTTTTGATGCAATGCTTTGCAGCAGGGCTAATTCCTGCAATAAAACTAGAGTATATGGCAGAGGTTGCAGTGTGATGGCACCAGTGCCTAAGGCCCAATTTTTCTGCCCCTGTTTAACAGGGGCGTTTAAGTACAATTTTTGATGCAATGCTTTGCAGCAGGGCTAATTCCTGCAATAAAACTAGAGTGTATGGCAGAGGTTGCAGTGTGATGGCACCAGTGCCTAAGGCCCAATTTTTCTGCCCCTGTTTAACAGGGGCGTTTAAGTACAATTTTTGATGCAATGCTTTGCAGCAGGGCTATTTCCTGCAATAAAACTAGAGTGTATGGCAGAGGTTGCAGTGTGATGGCACCAGTGCCTAAGGCCCAATTTTTCTGCCCCTGTTTAACAGGGGCGTTTAAGTAAAATTTTTGATGCAATGCTTTGCAGCAGGGCTAATTCCTGCAATAAAACTAGAGTATATGGCAGAGGTTGCAGTGTGATGGCACCAGTGCCTAAGGCCCAATTTTTCTGCCCCTGTTTAACAGGGGCGTTTAAGTACAATTTTTGATGCAATGCTTTGCAGCAGGGCTAATTCCTGCAATAAAACTAGAGTGTATGGCAGAGGTTGCAGTGTGATGGCACCAGTGCCTAAGGCCCAATTTTTCTGCCCCTGTTTAACAGGGGCGTTTAAGTACAATTTTTGATGCAATGCTTTGCAGCAGGGCTAATTCCTGCAATAAAACTAGAGTGTATGGCAGAGGTTGCAGTGTGATGGCACCAGTGCCTAAGGCCCAATTTTTCTGCCCCTGTTTAACAGGGGCGTTTAAGTACAATTTTTGATGCAATGCTTTGCAGCAGGGCTAATTCCTGCAATAAAACTAGAGTGTATGGCAGAGGTTGCAGTGTGATGGCACCAGTGCCTAAGGCCCAATTTTTCTGCCCCTGTTTAACAGGGACATGTAATTACAATTCTTGATATAATATTTCACAGGAGGGCCCCTTCCTGTGCCCACCCAGAGTAACGGTGAGGACTTATAGTGTTGTGGCACCAGCACCACAACCACCAAAGGTCAATTTTTCTACCACTGTTCAACAATGGCATGTAATTACAATTCTTGATATAATCGTTCACAGCAGGGCGCTCCAGCGCCCACCAAGAGTCACTTTGAGGGCTTACAATGTTGTTGCAAAACCAACACCTTGTTCCGCCATTTCTGCAGAGCATATAGGGCAGGCCCCTACTTTCAAACATCCAATTTACAAACATCTCCTACTTGCAAACGGAAGGAGACAACAGCAAGTGAGATGAAAAAAGATGGACGACAAAACAAATTATACAGGGGTGATAACCCTTCCCTATGTTTTCCAAAAAGCTTAAAAATAGTTTTTTTGACTGGAGCTACACTTTAAAAATGTACCAGTTGAAAATTACAAACAGATTCAACTTAACACAACAAACCTACACAGTCCCTGTCTTGTTTGCACCGCCTGTATACTGCTGTTCTGAGTATATAGGGCCTGGGGGCCACACGCATTTCTTTTTTTTTAATATGGGTACGGGGTTCCCCTTAATATGCGTACGAAACCCAAAGGGGCTGGTAATGGGCAGGGAGGGCTACCCATGCCATTTTTCTGAATGATTTTCAACCATATTGCAGGAACCAGATATAACATTAAAACCGCAAGCAGTTTTAAATGGTGTTATTTCCGTTTAATGTCATTTTGTGCAGGGACTGTTCTAAACACGGGAAACACGTGGCACTTCACAGGCATACTACAGACACCCCCCAGGCACCATATTTAAAGGAATATTTCACTTTTTTTTTTTCACTTTAATCGTCATTAAAATCAGTGCTCCCGCCAAAACGGTAGTTTTTAAAACTTTTTTTTGCAGTGACCCATGTCCCCTGAGGCAGGAGGCAGGTCGCCAAACCCTTTTTAGGACACTATCTTGCATATTAGCCGTTAAAATTAGCACTTTCCAATTCGAACGTTCGAGTCCCATAGACTTCAATGGGGTTCTAACGTTCGTACCGAACGCGGGGGTCGTTCGCAAGTTCTGGTGCGAACCGAACAGGGGGGGTGTTCGGCTCATCCCTAGTTCAGATACGTTGATATGCCTACATTGATGCATACCACCACTATGACTATTGTTATTATGGATGTACTTAAATCGTACCACGTGTGTACTTATATATTTCGGTTTATATCTAGTTTATTGTGAGAATGAAAATCCTTAATAAAAATATTGAAACAAAAAAAAAAAAAAGGAAAAAAATCCCATGTACATAAGTATTCACAGCCTTCGCCATGACACTCAAAATTGGGCTCAGGTGCATCTTGTTTCCGCTGATCATCCTTGAGATGTTTCTACAACTTGATTGGAGCCCACCTGTGGTAAATTCACCTGATTGGACATGATTTGGAAAGGCACACACCTGTCTATATATAAGGTCCCACAGGTAACAGTGCATGTCAGAGCACAAACCAAGCCATGAAGTCCATGGAATTGTCTGTAGACCTCCGAGACAGCATTGTATGGAGGCACAGATCTGGGGAAGGGTACAGAAAAATGTCTGCAGCACTGAGAATTTTGTTTCTCATGGTTTGAGAGTCCTTCGGGTGCCTTTTGGAAAACTCCAGGTGGGCTGTCATGTGCCTTTTACTGATGAGTGTCTTCCGTCTAGCCAGTGCTGCAGAGATGGTTGTCAAAATGAGCACAGTGACCTCCATTATCTGTAAGAAGTTTGGAACCAGCAGGACTCTTCCTAGAGGGGCCGCTCTGCCAAACTGAGTGATTGAAGGAGAAGGGCCTTAGTCAGGGAGGTGACCCAGTGACTTTGACAGAGCCTCAGCGTTTCTCTGTGGATAAAGGAGAACCTTCTAGAAGAACAACCATCTCTGCAGCACTGGCTAGACGGAAGACACTCATCAGTAAATGGCACATGACAGCCCACCTGGAGTTTTCCAAAAGGCACCTGAAGGACTCTCAGACCATGAGAAACAAAATTCTCTGGTCTGATAAAACAAAGATTGAACTCTTTGGCCTAAATGGCAAGCGTCATGTCTGGCGGAAACCAGGCACCGCTCATCACCCGGCCAATACCATCCCTACAGTGAAGCATGGTGGTGGCAGCATCATGCTGCGAGGATGTTCTTCAGTGGCAGGAACTGGGAGACTAGTCAGGATCAAGGGAAAGATGAATGCAGCAATGAACAGAAACATCATTGATAACTTTACCACTTTAACAATTATTCCTATATCTTCGGGAATTAGTATCTTGTTGGAAATTCTCTTTTTTATCTATAATTTGTAGTATGACAGTTTACAATTACAGGGATAGCACAGTGTTAGTGTTGTAGTATTTTATGGTTACATCCTTGATAAAAAACCTGCTCCAGAGTGCTCTGAACCTCAGACTGGAGTGAAGGTTCATCTTCCAACAGGACAACGACTCTAAGCAAACAACCAAGATAACAAAGGAATAGCTACGGGACAACTTCGTGAATGTTCTTGAGTGACCCAGCCAGAGCCCAGACTTGAACCAGACTTGAACCCAATTGAACATCTCTGGAGAGATCTGAAAATGGCTGTGCACCGACGCTCCACATCCAACCTGATGGAAGCTTAAGAGGTCCTGCAAAGAATAATGGGAGAAACTGCCCAAAAAATAGGTGTGCCAAGCTTGTAGCATCATACTCAAAAAGACTTGAGGCTGTAATTGGTGCTAAAGGAGCTTCAACAAAAGTATTGAGCAAAGGCTGTGATACTTATGTACAGTGCCGGGACAAGGTCACCCAGCGCCCAGGGCGAAGATGCCAAACTGCGCCCCCCTTTCCCTTAGGGTTAGGGTCAGGATGCCCCCTACCCCTGCAATAAACCATTGCACCGGGGGCAGCCGTCCCTCCTGCCCACCCCTTGTCCCGGCCCTGCTTATGTACATGGGATTTTTATACTTTTTTATTTTTAAAGCGGGAGTCCGCCGGGAGTCCGCCATTTTTTTTTTTTAAAAGCCAGCAGCTACAAATACTGCAGCTGCTGACTTTTAAAATAATGACACTTACCCGACCAGCGCGCCCACGATGTCGGCACCCGAAGCCGATCTCTCGATCGTCTCTCGGGTGCTGCCACCGCCATCTTGGGTATGGGAATCAGGAAGTGGAGCCTTGCTGCTTCATTTCCCGGTTCCCTACTGCGCATGCGCGAGTCACGCTGCGCAATAAGGATGGTCCCCGCTGTCTCTGGGATCCGTGTGTTTCCCAGCAGACAGCGGGGGGACCTTCGGAAAGGGGCGTAGATTCTGCGGAAAGGGGCGTACCTTCTGCAGAATCTACGCCGGAAGTGGGTGCAGATACCTGTACTGTACAGGTACCTGCACCCCCCTCCCCCCTGAAAGGTGCCAATTGTGGCGCCGGAGGGGGGGGAGGGTTCCAATGAGCGGAAGGTCCACTTTAGGGTGGACCTCCGCTTTAATAGATTTTCAAAGATTTCAATCAAACTTCTTTCACATTGTCATTATGGGGTGTTGTTTGTAGAATTTTGAGGAAAATAGTGAATTTAATCAACCAATACTTGCTGGATGAGCAGTTTTGCATGCTCGTCCTGGGCTCTAGATGACCTTCTCCCGGCGCTGACTGGTTTACTGTGACTAGGCCCAATGGGAAACCAACACCTCCAATTTTCTGCTCCCGAAAACACCTTTACAGAAGATCATTTTGGCGTTTTAAAAAATTGGGCATCGCCTTCCGCCTGGGAGAAGAGCACACAGGCAGTGCCCGCGCCGGCACAGATAGCGGGAATAAATTCACCTTGTTATGATTAAATTTTTAGCGGTGTGAACACAGAACATCTCAGCTGTCTTCCTCTTAACTGACAAAACCAACACCGGGCACTTAAAGCCGAATTTCATCTCGCCAGTCGCTATATTTTTCCTCCCCGGCTGTCAGGGAGCCGCATAAAATGTGACAGGGAGCGCAGGGATAATGAAAGCGTTGGGAGCGCGAGAGGGGGGCCTCGCAGCAGCCTCGGCGCGTAGGGTGACCCGGTGGCCTCCTCAGTCTATTTAGCAAGCTTTGAGTTGTGTAAGTACATTATCTGCAAGGCTGGTAAGGGCTGCACAGGGAGGATTTGTGGATCTGTGAGAAGGACAAAGAAAAATGTTTTCCAATAAATTATTCACAGCTTCACAATCCCTTTTGGGCAGGTAAGCTGCTCCGTTTTGCTCCCCGTGCTTTTGCGAGCCCGTGCGCCGCTCTCATTCAGGAATGCGCCGCTCGCTCACCTCCGCCGAGGGGGAACGCCGGCTCAGGCAGGCAGCTGCAGCTAATGGCGGCAATTAATAACTTGTCATAATCCCGAGGATGGAAAGGGGGGAAGACTCTCCATCAGCAGTCAGGGAAGAAGAAGAAAAAAAAAATGGCTCGGCGAAGCAAATGAGGTGCAGGTGTCGTCCAGATTTCCAACGGCGCCAAGACGCAGGGCTCTGATGCCCTCCTGCCGCATTGCACGCTGTACTACACGTACCGTGGATGGCACGGGGAGACCATTAACCCTGACAAGGCCACAGGCGCAAGATGGCCGCCGGATAGGCTCATGACGCTGAAAGGTCTTAGGTGATTGAAATGAAAACGGTTTATGGTAAAATGCAAAAAAAAAAAAAAAAAAGATGGTTCGGGTAAAATGCATAGAAAATACACAGTGCGTTTTTTTTGGTGTCTTTTTTTTTGTGACATCCAAATACATTATCATTCTGTAATGGATGGGATCAGCGTGGACTGAACCACAAAATGTCATGATCCACAATAGTGATGGCCGAACGGTTTGCCCGGCGGTTGTTTCGCGGCGAATTTCGGTCGTTCGAGGTCCGCTCGTTCGCTCGCCTTTTGCCGTCGTTCGCCCCGGCGGACTTACGTGTTTAATGTGTAAAAGAACTTTGACCTATGATAACACATCTATCATGGGGTACAGGACAGCCAATTGAGACATGACAGCACATGGACACTTGGACATTCCCCCTAACCGATAAATACACCCGATCCGGTGGCCATTTTACATTCTTTCTTCTGTCACTATAGGGAAAGGTTGCTGTGTGGAGTAGGGACAGATAAAACGCTAGCTATTTGGTACACAAAAGTTCTTTTCAGGACTGGTATAGGTGTTAGGTGTATATAGGTTTGCTGTGCTACTGATTCTTGCAGCAGCCTGAGTGTCTTTTGTCAGTTTAGAGAAAGGGAAAGGACGGTGTGTGCTACAGGGACAGCCAGATTAGTCGTCATCATCATCATCATCATCATTAGCTGTTACTATCAGGTCCACAAAAGAGCTATTCCAGTAACCACTTATCGTTCCAGTCTACTCTTTTTTGCCACTTTGTATAGGGACAGGAAGGAAGCAGTGTTGTCAGGCAGTGAGGGTCAGTTTAAAGACTTGCTCTTACTATTAGTTCCACAAAGGTTCTTTTCAGGACTGGTATCAGTGGTACGGTAATAGGCTTGTACACGTATAATATTCTTTCTTCCAAATATAGAAAGAATATTATACTTGACTGCTGCCCTTCTGCTGCAGTCTGCTAATCATTCACAACTCACTTGTTCCACAAAGCTCTTTATCAGGACTGGTAACTTGGTCTGTGTAGGGTGCTACAGTACATAGGGTTGAGTGAGGTACAGTCTGCTGTTCTGTAAGGACCGCTATCGGTCCACAATAGATAGGGTTGAGGTGCACCACTGCTGACCGCTGCCCTATACTGCAGCAGTCCTTCATTGGTATAGGGACTGAAGTACAGTCTGCTAATCACTAACACACAACCTGCTTGGTCCACAAAAGTTCTTATAAGGACTGGTAACTTGGTCTAGGGTGCTACAGTACATAGGGTTGAGTGCGGTACAGTCTGCTGTTCTGTAAGGACCGCTATCGGTCCACAATAGATAGGGTTGAGGTGCACCACTGCTGACCGCTGCCCTATACTGCAGCAGTCCTTCATTGGTATAGGGACTGAAGTACAGTCTGCTAATCACTAACACACAACCTGCTTGGTCCACAAAAGTTCCTATAAGGACTGGTAACTTGGTCTAGGGTGCTACAGTACATAGGGTTGAGTGCGGTACAGTCTGCTGTTCTGTAAGGACCGCTATCGGTCCACAATAGATAGGGTTGAGGTGCACCACTGCTGACCGCTGCCCTATACTGCAGCAGTCCTTCATTGGTATAGGGACTGAAGTACAGTCGGCTAATCACTAACACACAACCTGCTTGGTCCACAAAAGTTCCTATAAGGACTGGTAACTTGGTCTAGGGTGCTACAGTACATAGGGTTGAGTGCGGTACAGTCTGCTGTTCTGTAAGGACCGCTATCGGTCCACAATAGATAGGGTTGAGGTGCACCACTGCTGACCACTGCCCTATACTGCAGCAGTCCTTCATTGGTATAGGGACTGAAGTACAGTCTGCTAATCACTAACACACAACCTGCTTGGTCCACAAAAGTTCCTATAAGGACTGGTAAGTTGGTCTAGGGTGCTACAGTACATAGGGTTGAGTGCGGTACAGTCTGCTGTTCTGTAAGGACCGCTATCGGTCCACAATAGATAGGGTTGAGGTGCACCACTGCTGACCGCTGCCCTATACTGCAGCAGTCCTTCATTGGTATAGGGACTGACGTACAGTCTGCTAATCACTAACACACAACCTGCTTGGTCCACAAAAGTTCTTATAAGGACTGGTAAGTTGGTCTAGGGTGCTACAGTACATAGGGTTGAGTGCGGTACAGTCTGCTGTTCTGTAAGGACCGCTATCGGTCCACAATAGATAGGGTTGAGGTGCACCACTGCTGACCGCTGCCCTATACTGCAGCAGTCCTTCAGCGGTATAGGGACTAAGAGTTTTGTCACAGGGTGATTTAAAAAATGACAGGCAGAGGAAGAGGCAGGCCCTTCTGCAGGGGTGGTAGGGGTAGGGCAGGAGCAACAGCCTTAAGCCAAAGTGGGAAGTTGCAGAAGGTGCGTTCAATTACTTTATAGGATGCACCAGACTTGGTTGAGTGGCTCACTCAGCCTTACTCTTCTGCACCCTCCTCATCCTCTCGATCTGCACCCTCTTCTTCACTCTCTGCTATGTGCACCCCCAAAGACACTACCACCACCACCACCACCACCACCACCACATACCTTCCGCTTGAGTCACAGGAATTATTTTCCGATCCATATCAAGAGGACATTTCTGATGCGCAGCCACTCTTGGTATTGGATCAGGAAGAGGAGGTAGCAACAACCGCTACTCAGCAGTCTGACGACAGTACCCAGATCAGCCCAAGGAGGAGGTTGGTCCCCGGTGTTGCTGCCTACTCTGAGATCTCTACTTATAGGGGTGGGGAAGGTGACGTTGATGATGACGTGTCTAGTGATGTCACGTGGGTGCCCACAAGAGAGGAAGAGGAGGGGAGTTCAGAGGGAGATATGGACCAGCAGATAGGGAGGAGAAGCAGGAATAACTTACATTGCACAGGAGGGACAAAGCAGACTGCAAATGTATCAGGAGCGAGTCATCGACCATGTACGGTCACATCTGGCGCTCCCAGGAAACCGGCACATGGCTCCGCAGTGTGGGCTTTTTTTAACGTGTCCGCTGCTGACAATAGCGTTGCCATCTGCAATCTTTGCAGTCAACGCATTAGTCGCGGTAAGCCCAACACTCACCTAGGGACGACCGCCTTAAGAAGGCACATGAGCAGCCATCACCGAGCCCAGTGGGAGCAACGGAACACACAAAGCCACACTGCAGGCTCTCACCATCCAGCCTCGTCTTCTACTTCTCCTTCTCCTCTCTCCTCACAATTGTCCTCCACTCCACCTTCCATCACGCCAAGCTCACGTTTTTCTGCAAAAAGGCAGGCTTCCGTGGGCCTAATGTTCGAGCGTAAAAAAATGATGATGCCGGATAACCCTCTTGCCCAACGGTTGACGGCTGGCTTGTCAGAACTCATAGCCCGCCAACTACTGCCATATAAACTGGTGGACTCGGAGGCCTTTCGCAAATTTGTGGCCATTGGAACACCACAATGGAAGATCCCAGGAAGGAAGTATTTCTCAGAGAAGGGCATCCCAGAGCTATATGGCCATGTTCAGCGGCAAGTGAATGTATCTCTGGCACACAGTGTCGGTGCCAAGATACATCTGACCACAGACACGTGGTCTAGCAAACACGGGCAGGGAAGGTATATCACTTTTACTGCCCACTGGGTGAACCTTCTGACGGCCGTCAAGCATGTAACCCGTGGAACCCGTGTAGATTTGGTTTTACCGCCACGGATTGCATGCAGGCCTGACTCTTCTTCTCCTCCTCCTCCTACTCCATCCTCCTCCCTCTCCTCCTCAGCTGCCTCCTCCTTTTCCGCTGCTAGCGTCTCTTCCGCTGCACCGCCCAAGCTCCCCAGAACCTATTCCACATGCCAGGTGAGACGTTGCCATGCCGTGCTGCATCTGTTGTGCCTGGAAGCCAAGAGCCACACTGGCCCGGCACTCCTTTCAGCTTTGCGTTCACAGGCAGATCAGTGGCTAACACCGCTCAATTTGACAGTTGGTAAAGTGGTGTGTGACAACGGTGCCAATCTGCTTAGCGCATTGAAACAGGGCAAAATCACGCACGTGCCATGCATGGCACACGTCTTAAACTTGGTCGTGCAGCAATTCCTTGTCAAATACCCTGGGGTCCAGGACATCTTGCCGCAGGCAAGGAAAATCTCGGCCCATTTCAGAAGATCTTACACGGCCATGGCTCGCCTTGCTGACATTCAGCGGCGACACCATCTGCCGGTCAGACGTCTTATTTGCGATTGCCCGACGCGATGGAACTCAACCTTCTATATGCTTGATAGGCTGCTCCAGCAGAAACGTGCAGTTAACGTCTACCTGTATGAACTCTGCGAAAGAAACGGTTCTGGGGAGCTGGGTTTTTTTTCACCGCGCCAGTGGCTGCTCATGCGCGACGCATGCAGACTTCTGCGGCCATTTGAGGAGATCACCAAACTGGTCAGTCGCAGCCATGGCGCCATCAGTGACATGGTACCTTATGCCTTCTTTATGGAGCGTGCATTGCGTCGTGTCATTGATCAGGCTGTGGAGGAGCAGGAGCGGGAAGATGAGGAAGTCGCAATGCTGGATGAATTCCCAGGGGGGACTACTCTATCTGAGACAAGTCAACAACAGGAGTCTGAAGAGGAGTCAGAGGAGGATGGTGCCGGGGCGGATGAGGAGGAGCAAGAAGAGCGTGCTTTAAACCTTTCTGGGATCCCTGTTGTGCGTGGATGGGGAGAGGAGAATGAAGAGGACGACATTATCCTGGATGATGAGCAGGAGCCAGGCCACCACACCGCTTCCACTTTAGTGCAAATGGGGGCCTTCATGCTCCAGTGTTTTAATAGGGACCCCCGTATAAAAAGCATAAGGGTCAAGGACCAGTACTGGGTGGCAACGTACTTAGACCCCCGGTACAAACACAAAATGGCGGAAATGTTACCGCCGTCGCAGAGGGCTGTCAGAATGCAGCACTTCCAGGCCTTGCTTTGAGAAATGCTGCATTCTGCTTTTGCGTGCGCTGGCAGAGGAGCAATTCCCACTCCCAGAGAAGGATTTGCAGGTACCAATCCAACAGCGCCTGCAAGAAGAGGCCGGTTTGAAGATGTGTTGGTGACTTCGGATATGAGGTCATTCTTTCAGCTGACCCATCGACAGGTGTCATCCGGATCCAGCATCAGGGAACGCCTAGACCGTCAGGTGTCCGACTACATTGGGTTAACGGCCGATGTGGACGCTCTGAGGAGTGATGAACCCCTGGACTACTGGGTGGGCAGGCTTGACCTCTGGCCAGAGCTTGCCCAATTTGCAATCGAACTGTTGGCTTGCCCCTCATCCAGTGTCCTGTCCGAAAGGACGTTCAGCGCAGCAGGGGGGATCGTGACCGATAAGCGTACTCGCCTAGCTCACGACAGTGTTAACTACCTCACATTTATAAAAATGAATGAGGCATGGATCTCGGAGGAATTCAACACATGTGACCAGTAGACCATGTATATGTCTATAAACTATTTTTTTAATCAAGCACACTGACCTTCTTTCTTCATTTGGCTCACTTCCTTGTCCCAAAAAAGCACACCGTACTATATGCCCCTACCGTCCTCTTTGAAGAGGTTGAGCGGTGTCATATTTCTACTGGGGCTGCTTATGATATCCCTGTGCTGTGCTGACTTCCTCCTGGGGGTTCTTATTATGAGGGGATCACACCATCCCTGTGCTGTGCTGAGTTTCTCCTGGGCCTGCTTACTATGAGGGGATCACACCATCCCTGTGCTGTGCTGACTTCCTCCTGGGGGTTCTTATTATGAGGGGATCACACCATCCCTGTGCTGTGCTGAGTTTCTCCTGGGCCTGCTTACTATGAGGGGATCACACCATCCCTGTGCTGTGCTGACTTCCTCCTGGGGGTTCTTATTATGAGGGGATCACACCATCCCTGTGCTGTGCTGAGTTTCTCCTGGGCCTGCTTACTATGAGGGGATCACACCATCCCTGTGCTGTGCTGACTTCCTCCTGGGGGTTCTTATTATGAGGGGATCACACCATCCCTGTGCTGTGCTGAGTTTCTCCTGGGCCTGCTTACTATGAGGGGATCACACCATCCCTGTGCTGTGCTGACTTCCTCCTGGGGGTTCTTATTATGAGGGGATCACACCATCCCTGTGCTGTGCTGACTTCTTCCTGGGGCTGCTTACGGTGCTGCTGTCAGTGCTGTATATCACGGTGCTGGTGTGAGTGCTTAATGTCACGGTGCTGCTGTCAGTGCTGTTTATCACGGTGCTGATGTCAGTGCTTAATGTCACGCTTCTGATGTCAGTACTCTCTATCACGGTGCTGCTGTCAGTGCTGTATATCACTGTGCTGATGTCAGTGATGTATGTCACGCTTCTGATGTCAGTGCCCTCTATCACGGTGCTGCTGTCAGTGCTGTATATCACGGTGCTGATGTCAGTGCTTAATGTCACGCTTCTGATGTCAGTACTCTCTATCATGGTGTTGCTGTCAATGCTGTATGTCACGGTGCTGGTGTTAATGCTTAATGTCACGCTTCTGATGTCAGTACTCTCTATCACGGTGCTGCTGTCAGTGCTGTATATCACTGTGCTGATGTCAGTGCTGTATGTCACGCTTCTGATGTCAGTGCCCTCTATCACGGTGCTGCTGTCAGTGCTGTATGTCACGGTGCTGATGTCAGTGCTTAATGTCACGCTTCTGATGTCAGTACTCTCTATCACGGTGCTGCTGTCAGTGCTGTATATCACTGTGCTGATGTCAGTGCTGTATGCCACGCTTCTGATGTCAGTGCCCTCTATCATGGTGCTGCTGTCAGTGCTGTATATCACGGTGCTGATGTCAGTGCTTAATGTCACGCTTCTGATGTCAGTACTCTCTATCACGGTGTTGTTGTCAATGCTGTATGTCACGGTGCTGGTGTTAATGCTTAATGTCACGCTTCTGATGTCAGTACCCTCTATCACGGTGCTGCTGTCAGTGCTGTATGTCACGGTGCTGGTGTTAATGCTTAATGTCACGCTTCTGATGTCAGTACTCTCTATCACGGTGCTGCTGTCAGTGCTGTATATCACTGTGCTGATGTCATTGCTGTATGTCACGCTTCTGATGTCAGTACTCTCTATCACGGTGCTGCTGTCAGTGCTGTATATCACGGTGCATGTGTCATTGCTGTATGTCACGCTTCTGATGTCAGTACTCTCTATCACGGTGCTGCTGTCAGTGCTGTATATCACGGTGCTGATGTCAGTGCTGTATGTCACGCTTCTGATGTCAGTGCCCTCTATCACGGTGCTGTTGTCAGATGCCTCTATCACGGTGCATGTGTCATTGCTGTATGTCATGCTGCTGGTGATCATCTCCTGCACCCTCTTCTTTGCCTACCCTGGTCCCTGACCTTCCCTCTCCTCCATTGCCTTCATGCGCTCCACAGTCCTGAATTGTCAGAACAATTTCCCATATAAAAAAAGAATGCTTGTAGTTATCGATCCCAAATTCACCTCATACATGTATTATGTCATTGGCCATGTGGTGGGACTATGTTTTCCCTGCTAATAATTACATCATGGCTGAAAATTCGACCTAAAGGTTTGAAACGTTCGCCTCCCATTGAAGTCAATGGGGCCCACCGCGAACGTTCGGTTTCGCGAACGGTCGGCCTCGTTCGCGGTCCGCGTTCGCGAAGCGTCCCGTCGGAGGTTTGGGCCATCACTAATCCACAATGTCCCGCGGTCTGGATATATGAAAGGATGCCAAAATACAAACAGAAAGTATTATTACAGATATTTACAATTTATGCCGCACTTTAGCTATTTTGTCCATTTACATCAGTTCCTTTCTTTAAGGAGCTTGCAATCTGAGATCCCTAGCTCACATACACTATATTACCAAAAGTATTAGGACGCCTGCCTTTACACGCACCTGAACTTTAATGACATCCCAGTCTTAGTCCGTAGGGTTCAATATTGAGTTGGCCCTCCCTTCACAGCCATAACAGCTTCAACTCTTCTGGGAAGGCCGTCCACAAGGTTTAGGAGTGTGTCTATATTTGACCATTTTTCTAGAAGCGCATTTGTGTGGTCAGGCACTGATGTTGGGCAAGAAGGCCCGGCTCGCAGTCTCCATTCTAATTCATCCCACAGGTGTTTTATTGGGTTGAGATCAGGGCCTTCAAGTTCCTCCACCCCAAACTCACTCATCCGTGTCTTTATGGACCTTCCTTTGTGCACTGGTCTAAATCATTTGGTGGAGGGGGGATTACGGTGTGGGGGTTCTTCAGGGGTTGGGCTTGGCCCCTTAATTCCAGTGAAGGGAACTCTTAAAGTGGTTGTAAACTCTTTTAAAGCGGAGGTCCACCCTAAAGTGGAGCTTCCGCTCATTGGAACCCTCCCCCCCTCCGGCGCCACAATTGGCACCTTTCAGGGGGGAGGGGGGGTGCAGGTACCTGTACAGTACAGGTATCTGCACCCACTTCCGGCGTAGATTCTGCAGAAGGTACGCCCCTTTCCGCAGAATCTACACCCCTTTCCGAAGGTCCCCCGCTGCCTGCTGGGAAACACACGGATCCCAGAGACAGCGGGGACCATCCTTATTGCGCAGCGCGACTCGCGCATGCGCAGTAGGGAACCGGGAAATGAAGCCGAAAGGCTCCACTTCCTGATTCCCATACCCAAGATGGCGGCGGCAGCACCCGAGAGACGATCGAGAGATTGGCTTCGGGTGCCGACATCGCGGGCGCGCTGGGCGGGTAAGTGTCATTATTTTAAAAGTCAGCAGCTGCAGTATTTGTAGCTGCTGGCTTTTAAAAAAAATAAAACATCGGACTCCTGCTTTAAAAAATTCCTAAAAAAAAAAAAAAACCTGCAAGACAAAAGGCATAATGAGCTAGTATACATAGCATACTAGCTCGTTATGAATTACTTACTTGAGATGGAAGCCCCCCGCAGCAGCCCCTGTTCACTGCTCCGGCGGCCAACATCTCTGCGGGGGGGTTACTTCCGGGTATGGCGGCTCCGGTGCTGTGATTGGCCGGAGCCATGATGACGCATGCACGGGGGAGCTGCCGATAGCGGCACAGTACAACTGAAGCAACGGCATGTACATGCCATTGCTTCAGTTTGCTTAAGTGTGCATGTGCCGATGATGTCGGCACATGCAAATACAGGGGTATCTTCTAAACCACGCAGGTTTAGGAGATATTCAGTGTAGCTACAGGTAAGCCTAATTATGCCTGTAGTATAAAGTGGTTGTAAAGGGTTTACAACCACTTTAAGCGTCAGCATACCAAGACATTTTGGACAATTTCATGCTTCTAACTTTGTGGGAACAGTTTGGGGATGGCCCCTTCCTGTTCCAACATGACTGCACACCAGTGCACAAAGCAAGGTCCATAAAGATATGGATGAGCCAGTTTGGGGTGTAGGAACATGTCTGGCCTGCACAAAGTCCTGACCTCAACCCGATAGAACATATTTGGGATGAATTAGAGCGGAGAATGTGAGCCAGGCCTTCTCGTCCAACATCAGTGCCTGACCTCACAAATGCACGTCTGGACAAGTGGTCAAACATTTGCATAGACACACTCCTAAATCTTGCGGACAGCCTTCCCAGAAGAGTTGTGGGCCAACTCAATATTAAACCCTATGGACTAAGACTGGGATGCCATTAAAGTTCATGTGCGTGTAAAGGCAGACATCCCAATACTTTTGATAATATAGTGTATATGAATATAAACTAGGGCCAATTAAGAAATGAAATAGGGTGTAAAAAAAAACTACTAAAAATTGTATGTAACATATTATAATGTTTTTAACAGTCCCCCGCCCTCAAGTACACTCACATATATACAGGGGCATAGATAATGGGGGAATAGGGGGGTCCAAACCCCCTCCAAAGTGTCTGTGACACTGTAGTTTCCCTTCACTCTTAAATGCCTGGTTTAGTGAGTAAATTTCATGGAGAGGAGGAAGCTGTACTGGAAGGGAAGGGGGGGGGGGAGGGTAATCTGTACTTGTCTTGGGGGGAGATCTATAATGGGAGGGGTATTTGTACCAAGGAAACAATTAATCACATGTCTATGCACATTTTAAGCCTAAAAACAAGATGAAACCCCACAACCATTATATATTTTCTGAAAGAAACCCTTGATAATAAAACGGTGGTAATTGCAACTTTTTATTTCACATAAGTTGCACCTGATCGTACCAGCTCCCAATCATTTCTAGGTCCTACCAGTTCCTGATCATTGCCAGTCCTACCGGCTCCTGATCCTACTGGCTCCCAATCATTGCTAGGTCCTACCAGTTGCTGACCATTGTCAGTTCAACTGGCTTCTGATCATTGCTGGCCCTACAGGCCTCCAATCCTATCTACTCCCAATCATTGCTAGGTCCTACTGGCACCTGAGCATTACCAGTGCTACCAGTTCCTCATCATTGTCAGTCCTATTTGCTCCTGATCATTGCCAGTCCTACTGGCTCCCAATCCTACTGGCCCCCAATCATTACTAGGTCCTACCAGTTCCTGATCATTGTCAGTCCTATTTGCTCCTGATCATTGCCAGTCCTAACGGCTCCCAATCCTACTGGCCTCCAATCATTGCTAGGTCCTACCAGTTCCTAATCATTGTCAGCCCTACTGGCTTCTGATTATTGCCGATCCCACTGGCTCCTGATCCTACTGGCTCCCAATCATTGCTAGGTCCTACCAGTTCCTGATCATTGCCAGGCTCACCAGGACCCAATCCTACTGGCTCCCAACTGGGTCCTACCAGCTCCTGATGATTGTCAGTCCTACTGGCTCCTGATCATTGCCAACCCTATCAGCTCCCAATCCTACTGGCTCCCAATCATTGCTAGGTCCTACTAGTTCCTGATCATTGTCAGTCCTTACTTAGCATGTGTATTTTCCATGTGCCTGTGCATTGAGCCAACAGCCATGGTGTGCATGCAAGGCTGGCCCAAGACATTGTGCTGCTTGGGTCCAAGAATGAAATGCTGCCCCCCCCCCCCCCCAAAAAAAAAAAAGTCCGCCACATCCATTATTTTGTATCATGATAATTAAAACTAAATTTTAATTTATCAGGAAGTCAGATTTACATGCAACAGCACCTTGTCTGTATGCAAAATTATATGACATACTGTTCAATTTCAAGGAGCAGGCTGGGGCAGTGTAGGGGCAGTGTAGGGGCAGGCTAGGGCAGTGTAGGGGTGGGCTAGGGTAGTATATAGACAGGCTAGGGTAGTATATGGACAAGCTAGGGTAGTATATGGACAGGCTAGGGTAGTATGTGGACAGGCTAGGGTAGTATATGGACAGGCTAGGGTAGTATGTGGACAGGCTAGGGTAGTATATGGACAGGCTAAGGCAGTATAGGGGCAGGCTAGGGTACTGTATGGACAGGCTAGTGTAGTATATAGACAGGCTGGGGCAGTATATGGACAGGCTAGGGTAGTATGTGGACAGGCTAGGGTAGTATATGGACAGGCTAGGGTACTATATGGACAGGCTAGGGTAGTATATGGACAGGCTAGGGTAGTATGTGGACAGGCTAGGGTAGTATATGGACAGGCTAGGGTACTATATGGACAGGCTAGGGTAGTATATGTACAGGCTAAGGCAGTATAGGGGCAGGCTAGGATACTCTATGGACAGGCTAGTGTAGTATATAGACAGGCTAGGGCAGTATAGGGGTGGGCTAGGGTAGTAAAGGGGCAGGCAGACCGGCAGTTGTCATCATGTCACACAAAACTGCTGGAAAAAAATCTTGGTCGTCAATTTGCTGGGTAAATAGAAGAGAATGTGAGGCGGTTGTGGTTCAATTTGCTTTCCCTCTCAAAGTGTTGCCTGGGTCCAATGGACTCACTGAGACCCATGGAAGGGCCGGCCCTGTGTGCATGAGACCTAACGTATAGAAAAAATGTGTGATAACGCATCCGGACGCCAAGGTCTCAATAGGTCCCCACGCGATACTTGCATGCTTGCACCTTCAGTGAAATAATATATCTGATGGTAGTTCTGTTTTACAGTAAATAATATTTCAGGATCTGCGCTCGCTGATCTCACGCTGTATTTTTCATTAAGGAATTGAATTGTTTTGTGCACTGAAGTAGGGGGTGGGCTGGTAACGCCGATCCCGCCAGTGCCATCTACTCTTCCAGGAGAGACAAGTCTGTTTTGAATTGCCGTATTCGCCTGGCAGGGCACCGCCGTCTGCTTGGCATCAGCACCGAGCATCTGAGGCCTCCGTGTCAGATGGCAGCCGGCTTAAAGAGAACCAGCCCAGTGAAAAAAAGGTTTGGGGACTGTGTGCGGATTAATGGTCATTACAACCAATGAATTTGTTATGAATAATAATAAAACAATATTTGTGTTCTGTTATTTTTAAGAGGCGAGGGAAGTGCCCGGCGCTGAGAATTGGAATGCCGGATGGAGATATCCACGATAAATTGGAAGGACGGAGTGGGGGGGAAATATGCTGGAGGAGATTTCTCATTAGACTAATGAATGGTGAGTTCTTTTTTAAAGGGCAATGCTAGGAAAATATGCAAAGAGAACACAGCTATAGGAAGGAACGCAACTTATAGTACAGTACTCATATGTGCCATATGTCTGCTTGGCATAGGGTGCCAACACTCTTCAGAGATTGCAATCCTGGGTACGTCTCTCAGCCCTGCATAATAACTATTATATGATACCAGTAGATCATCTGTTTTAATTTTTGCCTTACCCAATAGTTCCGCTTACACTATTAGAGCCCATTCACACCTGTGCATTGTATTCATGCACTGTAAAATGCCCGTTTTACAGTGCGTTACGCAGACACACATGCAAAGTGTGAACTGCAGTGTGGTGTGTTGCGTTGTCCTTCATTTTGAATTGCACCCACATGGGCAAGCGTGGTGTGGTAAAAACAAGCAGCTGGAACCATGGTTCTACTGCCCCCTTCCCTGACCGCCCAGCATCATATACACCACAGAGCATTGTGTTAGGGTCCATCTACTTGTACATTGGTCAATGATGCCCCTCTGTAAAGGATCTGCGGTGGATCACTTTGCCTCCTTACTACCTGTGTTAAGCATTGAATGCCCACTGCACCCCAACCGCGTGCTGTACAAGTGGTTGGAGAGTGCCTGAGTCATGGCTCCTTTCACTTGAACCCATGGTATAAATTTTGCCACGCCATTCCATGCCACACCTTTTCCTCTGTAACATGTACTAACATGGTCACTGGTCATAATAACTTGTGGCTTGTGTAAAAGACTCTGATAGCTGTGCCCCAACAAAAGGCAAGCAGAGAGCAAAGGACTAGTCACTGGTATGTGGTCTCCTTGGTCTTTCCTCCATTACTGACCTACAATGCCTTGTTCTGCACTGTGTGTCTGTGTGAGAGCACTGGACCTGAGTTTGGTTGGATATCAGATCAAGGAACACAGGGTCAATGTGTCTTTCAGAGAGTCTTGTGGCTGATAGGGGTATGGCGTCAAGTAAGACTAGTATAGCTCTCTGGCTGCTGCCTCTCTCGAAATGACTGAGAGGTACTAAGGGAGAAGAGTTTGAACAAGTATAAAGGCACGCCAGGTGTAGAGGTATGTCACAACAGAGGCTTGATTTCAAGAAGTTTATTGAAAAAAAATCTTGGTTCATAGGTAAAGAGCCAACGTGTTTCGGGGGAATTGTCTCCCCCTTCATCAGGGCCGTGTTGTGGTCA
Source organism: Lithobates pipiens (assembly GCF_037356315.1). Classification (NCBI taxonomy): domain Eukaryota; kingdom Metazoa; phylum Chordata; class Amphibia; order Anura; family Ranidae; genus Lithobates; species Lithobates pipiens. The sequence goes on from NW_027507785.1 coordinate 316,316,260, forward strand.
GTGCATGTCTGGGACTGGAGTTCCCCTTCAGGTAAAAGAGTTTTGGTGCTGCCAGATCGTATAGGCTTGGTTTTGTTCTGCACTGTGGATATGAAGTGCTCTAAGAGGCAGTTCTCTAATTTAGGTCTCGCTATGGGTCCTCGGAGAAGTCCATAGAAAAGAGGGTCAGGAGAGAGCCACAAGTTACTAGTATGTCCAGTATAAATGTATTCATCTTGATGAAAAAAATCTGAAGGACCATCCAATGCATTTTGGGGGCTCACAACTCCCCCTTCATCAGGGCTAAGGGACAAGATAACATAAGATGCTATTAATAGGTCACTAGGTAGGTCTTCAGTTCTGCCCAGTTCTAATAGGTAGCTCTTTAATATAGGGGTCTCCCTATGGGTTCTAAAAGCAATCCAAAGAAGATGCACCGGATGAGAGCGCCACAAATTTCTAGTAAGCCCAGTATGGATTTATCAGTCTTGATAAAAAATCAGAAGGAACAGCCAATGCATTTTGAGAGCTCACAACTCCCCTCTTCATCAGGGCTAAGGGACAAGATAGCGTAATGCCTTGCACACACGGTTGGACATTCCGACCACAACATCCGTCTGATTTTTTCAGACGCATTTTGGCCGAAACTTGTGTTGCATACACAAGGTCACACAAAATTGTCGGAAAATCTGATCGTTCCGAATGAGGTGACGTCAAACACTTGCATCGGGACTATAAACGGGCCAGTAGCCAATAGCTTTCGTCTCTTAGTTTATTCTGAGCATGCGTGGCACTTTGTCCGTCGGAATTGTCTACACACGATCGGAATTTATGCGATCGGATTTTCTGCATCGGAAAATCCGACAGAAAAAGTCAGATAGAGCCCACACACGATCGGATTTTCCGACAGCATAATTCGATCAGACTTTTTCCGTCAGAACTTCCGACTGTGTGTACGGGGCATAAGACGTTATCAATAGGTGGCTAGGTAGGTATCCAATTCTCTACAGTTTTAACATGAAGCTCTCTAACATGGGGATCTCACTATGGGTTCTGAGAGCAGTCCAATGAAGATGCACAGGATGAGGGTGCCACAAGTTTCTTGTAAGCCCAGTATAGTTTTATTAGTCTTGATAAAAAAAAGGTCCCACCAATGAGTTTCAGGGTCACAACTCCCTCTTTATCAGGGCTACTGGACAAGATAGAATAATACATTATTAATAGGTAGCTAGGATAGGCTCTAGAGAGTGCTCTATGCTTTCTTGTTCCTTAAGCAGCTCATAGAGGAGTCTTTTTTCATTCAACCATTGGGGAAGTGGATGGGTGAATCCTCCCCACTGAGTTATGTATTCTGACAGCAGGGAAACATCCCTACCATCAAAATATACTGATCAGCCCTACAGGCTACAGCTTGCAGTGCTGATCGAGCAGGGAATTTGTGACAGGCTAGTTTTACAGAAGTTCATTGGGAGAACCACTTCTGTACAACCACCCTGCCAATACATTGATCAAAATTTGGCCAGTCCCTGCTGTACTGGCTGAATTTTCATCCATGTAAGGCCAGTCCTATGCATTGGGAGCTGTGACCAATGATAAGGCAGTACCTACTGAGCGTCAAGTTGCGACCCATGAAGCATGCTGGTAGTACCTTCTTAAAAGGTGGACTGCAGATTCACTTACTTCCTAGGACAGTGTGGCTGTGTTCAACTTATCTCACCTATGTGATTGCTGGTTAGTTCTGTTTTCTTGTCCCTTAGCCTTGATGAAAGGGGAATTGTGACCATGAAATGGGTTGGCTGTAGCTTCTGATTTTTTAGCAAGGCTAATAAACCTATACTGGGCTTACTAGAAACATGTGGTGCTCTTATATTTTGCCCCTTCTGTGTTCTGCATCATGTTTCTTTATGGAAGAGGCCATCTTCCTTATGGCAGAACCTCCAGCAAGTAAAACAGTGAGCAGCACAGTAGTGAAATCACCAAAGTTCACTCAAATTTTGGTGAGACTAGCAGTAAGAAGCAAAGGATAGGTGGGGGAATGTCAGGGCTGGACTCCTGCTACTTAACGTGTAACTCTTTTCTTTCACGCTCAGTAGCTGCTCAGCTGTTGGTTAATTACCAGCCACTCATTGCTACCACAGTGACTCACCTGGTTACCATTATCCTGCCTCATTAGTCCAGCCTACAGCCAGTACCTTTTTGCTCTTTAAACAGCTTAGCTCATTTGCTCCTTGCCCTTGTGTGGTCTGTGATCTCTAATGTATTTCTTCCTGTGTTCCTGTGTATGACTTGTCCTGGCTGACTTCCCTTTGATTCCTGTTCCTGATTTTTGCTCCTCACTATGCTGACTTCTGGTTTCCTCACCCAACTCGTCTGATTACCATCCAATTACCATCTGGCATCCAAACCCTGGCTTCTGTTTTTGACTATGTTCCTGAACTGTTATTTTTGCCATTTCATTAAAGGTGTGATTTTAACTGCACTTTCTGTCTCAGTCTGGTTTATAGTTCCTGACAGGATGCAGACTTCTTCCTTATGGCAGAACGTCCAGCAAGGAGAACAGTGAGTAATAGTGACATCACCAAATTTTGCTCACATTTTGGTAAGACTATCAGTTAGAAGCAAAGGATGGGGGGGGGGGGGGCATGGATCCTGATAATGATTGAAGCAGAAGCAGGGAGATCCTTGCACTGCAGGTCCTCAGGTACAGCTTCCTCTCCAGAAAGGAGAACAGTGAGCAGCACAATAGTGATATCACCAAATTTCACTCAAATTTTAGGGAGAGTAGCAGTTAGAAGCAAAGGATAGGTGAGGGAAGCACAAATCCTGATCATGAATGAAGAAGCAAGGAGATCCTTGCACTGCAGGTCCTCGTGTATAGCTTCTTCTCCAGCAAGGAGAACAGTGAGCAGCACAGTAGAGACATTACCAAATCTCACTCAAATTTTGGTGAGACTAGCAGTTAGAAGCAAAGGATATGTGGGGGAAGCACAGATCAAGATGGTGAATAAAGTAGGAGAAAGGAGATCCTTGCACTGCAGGTCCTTAGGTCCAGCTTCCTCTCCAGCAAGGAGAACAGTGAGCAGCACAATAGTGATATCACCAAATATCACTCAAATTTTAGTGAGAGTAGCAGTTAGAAGCAAAGGATAGGTGGTGGAAGCACAGATGCTGATAATGAATGAAGCAGAAGCAGGGAGATTCTTGCATTGCAGGTCCTCAGGTAGAACTTCCTCCACAGCAAGGAGAACAGTGAGCAGCATAGTAGAGACATTACCAAATCTCACTCAAATTTTAGTGAGACTAGCAGTTAGAAGCAAAGGATAGATGGGGGAAGCACAGATGTTGATAATGAATGAAACAGAAGCAGGGAGATCCTTGCACTGGTGGTCCTCAGGAACAGCTTCCTCTCCAGCAAGGAAAACAGTGAGTAGCACAGTAGAGACATCACCAAGTTTCACTCTAAATCTCCTGAGACTAGCAGTTAGGGGCAGCAGTGCATTAGATCTCCCACTGCAAATATACAGCTATGAGGATAGACACAGACGAGCCTAGGTACACTCACATATCAGAAAGAGCACTGCTTAGGGTACGATACTGCTTACAGTTACATTTCCAAATGATCCCTATAACAGAAAACCTTCCCTTTTCGACTTCAGGTCCACTTTAAGGAAAACAGGATTAAAAAATGGCGCTGCCCTCTAAATATATACATTCCATGCATGGGGTGTAATTTTTCAGCCGTGTACAAGGCTGCGAGTGTGTTTTCAAGGGGCTGCAATTTTTCCTCCTCCCATAGACAAACTGTATCTTTAAATGTCATCCGTACCCTCCTCGTGTTTGGAAATTAAATGTGAGAGCATTATGCAAACAGTCGGCGGCCTGGAGTAATCGTCTTATTATTTCACATGTTCAACCTTGAAGAGTTGAAACCTCATTATGCCACACGTTAAACGGCGAACTGCGGATTCACTTACTTCCCGAGACAGCGCGGCTGCGTTCGACTTATCTCTCCCACGCGGCGGCGGGTCAGTTCTGCTTCAGATGAACCATGTTTACAAACCTCGGCTCCTTTGTACACTCCTATTATGCAGAGCGGCTTCCGCATTAGTTACTGTCACAGTGATACAGCACTCTCATTTGACCCTATTCATTTAAATGGGTGCGCCCATGTGACATTGATTCATGTTATGCGTTATATCAATGCATTATAATCTTTTATCGTGTCACCCGACCAGTTATTTCTGCCTAAATCTTCTGGATAAACACAGGAAGGAAAAAACAAAGCGACGCTAGGAATGTAAAAATGTTTCGGAGCAGTCGTGAACTGTTTCCCTAATTTGTTAAACTGAAAATGTTATGATAGAGTCTACCTGCCCAGAGACTTTGTTTCCTGTCTTGGTATTGCTCCAGGAGGTCGCCCCCCCTGTGGTTATCGGTGGCTCGGTATTCTTAAAGAAGCTAAACCTGACTCTGCCGGTTGAGGAATCCCAACTCCGCCAAAGTCACCTAGGTGTCTCTAAAGAAGGAGGGGTCCCTCAAGACGCACATCGCTGCGTACCACTAATGGATTAGTATGTGGCAGTTTCAGATTGGGCTCTGGCCAGGATACACCCTCAACATGCTTCGTTTCGGTGGGGGGAAACGAAGGGCTTCCCCCTACCGGAGTTTAGCCACTTGCTGACCATATGATTTAGAAATACAGCGGCTTTACTGCACTGGACCATGTACCTAGTACGCGATCCAGCACTTCTGGGTTGGGGGCACGCAGGCACTCCGCCAGTGGCCTGCTCCTGCAGTAGGTATCGTGGACTCAATGTTCCCGCCACCCGCCGATTGTTCTTTACACAGGCGGTAGTCTGTCTATGTAAACAAGGCAGATTGCCGTTCTGTCAGTAGGAAAGGCATTGCTCCTGTGTTCCCGCAAAGTAGGGACATGGACCTATGCCTTCCCTTAGTAAAAGCACCTCCCACAATTTAGTAAAACACCGGCTAGGCACACATTTAACACTTTTATTGCCCCTAATGTTAACCCTTTACCTGCCAGTGTCATTACTACACTTAGGCTGGGTTCACATTGCAGCGATGCGGGAACGCCGCAAATCCGCTGCGGGTTCCCGCATCGCATACCTCCCGGTGGCAGTTCACACTGCCCTATGCGAACTGCTGGGAGTGTCAGTGAAACGTTAATGACACCCCCAGATCAGTTTGCATATAGTAGTGCGATCTGCAAACTTGGACAGGAATCGGATCGCATGGTGTGAACACCTATGCGATCCGATTCTGCTGCGGACCAAAAAAAGGGTCCTGTGCAAGTTTGGGCCGGGTGCGATGCGAATTCAGCCATACTATCTGTATGGCTGAACTCGCATCGCACAGAGATCGGATGTGATTTGCACTGCAGTGCGGTGCGAATCACATCCGATTCTCGTCACCGCTGCAGTGTGAACCCAGCCTAACAGTGCATATTTTTAGCACTGATCACTGTATTCGTGTCACTGGTCCCCAAAAAGTGGCAGTCAGTGTCAGTCAGTGTCCTACTGTCCGCCGCAATAATGCAGTCCCGCTATAACTCGCTGATTGCTGCTATTACTAGTAAAAAAAGAAAATAAATTAAATAAAGAAAAATACCCATAGTTTGTAGATGCTATAACTGGTTTGCACACCAATCAATATACGCTTATTGGGATTTTTTTTTTTTTTTTTTTTTTTACCAAAAATATGTAGCAGAATACAAATTGGCCTAAATTGATGAAGCGATGCACGACCTCAAAATTGTCAGTTAAATTAACGCAGTGGTGTGTTGCAAAAAATGCCCTGGTCATTAATGTTGTCTGGACCTTGTCTGGAATCTCCATCCCCATGATTAAGCTCCGGTGGGTGGAGTGAAACGCGTTGGGGATGTGACCTGGTCAGAGCCCAGGCTGAGACTGCCACATACTACACCATTAGTGGATTTGCAGCGATGTGTGACTTGAGGGACCCATTATTACCTGCCTCATTAGTCCAGCTTACAGCCAGTCCCTTTTAGCTATTTAAACAGCTTAACTAATTTCATCCTTGCCCTTGTGTGGTCTGGGATCTCTTGTGCATTTCTTCCTGTGTTCCTGTGTATGACTTGTCCTGGCTAACTTCCCTTTGATTCCTGTTCCTGATTTTTGCTCCTCGCTACGCTGACTTTTGGTTTCCGGACCAACTCATCTGATTACCCATCAAATACAAATATCACTGATCCCAGCGCTCAATAGAAGATGTTCACAATAAAATTAAAATTAAACTACAAGCTGCTATCATAATAAACTGAAATATCAAAACAACATATAGTATCACTTATTCTGAAAATACTGAAAAGTAGAGTTACTATATTGACAGCGCTAGACAATTAAATAAGGTCACTTCATGAGGTAATTAGAAAATGAAAATTAGAAAGTTTATAGATATCAAACAATGTGCTGAGTCTTAGAATGTGAATAGAGTGCTCCACTTAGTTCTTAAACGAGGAGGAAATGTCCTTTTCAAAGCAGTACACCACACCGCTATATCCAATGTGAAGCTTCGTGCTCAGTGCCACTCCCAATGGTAATGCACTTACCCCCTAACAGGGTTATATACAGGCACTTCTGATTCAGAATCACTCCAGATATTCCAAGCCAAAAACCTCCAAATAGGGCTCTCTCCTCACAGCACAATTCATTGGTGTTTCACATATGGAAAAAAATCAAAGGTACAATCCATAGTGCAAACCATTTTAATAGGCAATCTCATACACGCTCATTAAAAACATACGTACAATATGGATAAAATTATATCGCATTGAATATCATCAGTAGGGCACGGTCTGATCTCACCACAGTCTAGATTACAATGATGGAAAACAGCTCCGGTGTCAGTGGCGAGTCCCGGGAAGACCAGCTCTCCTGCAGTGATAGTGAACAGCTGCCCGGTCACGCCCATACGCGTTTCGTCATTACGTCTTCGTCTGTGGGCCCTACTTATGATATTCAATGCGATATAATATTATCCATATTGTACGTATGTTTTTAATGAGCATGTATGGGATTGCCTATTAAAATGGTTTGCACTATAAATTATACCTTTGATTTTTTTCCGTATGTGAAAAACCAATGAATTGTGCTGTGAGGAGAGAGCCCTATTTGGAGGTTTTTGGCTTGGAATATCTGGAGTGATTCTGAATCAGAAGTGCCTGTATATAACCCTGTTAGGGGGTAAGTGCATTACCATTGGGAGTGGCACTGAGAACGAAGCTTCACATTGGATATAGCGGTGTGGTGTACTGCTTTGAAAAGGACTTTTCCTCCTCGTTTAAGAACTAAGTGGAACACTCTATTCACATTCTAAGCCCCTGTACACACGGTCGGAGATTTCGACAACCAAATCCGTCAGATTTTCTCCGTCGGATTTTGTCCATCTGATCTTGTCCGAAACTGTTGCATACACGCGGTCCGACTAAGTTGTCGAAAAATCCAATCTTTCAGAACATGATGACGTAATTTCCTTACGATGGGACTAGATTCAGGCTAGTAGCCAATAGCTTTGATGTAGGAATTTGATCTGAGCATGCGTGGCACTTGGTCCGATCAAAATTCTCTACACATGATCGGATTACATCCGACCGGCCCAGTTGGTCGGGAAATATTTCCAACATGTTGGAAAATTGGGTCCGACGGAGATTCGTACGGAATCAGTCCGATGCATACCACACACAGTCGGATTATCTGACGACACGGTCCGATAAGTATAAGTATTTTCAGAATAAGTGATACTATATGTTGTTTTGATATCATCTGATTACCCGCTCTGGCATACAAACCTTGGCTTCTGTTTTTGACTACGTTCCTGAACTGTGTTATTTTTGCCATTTCAATAAAGGTGTGATTTTAATTGCGCTTTTTGTCTCAGTCTAGTTTATGGTTCCTGACAGGAGGCGGCCATCTTCCTTATGGTGGAACCTCCAGTAAGGAGAACAGTGAGCAGCACAATAATGACATCACCAAATTTTGCTCAAATTTTGATAAGAATAACAGTTAGAAGCAAGGATAGGGTGGAAGCACAGATCCTGATCATGATTGAATCAGAAGCAGGGAGATCTTTGCACTGCTGGTCATCAGGTACAGCTTCCTCTCCAGCAAGGAGAACAGTGAGCAGCACCATAGTGATATCACCAAATTTCACTCAAATTTTAGTGAGAGTAGCAGTTAGAAGCAAAGGATAGGTGGGGGAAGCACAGATCCTGATAATTAATGAAGAATCAAGGAGATCCTTGCACTTCAGGTCCTCATGTATAGCTTCCTCTCCAGCAAGGAGAACAGTGAGCTGCACAGTAGAGACATTACCCAATCTCACTCAAATTTTGGTGAGACTGGCAGTTAAAAGCAAAGGATAGGTGGGGGAAGCACAGATCCTGATGATCCCCCTTTACTACATGGTGATGTTTGGAGCTCCGTTCCCTGGCCGACACTTCCAGCAGTTGGTGGTTGATTGGGATCATCTCGAAGCCTGAGCGGCACCCACATTTGTACATATTTTCTCTAAAGAAGTTTCAAAGAAAAATTCCAGGTATGGATATTTTTACATAGTTCCATTGGTCCATCGTGGACTGCAAGTATTCACATAGCATACATGTGGAATCCCCATGGAAGTTGGAAATCACTGTAGTAGGCACCCCTACCCCAGTGATTTCTACTAGCGTCCAGTTCCGATGCCGAGTGGCTGCTCTGAGTGGTATCAAACTCTTGACTGTCTGTTCTTGCACCTGTTTCTTTACGTTTGAGCCACACCTCAGTTCTATTCAGCTTGCTTTCCAGCCATGCCTAGTTTAGCATGAAGTTCTGTCGGCAACACTCTGTTTGTACCTGTTACATAGTTGACTACATTGCAAAAAAAAAAAAAACGGGACACTTTTTTGGCAGTAGATGGAGTTGTGTTATAATTAGAGGGTGGGGCATGTGGTTATAGGTGTGGCATAGAAAAAGGTGAAAATGTGGTGTGTGGTTTACGTAAAATAGTGGGTGTGGCTTACATGGGGGCGTGGCTCAAAGGGGTGTGGTTAGAGCCTGAGATGAATGCGGGATAGAGAGGGAAAGGGGGGAGAGAGAAAGGAGGGGGAAAGGAGGGGGGAGAGGGAAAGGAGGGGGGAGAGGGAAAGGGGGGGGAAGGAAAGGGGGCGGGGGATGGAGGGACAGCAGCCCCCCGATCCTACACCACAATAGCAATATGTGTTTTCCAGAGTTTAACAATCAGCAGATAAAGATACTCCAAATACCTGGTGTTAGCGCTTCAATCATCCCGGCGCCATGATTGTTATGGTGTAATATGAAATTAAATCATTCAACTCACCATAATGCAGAATCAGTGGGAGCCATGAGCGCGTCACTAGCCACTTTTCCTGCCACCAGATTCCATCAGGAGTCCCCAGCGGAGTCTGTCCTTAGATCAGGTGCCCCATCAGAGGTCCCTTCCTCACATCTGTGTCCATCAGCGGAGCCCCTCATTACATCTGGTGCCCCTCTGACATCAGGACTGCGCCCTCTGGCATCCAGACTGGCCCCCCCACATCCACAGACTGGCCCCCCTGACATCCACAGACCGCATCCCCCGACATCCACACCCCGCCCCCCCCCGACATCCACATCCACGTGTCACATGATCTGTCATTACATATACACACCTTTGTGAAAGGCCCCAGAGGCTGCAACACCTGAGCAAGAGGCACCACTAACCAAACACTGCCATGAAGACCAAGAGACTCTCCAAACAAGTAAGGGACAATGTTGTTGAGAAGTACAAGTCAGGGTTGGGTTATAAAAAAATATCCAAATCTTTGATGATCCCTAGGAGCACCATCAAATCTATCATAACCAAATGGAAAGAACACTGCACAACAGCAAACCTGCCACAAGACGGCCGCACACCAAAACTCACAGACCGGGCAAGGAGGGCATTAATCAGAGAGGCAGCACAGAGACCTAAGGTAACCCTGGAGGAGCTGCAGAGTTCCACAGCAGAGACTGGAGTATCTGTACATAGGACAACAATAAGCCGTATGCTCCATAGAGTTGGGCTTTATGGCAGAGTGGCCAGAAGAAAGACATTACTTTCAGCAAAAAACAAAATGGCGCGTTTTAACCACAGCCCCGGAAGATTTTACCCCCTTCCTGACCAGAGCACTTTTTGCGATTCGGCACTGTGTCGCTTTAACTGACAATTGCGCGGTTGTGCGATGTTGTACCCAAACAAAATTGACGTCCTTTTTTTCCCACAAATAGAGCTTTCTTTTGGTGGTATTTGATCACCTCGGCGGTTTTTATTTTTTGCGCTATAAACAAAAAAAGATCGACAATTTTGAAAAACACGCATTATTTTTGACTTTTTGCTATAATAAATATCGCAAAAAAAATGTAAAAAAACATTTTTTCCCTCAGTTTAGGCCGATATGTATTCTTCTACATATTTTTGGTAAAAAAAATTGCAAAAAGCGTTTATTGATTGGTTTTCGAAAACGTTATAGCGTCTACAAAATAGGGGATAGATTTATGGCATTTTTATTAATATTTTTTTTTCTTACTAGTAATGGCGGTGCTCAGCAATTTTGATCATGACTGCGACATTATGGCGGACACGTCGGACAATTTTGACACATTTTTGGGATCATTGGCATTAATACAGCGATCAATGCTATAAAGTTGCATTGATTACTGTAAAAATGTCACTGGCAGTGAAGGGTTTAACCACTAAGGGGCGGGGAGGGGTTAAGTGTGTCCTGGGGCGTGTTTCTAACTGTCTGGGGGATGGGCTAGCAGTGACATGACACTGATCGCTGCTCCCGATGACAGTGAGCAGACGATCGGTGTCCTGTCACTAGGCAGAACGGGGAGATGCTTTGTTTACATTGACATCTCCCCGTTCTTCAGCTCCGTGACACGATCGCAGGTATCTGCGAGTCCCGCAGGCACGGTCACAGAGCTCGCGGCAGGTGTGCGCGCACGGCGGGAAATTAAAAGTAATGTACGGGTTTGTTACTTTTCCCAGCCGTGCCATTCTGCCGACGTATATATACACAGGAGCCGGTTGGCAGGTGGTTACGTTTGGGAAAAGGCATGTGGGAGACTCCCAAAATGTATGGAGGAAGGTGCTCTGGTCTGATGAGACTAAAATTTTACTTTTTGGCCATCAAAGAAATGTCTAGGCGCAAACCCAACACATCACTCAAAGAACATCATCCCCACAGTGAAACATGGTGGTGGCAGCATCATGGTGTGGGGATGTGTTTCAGCAGTTGGGACTGGGAAACTGGTCAGGGTTGAGGGAAAGATGGATGGTGTTAACTAGAGGGATATTGTTGAGCAAAACCTGTACCGCTCTGTGTGTGATTTGAGGCTAGGATGGAGGTTCACCTTCCAGAGGGACAATGACCCCAAACACACTGCTAAAGCAACACTTGAGTTGTTTAAGGGTAAACATGTAAATGTGTTGGAATGCAATAGTCAAAGCGTTCGTCTGCTTGGTAGGAAAGTTACACCTATTCTTTCAAAGAAATTTCCAATATGGCCAACATCTAGGGATTGTGTACACTTTAACCAGTCCAAGTCAAGAAAGCATGGTGGCCCAGTGAAGAGGGTTCCATACGCTTGGTGGTCGTTTGGCCAACACAAAGGGAGTGTCGTTGTAACCTGTCCAGGTCAAGATCACGTGGTGGCCTAGTGAAGGAGGGTCCATATGTTTAGTTGTGGTAGGAAAGTTTTCCCTCTTCTTTCTAAGAAATTACTTGGGGTGTGTGGACACTGTAACCAATCTGTGTCAAGAATGACTGTAGGCCTAGTTAAAGGTGGTGCATATGCTTGGTGGTGGTAGGAAAGTTTCCCCTATTTTCGCAAATACATTTCCAATATGGGAAAGACCTGGGGAGTGTGGACATTGAAACCAGTTCAGGTCCAGAACATGTGGTGGTCTAATGAGGGGAGGTCTGTCTGCTTAGTGGTGGGAGGAAAGTTACCCATATTCTTTCAAATACATTTCCAATATGGCCAATATCTGGGCTGTGTGGACACTGCAGAACAACTGTAGGCCTAGTATGGAGGGGTGTTCATCTGCTTGGTGGTGGTAGGCAAGTTACCCCTATTCTTTCAAAGAAATTTCCAATATGGCCAACACCTAGAAGGTGTGTGTGGACATTGTAACCAGTCCAGGTCAAGAACAGGTGATGGCCTAATTAAAAAGGGTCCATATGCTTGGTTGTGGTAGGAAAGTTTTCTCTATTCTTTCAAAGAAATTTCCAATATTGGCAATACCTAAGGAGTGTGGACATTGCAACCAGTCTGGGTCAAGAACAACTGTAGGTCTAGTGTGGAGGGGCGTTCGTCTGCTTGGTGGTGGTAGGAAAGTTTTCCCTATTCTTTTAAAGAAATTTCCAAAATGGCCAACACCTAGGAAGTGTGGACATTGTAACCAGACTGGATCAAGAATGACTGTAGGCCTAGTGTAGGGTGGTCCACATGCTTTGTGGAGGTAAGAAAGTGTCCCCAACTATAGGCCTAGTGTGGTAGAAAATGTATCCCTATCCTTTCAACGAAATTTCCAATCTGGTCAACACCTAGGAAGTAAAGACATTGTAAGGGACAAGAAAGCATGGTGGCCTTGTGAAGGGGGTTCCTTATGCTTGGTGGTGGTTTGGCCAACACCTAGGGAGTGTGAACATTATAACCTGTCCAGGTCAAGAACATGTGGTGGTCTAGTGAAGGAGGGTACATGTGCTTGGTCGTGGTAGGAAAGCTTTCCCTATTCTTTCAAAGAAATGTCCAACACAGCCAATAGTTGGCGTGTGTGGACACCCTAACCAGTCTGAGTCAAGAAAGACTGTAGGCCCAGCTGAGGGAAGTCTGTCTGCTTGATGGTGGTAGGAAAGTTTCCCTTGTGTGTATGCACCTGGTAATGTGGTCACCCAATCTTTAATGGGCCCCTGGTGTTTGGTGGGACTCCATATGCTCTAGGCCTGCACCACTTGAGACATAAAGGCTTCTCCTAACAGTGTAGTTGTTTGATTTTCAACATGGCCTTAAGGACGACTTTAGTGAGGAACCTAGGGAACCAAAAGAATAGTACTTTGGGTTTCCAAGCTGCTATTACTGAAAAATTTTAACGTAGGCCTTGGAGCTGGTTTAACCACTTCCTACCCGGCCAATGCATATATACGGCCGGGTGGGAGCCATCTTTTCCTGACAGGCCGTTCAGGAACGTCCTTCAGGAGTAGCTGGATCGCGCGCGCGCGCAGCGGCGCGAACCCGATGTGCTCGTGTCACCCGGACACGGCACATCTCAGATCGGCAGGAGGGCTCTGTGATTGGCCCTCCTGATCACATGACGGCCGTGTCCAATCACGGCCGTCATGTGATGTAAACAAACAGCCGGTTGCTAGGCAATCGGCTCTCCTCTCCTCACACGGAAGTCACCGCTGTGGAGAGGAGAGCAGAACGCTGCAGCCGGCTGATGATCAGTGAGTATGGGCTGCTTTTTACAGCTTTTTACTCACTGATCATCAATGTAGTGTCAACACACAACACACCACACAGTACAAACACAATCCCCACATATGTCCTCAAAACACACATGTCCCCAAAACATACATGTCCCCAAATAATAAAAACACATGTCCCTAATAATAAAAACATGTCCCCCACATATGTCCCACTAAAATCACATGTCCCAATGATTATCTGCACACATATGTACGTGATCACCTGCACACATATGTACATGATCATTTGCGTACATATGTCCGTGATCACACAAACCAATTATTATACACTTAACGGAATTTTTTTTACCAAAAACATGTAGCAGAATACATTTTGGCTTAAATTTATGACAAAATTTGATTTTATTGGATTTCTTTTCAAATAGAAAAAAGAAAATATTGTTTTTTTTCCAAATTTCCGCTATTTTTGCGCTTATATCGCAAAAAAAAAAAAACGGAGTCGTGAATAAATAACACCAAAATAAAGCTCTATTTGTGCGAACAAAATGATAACAATTTCATTTGGGTACAGTGTAGCACGACCGCGCAATTGTCACTGAAAGCGCTAGAGCGCTGAAAGCTGAAAATTGGGCTGGGAAGGAAGGGGGTGAAAGTGCCCGGTATTGTAGTGGTTAACAACCCACAGCTAAGGTTGCCACCTCATCCCTTTAAAACCAAACACATATTAATTACACATGTTCTGGGGATAATTTAATGTAGGTAAGACACACGATCAAATTGTCCGGCGTACTTAGTCCACCGAAACGCATTTCACCGGACAATCCGATCATGTGTGGGCTTCAGTGGACTTTCTCAGCGTAAAGTCCGGTTTTCAGCAGACAATACGTTTGTGAGTATGCTAGTCCGGCGGACTAAGAATGACGCATGCTTTGAAGCAAGTACGAGAAGGAAGCTATTGGCTACTGGCTATTGAACTTCCTTTTTCTAGTCCCGTCATACGTGCTGTACGTCATCGCGCTAGCAAACGCCGGACTTTCTGTGTGTCCGCGTGTGGCCAAGTCTGTTCGGTAGAAAGTCCGCCGGATTGTTTGCCGGACTAAGTATGCTGGACTATTCGATCGTGTGTACGCGGCATAAGTGAATTTAATTACCACCTGTCACAGTCCCTACCATGTCTTGCAAACGGCCAGGCGTGGTCGCAACCCAAGTGGCTCTGAGTGGTATCAAACTCTTGACTGTCTGTTCTTGCGCCTGTTTCTTTACGTCTGAGCCACACCTCAGTTCTATTCAGCCTGCTTTCCAGCCATGCCTAGTTTAGCATGAAGTGCTGTCGGCAACACTCTGTTTGTACCTGTTACATAGTTGCCAACATTGCAAAAAAATAATAATCGGGACACTTTTTTGGCAGTAGACGGAGTTGTGTTATAATTAGGGGGCGGGGCATGCGGTTATAGGTGTGGCATAGAAAAAGGTGAAAATGTGGCTCGTGGTTTACGTAAAACGGTGGGTGTGGCTTACATGGGGGCGTGGCTCAAAGGGGTATGGTTAGAGTCTGAGATGAATGCGGGATGGAGAGGGAAAGGGGGGAGAGGGAAAGGAGGGGGAAGGGGAAAGGAGGGGGGGAGAAGGAAAGGGGGGGAGGGATGGAGGGACAGCAGTCCCCCGATCCTACACCACAATAGCAATATGTGTTTTCCAGAGTTTAACCACTTCAATACAGGGCACTTTCGCCCCCTTCCTTCCCAGCCCAATTTTCAGCTTTCAGCGCTCTAGCGCTTTCAGTGACAATTGCGCGGTCATGCTACACTGTACCCAAATGAAATTTTTATCATTTTGTTCGCACAAATAGAGCTTTATTTTGGTGGTATTTATTCACGACTCCGTTTTTTATTTTTTGCGATATAAGCGCAAAAAAGCGGAAATTTGGAAAAAAAAAAACTATTTTCTTTTTTCTACTTCAATAAAAATCCAATAAAATCAAATTTTGTCATAAATTTAAGCCAAAATGTATTCTGCTACATGTTTTTGGTAAAAAAAAATCCGTTAAGTGTATAATAATTGGTTTGTGTGATCACGGACATATGTACGCAAATGATCATGTACATATGTGTGCAGGTGATCACGTACATATGTGTGCAGATAATCATTGGGACATGTGATTTTAGTGGGACATATGTGGGGGACATGTTTTTATTATTAGGGACATGTGTTTTTATTATTTGGGGACATGTATGTTTTGGGGACATGTGTGGGGACATTGTGTTTATACTGTGTGATGTGTTTACTGTGTGGTGTGTTTACTGTGTACACTAGACTGGTGATCAGTGAGTAAAAAGCTGTAAAAAGCAGCCCATACTCACTGATCAGCAGCCGGCTGCAGCGATCTGCTCTCCTCTCCACAGCGATGACTTCTGTGTGAGGAGAGGAGGAGCCGATTGCCTAGCAACCGGCTGTTTGTTTACATCACATGACGGCCGTGATTGGACACGGCCGTCATGTGATCAGGAGGGCCAATCACAGAGCCCTCCTGCCGATCTGAGATGCGCCGTGTCCGGGTGACACGGGCGCATCGGGATCGCGCCGCTGCGCAGGCGCGCGCGATCCCGCTACTCCTGAATGACGTTCCTGAACGTCATATCAGGAGTAGGCGGCTCCCACCCGGCCGTATATGTGCATTGGCCGGGTGGGAAGTGGTTAACAATCAGCAGATAAAGATACTCCAAATACCTGGTGTTAGCTCTTCAAACATCCCGGCGCCATGATTGTTATGGTGTAATATGAAATTAAATCATTCAACTCACCATAATGCAGAATCAGTGGGAGCCATGAGCGCGTCACTAGCCACGTTTCCTGCCACCAGATTCCATCAGGTGTCCCCAGCGGAGTCTGTTCTTACATCAGGTGCCCCATCAGAGGTACCTTCCTCACATCTGTGTCCATCAGCGGAGCCCCTCCTTACATCTGGTGCCCCTCTGACATCCAGACGGCGCCCTCTGACATCCAGACTGGCCCCCCCACATCCACAGACTGGCCCCCCCGACATCCACAGACCGGCCCCCCCGACATCCACAGACTGGCCCGCGACATCCACAGACTGGCCCCCGACATCCACACTTGCCCCCACATACACAGACTGGCCCCCACATACACAGACTGGCCCCCTACATCCACAGACTGTCCCCCACATCCACAGACTGGCCCCCACATCTCCAGACTGGCCCCCACATCTCCAGACTGGCCCCCACATCCACAGATTGGCCCCCACATACACAGACTGGCCCCCACATCTCCAGACTGGCCCCCACATCTCCAGACTGACCCCCACATCTCCAGACTGGCCCCCACATACACAGACTGGCCCCCACATCTCCAGACTGGCCCCCACATCTCCAGATTGGCCCCCACATACACAGACTGGTCCCCACATCTCCAGACTGGCCCCCACATCTCCAGACTGGCCCCGACATCTCCTCCAGACATGGCAAGCCGTCGTTGCCACGCAGAATGACTTTGAACTGCGGCGCCACCCACTGCACTTCGCAGACACTGGCAGCGGGGGTGGGCGGCGCCGCAGCATCTGAGCTCTATTGAAGTCCAGCTTCTGGTCTTCTTTAAAATGGCGGTCGCGGACCTCTAGCGGCCGGTGGCGGCGAAAAACGGGACAAACCGAATTTCCCGGGACATTTCCCGGGACAAAATTAAATCGGGACAAATGTCCTAATACCGGGAATGTCCCGGGAAATTCGGGACAGTTGGCAACTATGCTGTCACTCCTAGATCAGCTCATGCACGTTACCTAATTAGCTGGGTATAAAACCCTGTCTCACTCTGAGGGCTTTGTCAGTTTATTTTCTCATGTTTGCCAAGTGTTCCTGTCTTCTGTTGCAGTGTTCCAGTGTTCCAAGACTGACTCCGGCTTCAGACCCTGGCTTTGTTTATCGTTATCCTGACTTCTGGAATCCCTGACTGAGGGGATACCTCGACTATCCCTTGGCTATTACTGTCAAGCCCCCGTGCACAGATTCACAGCCCAGGTAGCCTATCTCTTGTTACCGTGGGCTGTGTGTATTTGCAAGGGTGAGCGTAAATCTCTGTGCCATGGACTCCAACCTAGATAAGCCCTTACACTGCCTTAATTATCCATAGAACCTGTGTAATGAATATATGTTCAGTTTGAAAGGGATGAGGTGGCAACCCTACAGTCCCTACCCACAACAAAGGGGTGCTACATGGAGCCAACCTCTGACCAGTGCTAGTGTATGCTGGTCGACCCCTTGACACAAACATTGCATCAGACCAGCCATAAACAGACAGAGAGGGGTGTGAAAGACCGCTCAGATGTATTGAACACTTATCTTTTGAACTTGTACCTGTGCACGACAGGTACCCTTTAACAAAGGTCAGCCATGTTCAGCACAAGGTGGAGTCTCCATGCTTTTTAGGTAAACTCTTTCTCATGAAAATAGCTTCCCTTAATGGCCGTTGTCTCCTTATTGTTCCTCTCTGTGTAGCATAAATCAGGAATATGTTCCCGGCCACGAAACGCCGTCTCCCACCGTATTCGCAGATTTAGTGGCATTTCAAATAGATAAACACAAGCAACATCTATCAAGACTGCAAAAAGGGGGCCTTAATCACAGCTCCGGGTCCCAGTCCTCGGCATCTCCATTTACCTTGAGATGAATCCATTGGTTTGCCCACCGCAGCATGCCGTGACAAATCACCCGCGTCAGCTGAGCCCTGCACTGCCTTATTGGCCTTTCTTTAAGTGGTCTTACCCTTCACTGAAAAGGATGAGGCTTGTCAGCCCGGACCAGATTAAAGTTAGACACAAAGGAATGATCTGTTATTAGAAAACACTGATTGAAAGAAACACCGAACGCTGCAGGAAGAAAAATTAAGTGCGGAGGCGAGAAGAAAAAAAAAGTACAGAGATGTTTAGAAAAGGTTGAACAACCTAGGAGTCTGCAGCTAGGGAGGGACTGCAAGTCCCAGCAATCCCTGCTGAGCTCCATGTAAAAAAAACACATTAATGCAATCATCAATACATCATTAAAGAGGAGCTTTAGCCCTCGTTTTTGTTGACTCCGAAACCCATCCAGCACCGTCATTGTGACACCTTTGCAGATAAGCTGAAGGGCTCTGAACAGGTGTTTGTTACTCCAAACTTCTACGCACATGCGCAAAAATGTTGACGTTTTGGGGCTTCTGAACTACCAATATGCAATTCTAGCCTAGGTGTTCTGCATTTCTCTACTAGGCACAAAAAAACCCCAACCCCCAACCACCACCTCCATGGCACATCCGCGCACACGCAGAATCCCAGAAGGGGGAGGGGATGCGCAGACATCATTCTCACCTAAGCTTTACAGCACAGTAAACCTTTAAAAAAATATATAATAATTGTATTCCATTGGAAAAGGAGGGGGGGAGATTAGGTTTGGGGTGAGGGTCAACTTTAAATATACATTAATAGTAATACTAATAGTAACAGTAATACTCTCTTCCCCCTCTTTCCTCTCCTTTTTACCTTTACCTTCCCCTTTCCCCTCCTTCGCCATGTCCGCCACGGGTGGGGGGGGGGGGGGGGATCTTCGGGCGATTAGGGACCTTTACTGGCTTTAGGCTTTCGGGGTAAGCAACTACTCAGTATTACTGCTGATCCATATATATTTTATGTTTGTAAATTTTTGTCCTTGTCTTTTCTAAATACATTATCTGTCTTAGGCTGGATTCACACCGATGGCGTTTTTAGTGCTTTTTGCAATTTGCAGATTTGCCCTACAGAACGTGTTCCATAGGAAATCATGCTAAATGGACTGTAGTGAAAATCTGCAAAATGCAAAAAGCACTAAAACTGCCATAGGTGCGAATCCAGCCATATAGATTATTCCTCCTGACGAAGTGGCCTTAGAACAGCGTAACTAGTAGATGATCTTTAAAGGGATTGTAAAGTAATTTATTTTTTATTTTTTTAAATAACAAACATGTTATACTTACCTCCACTGTGCAGCTCGTTTTGCACAGAGTGGCCCGGAACCTGCTCTTCTGGGGTCCCTCGGCGGCTGTCTCTGCTTCCTTCCGCAGGTACTTCTCACGTTCATGCGATCTCCCTCGCATGGTGAGAAGCACCTGTGGGCGCGCTCCCGTGATACAGCCGGCAGGGCTATAGCCGCTCGCTGTATCACACGGCCCCGCCCCCCAGCGCGCCACGTCATTGGATGTTATTGACAGCAGCGTGAGCCAATGGCTGCTCTGCTTTCGATCCATCCACTCCAGCCAATCAGCGGCCAGGCTGAGCGGTGAAGAGGATGTCGGGGGCGAGCACGGGACTTTCAAGGGGTGAGGTAAGTAAAACGGGGGGACTGGGGGCGCCGGCAGTGTGAGATGTTTTTTCACCTTAATGCATGTGGAGCAGCTCTACCGCTCCCGGAACAGCACAGGCTTCAATAGCAGGAGCACCTTGCTGAATTGTTGAATTTATGGGGATGTCTCTTTGCTGGATGGGCATGATTTTTTTTTGGGGGGGGGGGGGGTCATCGTTTGATTCTTGGACCCAGGCAGCACAATGCCTTGGGCCAGCCTTGTACCTGAGTATTGTTGCTGACCATGTCCATCCCTTTATGACTACAGTGTCCCCATCTTCTGATGGCTCCTTCCAGCAGGATAATGCACCATGTCACAAAGCTCCAATCATCTCACCACTGGACAATGAGGTCCCTTACCTCCAATGGCCTCCACACTCACCACATCTCATCCAATAGAGCACCTTTGGGATGTGGTGGAACAGGAGATTCGCATCATGGATGTGCAGCCGACAAATCTGCAGCAACTGCATGATTGTTATCATGTCACTATGGAGCAAAATCTCTGAGGAATGTTTCCAACACCTTGTTGTATCTATAGTTACATAGTAGGTGAGGTTGAATAAAAGACACAAATCCATCAAGTCCAACCTATGTGTGTGATTATATGTCAGTATTACATTGTATATCCCTGTATGTTGAGGTCGCTCAGGTGCTTATCTAATAGTTTCTTGAAACTATCGATGCCCCCCGCTGAGACCACTGCCTGTGGAAGGGAATTCCACATCCTGGCTGCTCTTACAGTAAAGAACCCTCTACATAGTTTAAGGTTAAACCTCTTTACTTCTCATTTTAATGAGCGGCCACGAGTCTTATTAAACTCCTTTCTGCAAAATTTTTTTATCCCTATTGTGGGGTCACCAGTACGGTATTTGTATATTGAAGATGAAGAATGCCACGAAGAATGAAGGCAAAAGGGGGTCCAACCCGGTACTAGCAATGGGTACCTAATAAAGTGTCCGGTGAGTGCAGGGCTCAAGTCCTGCGGGAACGCATGGGAACAGAGTTCCTGTACTTTTTCCACAACAGGAACTCAGTTCCCGTTAGCAGCCGCATCCTGCAAGACTTTGAAGTATGAGAGCTGTATGGCAGGTGCTACCCCAGAAGCTGCCAACACAACTCCCAATAGTAAGTGCCGCACACCTGACCATTCAGGCATTGCCAGTAGGGGGCCCCATGACAGCTTCCGCTTCGATCTACCTGTCAATCACAGTTGGCTGACGGGTAGATCAGGTCCCTGCTGCTAAGAGATTGTAGTTAGTCAGACCTCTAGTGATGCGCTCCTCCCCGCCGCCCCCTCCTGATTTTCTGTCTCCTCATCTCCCCCCCCCCCCCCAGTCTCCTGCATACTTGCTCTGTGTGTCCTGCTGAATCCCCCCCTCCTCTATCTTCAGCGCCATATGATGAGAGAACCCAGAGGAGGAGCAAAGCTATTCTGCTCACAGGACATGCAGGGAGAGAGGTGAGCTGAGGGAGGAACATCAGTTTGGGGTGGTAAGCTGAGCACAATACCTGGCAAAGTTTAATGCCAGGAGGGAAGTTTATGTGAAAATATGTGAAGGGTTGGAATAGCAGCGAGTGTGTGTTGGAGCCCCTGCAGAGTTTGCATCCTCCCAATGTAACATACATCTCCTAAGCAGGAACACATCACTATCTCCCCAAGCATTCTGTCCAGATAATGTGCAGTTCATTTATGACCTTTCCGTTTAACCCTGTGTTATCCAAACTCTGTTCAATGAAAAGTGTAAACTGACCACATAAACACTCTATATACAAAATAAAATTCCCCAATAAAGATCAGAACATGATGTTCACATTTGCATGGAAGCACAATTTAATGAATGCTGATCATTCAGAGAATTACTGTATTTATGTTTATTGCGGATTTTTTTTTTTTTTTATGTACTAATAGTTAAGCTTCATACAGACAATACGAAAATTGGATGAAAAATACCACTTTTGAAGCATCCATGCATATGAGCGCCTGCATATGAGCGGTGTGAACCCAGCCTCATAGTTCATTTTCTTTAGAGAGCAGCAACAGCCTGAGTAGAAAAGCCTGTCCCCTGCCTGCATGCTACAGTGAAGGACCCTTGCCCTCTGCCTGGAAGCAGAGGACTCTCTGCAGAGGTGCGGCACGCCCCCCTGCAGAGTCAGACCTATAGCTTACAATCAAGACAGCCCCTGCCCCCCTGCTGATTGGAGAGCTCCAGCAGTGACTCCGCAGAGGTTGTGTTGGACCTAAACAGTTGGCGTTTAGCAGCACCATGTGAAGGGTTCAATGCACCGTGATTGGCTGTTCCTTTATCGCTCTACTCCTCCTTCTTCTCTTAGGAGCGACGATCTCTGTGTTTTTGCGGTGACATACGGCTCGACTTTGATCAACAGATACCGGAGAAGGGGAAGTGTGTTTGTACAGTGGAGTGTTTTTTTTTTTTTCCGGGCTGGGTAACAGTAAATAAGGCCGCTAATCGATTCTCCTTCTTTATACCTGGAAGGAGATGAGAAAATACACCCATAACTTACCCGGCGCCCTCCCCGCCATGGCCTACCTACACGGGGGATTAATAAAGGGAACCTTTCCATTCCCCAGGCATGGAAACACAGAGGGACTGTTATAGTTCCTTCTATCGGTTGCATCATTCTTCCCCCGCAAAATGTGCCGAGGAAGCAGAACTGTCGCTAATTACAGCAGAACGTAACCCTATGTGAGCACCGCAAGCCTAAAAACACCATTGGATTGAATTTTTTAATATCCAAATAATATTAACTGCTTCCGGGACCGTCCACCGCACATTTACTACGGCAGGGCGGCCACACTGCACGAAACAACGTTGTTTCCCGCTTCAGGGTCCGGGACATGCGTGCGCCCCCGGCAACCCGCACCCGCTCCCGCTGTGATTGGACCTGCCAGTGCATTTTTTATTTTTTTAGCACTGATCACTGTATTGGTGTCCCTGGTCCCTATACGTTGTTTCCGCTTCAGGGTCTGGGGACGTGCGCACGTGCACCAACGGCAACCCCCTCCCACTGTGATTGGATCCGCCGGTGCATTTTTTTTTTAGCACTGATCACTGTATTGGTGTCACTGGTCCCTGTACGTTGTTTCCTCTTCAGGGTTCGGGACGCGCCACCAGAAATCCCCTCCCTCTGTGATTGGACCCACCAACGCATTTTCTTTAGCACTGATCACTGTATTGGCGTCACTGGTCCCTATACGTTTTTTCCGCTCCAGGGTCTAGGGACGTGCACTCGTGCACCATTGGCAACCTGCTCCTGATGTGATTGAATCCGCTGGTGCATTTTTTTTTTTTTAGCACTGATCACTGTATTGGTGTCACTGGTCCCTGTGCGTTTTCTGTGCTTCACGGTCTGGGAACGCATGCGCGTGCCACCGGCAACCCGCTCCCGCTGTGATTGGACCTGCCAGTTTATTTATTTATTTTTTTAGCACTGATCACTGTATTGGCGTCACTGGTCCCTGTATGATGTTTTCGTTTCAGGGTCCGGGACGCACGCAGATGCCCCCGGCAACCCGCTCCCGCTGTGATTGGACCCACCAATGCATTTTTTTTTAGCACTGATCACTGTATTGGCGTCACTGGTCCCTGTACGTTGTTTTCGCTTCAGGGTCTGGGGACGTGCGCTCGTGCACCAACGGCGACCCGCTCCCAATGTGACTGGATCCGCCGATGCATTTTTTTTTTAGCGCTGATCACTGTACTGGTGTCACTGGTCCTTGTACATTGTTTCCGCTTCAGGGTCCGGGATGCACCACCAGCAACCCTTCCCGCTGTGATTGCACCCGCCAGTGCATTTTTTTTTTAGCATTGATCACTGTATTGGTGTCACTGGTCCCTCTACGTTGTTTCCGCTTCAGGCTCTGGGGATGCGCGTACGTGCCAACCCGCTCCCGATGTGATTGGATCCACCGGTGCATTTTTTTTTTTACCATTGATCACTGTATTGGTGTCACTGGTCCCTGTAGGTTGTTTCCGCTTCAGGGTCTGGGGATGCGCGTGCGTGCCAACCTGCTCACGCTGTGATTGGACCCGCCGGTGCATTTTTATTTAGCACTGATCACTGTATTGGTGTCACTGGTCCCTATACGTTGATTCTGCATCAGGGCCTGGGGCACTCGCGTGTGCGCCGCCGACAACACGCTCCCGCTGCCATTGGACCAGCCAGTCGTTCACTGGAAGAGGCCGAGCGGCGGTCTGTCAGAGAAGAAGAGAGAGAACTTGTGTTCCTGTTAATCAGGAACACAGATCTCTCTCTTCCTCCGGTGAGTCCCCCCCCCCCCCCACACACACACAGTTAGAAAGCGCTCCCTAGGAGCAGACTTAACCCTTTGATCGCCCCTGATGTTAACCCCTTCCCTGCCAGTGTCATTAGTACAGCAACGAAGAATAGTGCCCACGGGACATTAAATGAGCCGAGCACAAAAAGGTCAATAAGAGTATACAAAGAAAACATAGTTTATACATTTATTTAAAATGTATAATAATAATTATCTCTTTGTATTTGTCATTAGTACAGTGACAGTGCACTTTTTTTAAGCACTGATCACCGCATTGGTGTCACTGGTCCCCAAAAAGTGTCACTTGGTGTTCAACTTGTCTGCCGCAATGTCACAGTCCTGCTAAAAAAAATTGCTGATTGCCACCAATGGAGGGCCGTCATATGATGTCCACCCAGAACGAGAGCTGCGCCACCCAGCCATCATTTGATGGCCAGCGTGCGGGAAGTGGTTAAAATAGCATACAATATATGCAATATACAGTGGTGTGAAAAAGTGTTTGCCCCCTTCCTCATTTCCTGTTCCTTTGCATGTTTGTCACACTTAAGTGTTTCGGAACATCAAACCAATTTAAACAATAGTCAAGGACAACACAAGTAAACACAAAATGCAATTTGTAAATGAAGGTGTTTATTATTAAAGGTGAAAAAAAAATCCAAACCATCATGGCCCTGTGTGAAAAAGTGATTGCCCCCCTTGTTAAAACATACTATAACTGTGGTTGTCCACACCTGAGTTCAATTTCTCTAGCCACACCCAGGCCTGATTATTGCCACACCTGTTCACAATCAAGGCATCACTTAAATAGGAGCTGCTTGACACAGTAAGGTCCACCAGAAGATCCTTAAAAGCTACACATCATGCCGAGACCCAAAGAAATTCAGGAACAATTGAGAAAGAAAGTAATTGAGATCTATCAGTCTGGAAAGGGTTATAAAGCCATTTCCAAAGCTTTGGGAATCCAGCGAACCACAGTGAGAGCCATTATCCACAAATGGCGAAGACATGGAACAGTGGTGAACCTTCCCAGGAGTGGCCGGCCGCCCAAAATTACCCCAAGAGCGCAGCGACGACTCATCCAAGAGGTCACAAAAGACCCCACAACAACGTCCAAGGAACTGCAGGCCTCACTTGCCTCAGTTAAGGTCAGCGTTCATGCCTCCACCATCAGGAAAAGACTGGGCAAAAATGGCCTGCATGGCAGAGTTCCAAGGAGAAAACCACTGCTGAGCAAAAAGAACATCAAAGCTCGTCTCAATTTCTCCACAACACATCTTGATGATCCCCAAGACTTTTGGGACAACATTCTGTGGACCGATGAGACAAAAGTGGAACTCTTTGGAAGGTGTGTGTCCAAGTATATCTGGCGTAGAAGGAACACTGCATTTCATAAAAAGAACATTATACCAACAGTAAAATATGGTGGTGGTAGTGTGATGGTCTGGGGCTGTTTTGCTGCTTCAGGACCTGGAAGACTTGCCGTGATAAAAGAAACTATGAATTCTGCTGTCTACCAAGAGATCCTGAAGGAGAATGTCCGACCATCTGTTCGTGTACTCAAGCTGAAACGAACTTGGGTTCTGCAGCAGGACAATGATCCTAAACACACCAGCAAGTCCACCACCGAATGGCTGAAGAAAAACAAAATGAAGACTTTGGAGTGGCCTAGCCAAAGTCCTGACCTGAATCCTATTGAGATGTTGTGGTATGACCTTAAAAAGGCCGTTCATGCTCGAAAACCCTCTAATGTAACTGAATTAGGACAATTCTGCAAAGATGAGTGGGCCAAAATTCCTCCAGGACGCTGTAAAAGCCTCATTGCACGTTATCACAAACGCTTGGTTGCAGTTGTTGCTGCTAAGGGTGGCCCAACCAGTTATTAGGTTTAGGGGGCAATCACTTTTTCACACAGGGCCATGATGGTTTGGATTTTTTTTCACCTTTAATAATAAACACCTTCATTTACAAATTGCATTTTGTGTTTACTTGTGTTGTCCTTGACTATTGTTTAAATTGGTTTGATGTTCCGAAACACTTAAGTGTGACAAACATGTAAAGGAACAGGAAATGAGGAAGGGGGCAAACACTTTTTCACACCACTGTATATCTGAAATAAAATCTTTATTATTTGTTGGCATGGTGTGGGTGGATTTCTGCCAGTCACAGGCTGTGTCAAGCCCCTCCAGCCTGTGTTTTAGAATAAGAGGGAGGCGAAGCCTCCATTAATCTACATGTAATATCCCGCCCCCATTGTGTTTAGCTGGTTAGTGGGCATGGAGGAGGAGGGAGGGAGTGGGCTGTCCTTTACCACTTTGCATACGCCCCACATGTGTGAATCTATAGTCACATCGGCTGCTCAGATGTGATCGGGAGGAAATGCTCCGCATAGAAACTCACTGAAAACTGAGCATGTGCAGAGCTGCCAACACTGCTGTGCAAAATCCCCAACTGCAATGGAGACATGGACAGAAGGGGGAGAGCAGCAGGATCAACCAGGTTTTTTGAAGAATACAGAAAACGAATCTCGTAGTGACTGAGTATGAACAGCGTGTAATTCACTATTTAGTGATCGTTTTTTATGATGTGGGTTTTAGTGACACTTTACGTTTTCTCAGTTTTTTTTAAAAAGCACATTTTGAAGTCCCCGGGCTGCTCTTGGTTATGACTTTTTGGGGTTTATTAATTACAATTGCATTGAGCATAGACTGTGAGACGGGTCCGGACCTCCGGCATTTGCTGATAGCGGTGGGGTAACATTTATTAGGATTATGGAAACATTTACTTTCACATAATAGCAGCGAGAGCGGCGCGGATTTCCGTGTGTGTGTTGTGTCCGGGAGTAATTTACGATTGGGGGGTTCTGCAGCTTAAACTTTCATGTAAAAGTCCATTTTATCGCGCGGTAGTTAGCGCCTCAGTAAAACGGACGGTTAAGCTGCTGCTTTATTATTCACTGTGACATCATCGGCTAAATCAGCGAGTAATTGAGGATGCGAGTAATGAGAGAAGAGGAAACATAAGAGGCCGGCAGAGAGATAAACAAGAGGCCTTTTTAAAAACACATAAAAGGGCAACATTTGGGTTGTATGCAGGCAGGCGATTGTTCGTTGTGTCGTTAAAAATGAGTCACAGGATCGTGCGACTTTACGTGCGATTGTTATGGTCGATTGTAAGCAGTTTTTTTTTTCAGAAATGCACAACGTCAAGGGCCGTGCATCCCGGTCCTGCTGTAGGAAATATAATGCAGGGCTGTGATTTAGGGTTTCAGGATCTTGATAAACCTTTCAGTTGATTGCACATCATCTTCTACATTTTTAACCACTTCAATACCGGGGGGCACTTATACACCTTCCTGCCCAGACCAATTTTGAGCTTTCAGCGCTGTCGCACTTTGAATGACAATTGCGCGGTCATGCTACATTGTACCCAAACTACAAATAGAGCTTTCTTTTGATGGTATTTGATCGCCTCTGGGATTTTTATTTTCTGCTAAACAAATAAAAAAAGACCAAAAATCTTGAAAAAAAACATGTTTTTTTTTGTTTCAGTTACAAAACTTTGTAAATAAGTAAGATTTCTCCTTCACTGATGGGCACTGACGGGGCTGCAGTGACAGGCACCGATAAGACGGCACTGATGGGCACCGATGAGGTGGCACCAATGAAGTGGCACTGATAGGTGGCACTGATAGGTGGCACTGATAGGCGGCACTGATAGGCGGCACTGATAGACACTGATAGGCGGCACAAATAGGCACTGATAGGTGGCACAAATAGGTACTGATAGGTGGCACGGATTGGCATGAATGGGCATGGATAGGCGGCATGGATGGGCATGGATAGGCAGCACGGATGGGCATGGATAGGCGGCACGGATGGGCAGCACGGATGGTCAGCGCAGATCGGCACGGATGGGCGGCATGGATGGGCACGGATGGGCGGCTCGGATGGGCACTAATGGGCTGCATTGTAATTCAAAGTATTGTGGGGATGGATGCCAATCAGTGCCAAACAATAATGCATGCCAATCAGTGATGCCCATTGTGGGCACTGATTGGCATCCATTATGGGCACTGATTGGCATTCATTATGGGTACTGGCTGGCATCCCTGGTGGTCTAGAGGGGCATACCTGGTGCTGGGCATCCCCTGGTGGTCTGGTGGGGTCCCTGGTGGTCCAGTGTGGGCATCCTCGGGGGGGCTGTGCTGATAATCGATCAGCACAGACCCCCCCCCTGTCAGAGGAGCAGCCAATCGGCTCTCCTCTGACAGACGCGAGTGCGGAAAAGCCGTTCACCAGCCCTTCCTATTTACACTGTGATCAGCCGTGATTGGACATGGCTGATCGCGTGGTAAAGAGTCTCCGTCGGAGACTCTTTACCCAGATCGTAGTTGCGGGGTGTCAGACTGACACCTCGCAACAATGATCGCCGCGATGCGCGCCCCCGGGGGCGCGCAGCGGCTTAATATCCTGATCACGTCATATGACGTCCGGTCAGGATATTAAAACCACTTTGCCACCGTCATTTTGCTATATGGTGGGCGGCAAGTGGTTAAGGGTAACTCCACTTTCCTGGGGGGAAAACCCCCCCCCCCCAGAAAATAATAGAAGTAATATAGGGGTCCATTCACTAAGAGTTAAATAATGGCTGCTAAAATGCGGTTAAATACTGCATGCGGTAACGATTGTGCAAGTGCTCAATTCATAGAATTTTGCATTAAATACTGAATGCGGTTTTTGCTCGATTAAAAAAAATAATGATAATAAATAATAATAAATAATGATTAAAAAATATTTAAGATAAATAATGCGATAATTTACCGCATTGAGCTAAGCATTGGGGCTAAGGAGCCAGGAAGCCGGCTGCCGTGTCCTTAAAGCGAAACTTCAGTCGTTTTTTCATCTTCCCATCTATTAAATCTTCTGTCCTTGTTGTTGTTTTAACTTTGGATAGTAAAACATTTTTTTTTTCTGCCAGTAAATCCCTTATACAGCCCACTTCCTGTTTCTTGTCTGGTCATTAGCCTAGGCTTATGATATCATGCACAGCTCTCTCTCTCTCTCACTCTGGTGAGAGTTTGCCAGGAAGGGAGGGGGGATGAGTCATAAGAGGACCAATGAGAGCTGCAGAGCTGGAGGCGTGCCTCTGTTTAAATCCAGGAAGTGAACAGGCAGCAGCTTCAGCTGCCCACAGTTAAAATGGATGCAGCCAGACTCAGTGGAGGGAGATTTCTGAAGCATATTTGGCAAGTACAGAATCACAGTATACAGCGGAACCTTGGTTTACAAGTAACGCGGTTTTGAAAACGAGCGTTTTAAAAGATGAGCAACTTTTTAAAAAAAATTCTGACTCGGTTTGTGAGTGTTGTCTCGTAAAAGTAGCAGAATTCAAGCTAATGGGCAGTGTAGTACCACATTTGGCCAGAGGTGCGGGGGGCGCCGCGGACACTCAGAACGGTTCAGAGCCGTTTGGAAAAACTCAGACTGACTCGGAAACACTTTGAAATACCGAGAAATACTCTGTTCCAGAGTGTTTCCGAGTTCAGCCAAGCTGTCCCCGAGTATTTGCGAGGCTCTTTGGCGCCCCCCCCACCTCTGGCCACATGCGGTATTGCATGTAATAGAGGTCAATGCGGAACGAATTATCTTTGTTTCCATTGACTTCTATGGGGAAACTCGCTTTGATATCCGAGTGTTTTGGATTACAAGCATTCTCCTGCAACGGATTATGCTCGTAATCCAAGGTTCCACTGTAAATAAAATAATATGCAAAGGGGTTGGAGGGAAGCTTGAGAATGGCAAAGTTATTTTTATTACAAATGAGCAGACTGCAGTTCCTCTTTAATGAACGACTCATCAGCTGTCAGCAGGTTCCCCGCTGAAAGCTGAATGTAAAAAAAAACGCCTACATTTAAAAATTATGAAAAAAAACAGAGTGGGCCCCCCAATATCCATACCAGGCCCTTCTGGTGTGGCCCATGCCATTTTTTTTTTTTTTTAAAGTGGCGTGACTTTATGGACCTTACTTTGTGCACTGGTCCAAATCATTTGGTGGAGGGGGGATTATGGAGTGGGGGGTTGTTTTTTCAGGGGTTGGGCTTGGCCCCTTAGTTCCAGTGAAGAGAACTCTTCAGGTGTCAGCATACCAAGACATTTTGGACAATTTCATGTTCTCAACGTTGTGGGAACAGTTTGGGGATGGCCCCTTCCTGTTCCAACACAACTGCACACCAGTGCGCAAAGCAAGGTCCATAAAGACATGGATGAGTGAGTTTGGGGTGCAGGAACTTGACTGGCCTGCACAGAGTCCTGACCTCAACCAGATAGAACACCCTTGGGATGAATTAGAGCAGAGACTGTGAGCCAGGCCTTCTCGTCCAACATCAGTGCCTGATCTCACAAATGTGCTTCTGGAAGAATGATCAAACATTCCCATAGACACACTCCTAAACCTTGTGGACAACCTTCCCAGAAGAGTTGAAGCTGTTATAGCTGCAAAGGATGGGCCAACTCAATATTGAACCCTATGGACTAAGACTGGGATGCCATTAAAGTTCATGTGCATGTAAAGGCAGGTGTCCCAATACTTTTGGTAATATAGTGTAGGTCTTTGTGAGTTTTTATTCTTTCACAACCTTGATAATATTATTTGCTGCCTTCTCCTCCACCTCAGATACAGTCTTCAGTATATATAATTACAATGGCCCCCGAATCACCATGCAAGAATGGCTCCTCTGCTCAAAAAACATAAAAAAACAACAACATAGTGCTTCACCTTTTTTTAAAACTACTTTATTCCAATAAAAAGCCAATAGGAATACCACTCACAATGCGGATGCGTTAAATTTCCAGTGCACGCTGTAATATCACTTTAAAAATGAACGAGGAGGTCCCCTTAATGCCTGGGGATCGGCATAAGCTTACTGAGCAAACTTTGACCGTCACTTCAAGTCTAGCGGGATGATGTTTTTACGATGCCTCCGACGCGTTTCATCACATCCACCCGTGGCTTACTCAAGGGCGTCAGGAGCCATCAACGTATTTATTTGTTCCATTGAAGGAGATTGACCGCTTGTGGTTTAAGTTGTCCAGTCACTCTACTCTCTACCTCCACAGCTTTCACTGGTTCATCCCATGTCTCCAATGCATAGAGGACAGAAGGTGGAGCCAAGAGGAGCTGCAAGGGACCCAGGAGTTCCACATTTCCAGAAGCACAAAAAAAAAAAAATAAGAGCTAAAAAAGGGGTTGTTTTTTTGCATACAAACATATCTGAGATAGCTAAAAGGAGCTTATGGGACCCTCAGGGGCCATTAAATGTACAATACAACCTTTATATAAAAACCCTAACCCTCTAACCCTAACCCCCTAACCCTCTAACCCTAACCCCTAACCCTAACCCTAACCCCCTAACCCCTAACCCTAACCCCTAACCCCTAACCCTAACCCTAACCCTACCCCTACCCCAACCCTAACCCCTAACCCTAACCCCCTAACCCTAACCCTAACCCTAACCCCTAACCCCTAACCCTAACCCTAACCCTACCCCTACCCCAACCCTAACCCTAACCCCTAAAACCCTAAACCCTAACCCCTAAAACCCTAAACCTAACCCCTAACCCCTAACCCTAACCCCTAACCCTAAACCCTAACCCCAAAAAAAACATTAATTCCTCCTTTCTGGTTGACCCCCCAAATGCATTGCACCAAAATAGCGAAATTTTGCTAAAATCTCAGAAAACCTGAAAACTCTTTCGCTCCTTCCTAGCAGACGACCATGTGCAGATTCGTTCGTTATTCATACGATTCGTTATTTGCATAAATTTGTTTAGTTAAATTAGTTTCATTCATTTAATTCGTTTTCGTCATTCGTTTTGTTTATTCCTTTTCAAACCGATTTAAAATTTCAAATCGTTTCCTAATTTGAAAAGTTTTCCAATTTCCAAAGAGAATAAAATTTATATTCTATTCTAATCTATTCTTTTCTATTATATTCTATTCAAATACAAATTGATTCGATATGATTGATATAATTCGAGTTGATATTTGAATATTGGGAAATAGTTATGTTCTTTTTATTATTTTCTATTGTTTTTTTTAATTCTATTCTTTTCTATTTTATTCTAGCGTATTCTATTCTTTTTTTTTCTATTCTATGTATTTGAATTCTAATTTCAGAAGCTGGTTATATTCTTTCTATGTTATTCTATTCTATTTGTTTCTATTATATTCTAGTCTATTCTCTTCTTTTATTTTCTATTATATTTTGTTCTGTTTTACTATTCTTTTATTTTCTGTCATGTTCTTTTCTAGTCTATTATTTTTTTTCTATTCTACTCCCTTATTTTCTATTCTATTTGATTCTCTTTGGAAATTGGAAAACGATTAGAATATGAAAACTTTTTGAATTTGAATTTCAAAACGACTGTATTTATTGGCGTATAACACCATAAAAATAAGGTGCAAATAGCGTGTGCGTGTTATACGCCAATACTTCAATTTTAGCTGCCTCGGAGGGGACAGGGAAGGGGGGCGGGATGAGCGCTGTCAGATTACATACTCCTGTTTACTTGGCGGCCTCTATAATAGGAAGTCCTGTCTCCTGGGACGCCATTGGACCTCTGTTCTGTCTATCATAGGAGATTCTCACTGTATGTAATCTGTCGGCGCTCACCCCGCCTCCTCCCTGTCCCCTCTAGGCTGCAGATGGGCATCGATCAGGCTGCACTGATGGCAATGGTGAGGCTGCTGCTTTGAAGGCAATGGTGAGGCTGCTGCATTGAAAGCAATGGTGAGGCTGTTGCATTGATTTGGACTGATGAGGCTGCACTGATGGCAATGGTGAGGCTGCTGCATTGATGTCAATGGTGAGGCTGCTGCATTGAAGGCAATGATGAGGCTGCTGTATTGATGTGGACTGATGAGGCTGCATTGATGGCAATGGTGAGGCTGCTGCATTGAAAGCAATGGTGAGGCTGTTGCATTGATGTGGATTGATGAGGCTGCATTGATGGCAATGGTGAGGCTGCTGCATTGATGTCAATGGTGAGGCTGCTGCATTGATGTGGACTGATGAGGCTGCTGCATTGATGTGGACTAATGAGGCTGCACTGATGGCAATGGTGAGGCTGCTGCATTGATGGCAATGGTGAGGCTGCTGCATTGATGGCAATGGTGAGGCTGCTGCATTGATGTGGATGGATGAGGCTGCTGCATTGATGTGGACTAATGAGGCTGCATTGATGGCAATGGTGAGGCTGCTGCATTGATGGCATTGGTGAGGCTGCTGCATTGATGTGGACTGATGAGGCTGCACTGATGGCAATGGTGAGGCTGCTGCATTGATGGCAATGGTGAGGCTGCTGCATTGAAGGCAATTGCGAGGCTGCAGCATTGATGGCAATGATGAGGCTGCTGCATTGATGTGGACTGATGAGGCTGCATTGATGGCAATGGTGAGGCTGCTGCATTGATGGCAATGGTGAGGCTGCTGCATTGTAGGCAATTGCGAGGCTGCAGCATTGATGGCAATGGTGAGGCTGCTGCATTGATGTGGACTGATGAGGCTGCACTGATGGCAATGGTGAGGCTGCTGCATTTATGGCAATGGTGAGGCTGCTGCATTGATGTGGACTGATGAGGCTGCATTGATGGCAATGGTGAGGCTGCAGATGGGCAATGACCCTTATTTTGATTCAAAAGTTCCTTATTTAAAATGTAAGTTTTTTTCCTGAAACTTCCCTCTTAAAATGAATGTGCGTGTTTTTGTAAGCCTGTGCGTGTTATACGCTGGTAAATACGGTATTTGAATTCTATACGTTTTTGAATTCGAATATGAAAACTGTTTGAATTTAAAAAGTATTCGAAAACGATTTGAAAACTATTTGAATTCGAAAACTTTTCAAATTCGAACTTCAAAACAATTTAAATTCGAAAACCTTTTTCGAATTCGAATTTCAAAACTATTTGAATTCGACAGCTTTTCGAATTCGAATATGAAAACTGTTTGAATTTGAAAATTATTCGAAAATGATTCTAAAGCGATTTGAATTCGAATTTCGTTCGATTTTTTTCCCTTTTATTTCAGATTTGTTTAAATTAGGTACTATTGTACATCGATAATTCGGATGAATCCAAATTTCCGAAAATTCGTTCGAATTTCCATTCGGGACGAAACGAACCGCACGTGTCTAGACGACATGATTACCTTTTAGTGACTGCAAATCTATATGTGAAATATCCAGATTTTTTTTCCGGCAAAACAATACCAGGTTTTATCTTCTTCACCGGGATTCTATTTGCTATTTTGAGAAATTCGGTGACTCTGACACCTTTGCGAGAAGAATGATTAAGCGCAGTGTTCGTGATAAAAGGTTATAGGAAAAGTCCTGTTTATAGGGCCTCTGTATGTTTAATAACCTCGGCAGTTACAGGGCAGGGGGGACGCTGATCACAAGGTGAGGGTCCTCCTGACTGCAGGCCGAGGTGATGGAGATAAATGTGCGGTCCTTCCATTTATTGCAATTCTAGGGCAAGGCTCCCCGTTATGTTCACAGAGGGGCCGTTCAAAGGAAATGGTGACATAAGTAATATTCCAACACTACGCTACAAAGAGCCACGTCTTCCCAATACACAAGGGGGTCATACTGACCCGATCGGATCTCCTGATATCTTTGGGTGCCACACCAACTAAACTACAGCCCTCCTGATCTAGTCTCAGAAGAAGTGGGGTGGAGTGTTTTTTGTCAAGAATCAGGAATCCTCCAGTATTTTCCTCCCATCACAAAAAAAAATAAAAAAATAAAAACATGTTTAGGGAAACTTTTCTTGTCTGTAGTATTATTTTAATTAGGGGAAGGACATTTATTTGTAGGTGTGGTCTAGTCAGGGCAAAACAATGTGGCCTGCAAAAAAAATGGGAGTGGTTTA
Source organism: Lithobates pipiens (assembly GCF_037356315.1). NCBI lineage: Eukaryota > Metazoa > Chordata > Amphibia > Anura > Ranidae > Lithobates > Lithobates pipiens. The sequence continues at coordinate 316,351,319 of NW_027507785.1, forward strand.
AGTTATGCTAATTATTGGGGCGTGGCTTTTAAAGGGAAGTGGTTAGAGCCTGAGATGAAAGAGGGATGGAGGAAGAGAGAAAGAAAGAAAAAGAAAGAAAGAAAGAAAGGAAAAAAAGAAAGAAAGAAAGAGGGATGGAGGAAGAGAGAAGGAAAGAAAGAGGGGGATGAAGGGAGGGAGAGAGAAGGAAGGAAAGAAAGAGGGATGGAGGGAGGGAGAGAGAAAGAAGGAAAGAAAGAGGGATGGAGGGAGGGAGGGAGAGAGAAGGAAGGAAAGAAAGAGGGATGGAGGGAGGGAGGGAGAGAGAAGGAAGGAAAGAAAGAGGGATGGAGGGAGGGAGAGAGAAGGAAGGAAAGAAAGAGGGATGGAGGGAGGGAGAGAGAGAAGGGAGGGAGAGAGAAGGAAGGAAAGAAGGAGGGATGGAGGGAGGGAGAGAGAAGCAAGGAAAGAAAGAGGGATGGAGGGAGGGAGAGAGAATGAAGGACAGAAGGAAAGATGGAGGAGGGAGAGAGAGAGAAAGAAGGAGGGATGGAGGGAGGGAGAGAGAAGGAAGGAAAGAAAGAGGGATGGAGGAAGGGAGAGAGATGGAAGGAAAGAAGGAGGGATGGAGGGAGGGAGAGAGAAGGAAGGAAAGAAAGAGGGATGGAGGAAGGGAGAGAGATGGAAGGAAAGTGATGGAGGGAGGGAGGGATGGAGGGAGGGAGGGAGAGAGAAGGAAGGAAAGAAAGAGGGATGGAGGGAGGGAGAGAGAAGGAAGGAAAGAAAGAGGGATGGAGGGAGGGAGAGAGAGAAGGGAGGGAGAGAGAAGGAAGGAAAGAAGGAGGGATGGAGGGAGGGAGAGAGAAGCAAGGAAAGAAAGAGGGATGGAGGGAGGGAGAGAGAATGAAGGACAGAAGGAAAGATGGAGGAGGGAGAGAGAGAGAAAGAAGGAGGGATGGAGGGAGGGAGAGAGAAGGAAGGAAAGAAAGAGGGATGGAGGAAGGGAGAGAGATGGAAGGAAAGAAGGAGGGATGGAGGGAGGGAGAGAGAAGGAAGGAAAGAAAGAGGGATGGAGGAAGGGAGAGAGATGGAAGGAAAGTGATGGAGGGAGGGAGGGAGAGAGAAGGAAGGAAAGAAAGAGGGATGGAGGGAGGGAGGGAGAAGGGAGGAGAGAAGGAGGGAGGGAGAGAGAAGGAAGGAAAGAAAGAGGGATGGAGGGAGGGAGAGAGAATGAAGGACAGAAGGAAAGAAGGAGGGATGGAGAGAGAAGGAAAGAAGGTAAGAAGGAAGGAGGGTGAGAGAAGGAAGGAAAGAAAGAGGGATGGATTGAGGGAGGGAGAGAGAAGGAAGGAAAGAAGGAGGGAGGGAGGGAGGGAGAGAGAAGGAAAGAAGGTAAGAAGGAAGGAGGGAGAGAGAAGGAAAGAAAGAAAGAGGGAGAAAAAGAGAGAGAAGTAAAGAAAGAAGGAATGCAAGGGGGATGGAGAAAGGTAGAGAGAAGGAAAGAAAGAGGGAGCGAGAAGGAATGAGAGAGAGACAAAGAGCGAGTGAGCTGGGTTCTCAGCCATAATGCACTTTGTTCTTTGCAGACAGAGAGAGATTCTACTACAGTTCAGCCACAATAAACTTTGCTCTTCCTCACCTCAATCACTAACACAGTTGGCTTCTTTCCAAGTCAGCTCCATGCCACAACATGGGCAGTAACAGGGCAGTGCACAGCACACCCACTGGCTGGAAGGCGGAGCAGGACACAGTCAGACCGGGACATTGGTCTGAATTCCATGAATGTCCTGAGAAAATCAAGACTTGGCAACTATGCAATATATAACTGTCTTTTGTTGAATACATGTCAAGAAATACTATACAGTACAAAATATACAATACTATCTATTAGGTATCCCATACGTCTACGCGTTTCTCTGGCTCTCATCTGGTTTTTCAGGACAGGGACAACCACACCTGTATAACCACTTGAAGACCAGGCCTTTTTCGGACACTTTTTGTTTTAAAAAATCTGTATGTTTTTGTTAGAAAACTACATAGAATCCCCAAACGTTTTATATATATATATATATATTTTTTTTAGCAGAGGCCCCGCATAGAATAAAATGGTGGGTTTTGCAATTTTGTTAACTGACACTGTATTTGTATTGTGGTTTTTATAATGCAATTTTTTGGGGGGGAAACACTTTAAAGTGATATTAAAGTCTCTCTTTTTTTTTTTTAAATAAGAAAATAAACAAACATGTTATACTTCCCTGCTCTGTGCAATGGTTTTGCACAGAGCAGCCCCGATCCTCCTCTTCTCAGGTCCCCTGCTAGCGCTCCTTGCCCCTCCTTAATGCCCGCAAAGCAAGCAGCTTGCAAAGGGGGGGATCCGAGAAGTCTCACTTGTCCATTCATACACAGAGCCACGGAGTGACCTCTCCCCTCTCTCTCCTGATTGACTCAGTGGCTGTGATTGACAGTAGCTAGGGCCAATGGCTCCCACTGCTGTCTCAGCCATTGAGAAAGCAGAGTCCCTGGAGAGCCAAGGCACTCGTGCACAAAGTTGGATCAAGATAGGGCTCAGGTAAGTATTGGGGGGGGGGGGGCTGCTGCATGCAGAAGGTTTTTTACTAGGGCTGTTACTGATTAAAAATGTTGTGGTCGATTAATCGATTTCTTTTTTAATCGATTAATCGACTAATTTCAATTAATTATAACGCACATACAGATCCAACTACTTTTAGCTGATCTCCTTGCATTGCAACTCTGCATAAGTCAGTGGTAAATGTGGTATACACTATATACAATCACCCGACACTAGTTAGTTTCCACAATCCATGACTTAACTTCACAGTTCACACAAACATTTTAAATTCAAACTGTAGCACTGACGTAAGTAATTTTTTTTTTTCCCACAGTAGCGTGACAATCCCTTTACCTCCGGTCTAACTAATCACTCTCACCTTATGGCATGGACCCCTGTGCAAACAGGTGGTCATGCATGCGGGTATCAAAAGGGTTAACACGGACCATAAACTTCTCTCACAATCTTAGGTCATGGGTAGAAAGAAAAGATCGAAGTGCTCACTGCTTAAGTATAAGATTTAATTTTTGTGTTCAAACACAAACTACTCACATAAAGATGAAAAAACACAGCATGTAAAGCCGACAATCATGTTAGTTCCGTAGGGCAGCAGCGGGTGGCGTCGTGCGTAGCTCCTCCCCCATACACGTTACGTTCAATCAGAAACTTCAACGTCACTGGACTCCTCCCCCCTTCCCTTCGTTAGCTGACGGAGGCACTTGGGGAAGGGGGGAGGAGTCCGGTGACGTCACCGGATCTCTGGCGGAACTCCCTGAAAACCCGGGAAGTCGGCGGAGAGGTGAGTACCGGTCAAAAGAATTTTGGTCGATGAAAAAAATTTTGATCGATCAAAAAAATTAACGATTAATCGAGGAATTAATCTTTCATTTTCACAGCCCTATTTTTTACGTTTGCGCATAGAATCCGTGAAGGTAAAAAACATTGAGCCTTTAGAACCACTTTAATGAACTTTCATGCACACAAACACAATATAATAACTAACTCTTGGTAAAATATAAAAGATGGTGTTATGCCAAGTAAATAGATACTTAACATGTCACACTTTAAAATTGCGCACGCTTCTGTTAAAAAAAAATTGCGTGTGCTCGTGGAATGGCGACAAAGTTTTTTGCCATAAGCGACGCTTTTAAAAGCCTTGAGCCCTTGTACACACGGTCGGAGAATCCGTCGGAATGTGTCCTATCGGACCGTGTCGTCGGATAATCTGACTGTGTGTGGTATGCATCGGACTGATTCCGTCGGAATATCCGTCGGACCCAATTTTCCAACATGTTGGAAATATTTCCCGACCAACTGGGCCGGTCGGACATACTCCGATCATGTGTAGCGAATTTTGATCGGACAAAGTGCCACGCATGCTCAGATCAAATTCCTACATCAAAGCTATTGGCTACTAGCCTGAATGTAGTCCCATCGTAACGAAATTATGTCATCACGTTCTGAAAGATCGGATTTTTCGACAACTTAGTCCGACCGTGTGTATGCAACAGTTTCAGACAAGATCCGACTGAGAAAATCAGACGGAGAAAATCCGACGGATTTGGTTGTCGAAATCTCCGACCGTGTGTACAGGGGCTTACAGGTTACCAGTTTGGAGTTACAGAAGAGGTCTGGTGCTAGAATGTTTTCTCTCGCTCTTCGCTCACGGCAATACCTCACATGTATGGTGCAATTGCTGTTTACGCATGCTTGCGCGACCAACGCATTCATTCGCATTTCTGGGCATTTTTTTTTTTTTTACACTGTTTCTTCAATTATTTTTTTTAAGACTTTTATTGCTGTTACTATGAATGTAAACATCCCTTGTAACAGCAATAAGTAGTAACAGGTACTCTTTATGGATAGATCTGGGGTCTATTAGACCTCAGATATCTCTTCTGCCCTAAAAGCATCTTATCACACCAAGATCGGTGTGTTCAGATGCTTTATGGCACCATTTACATCCGGGAAACCGGAAATTAGGTTGCTTCCTGTCTCTTATACCACAGAGATCACCGGAGAGCTTTCAGTGCTTGCTGGTGGGATGGGAGATCCCAGAGAGACACCAGTGGGTGATGGGAGGGGACCCCTGTAAAAGCCATCCAGTGGCTAATTAGCCACTTGGATGGCTTTTACAATAATGGCAGCCATCGGCTTTTAAAAAAAATGATACGGCATGATGGCCGGTATACATGTAGCCAGGTTTGCTAGTGTTTACAAATGTTTTTCCCTGTTTAGAAGCTTTGCTCCTTTGCCTGTGACACAAGGAGGGTTCATTGAATTTCCTGCAATGCTGAGCTGCAGTGACCATTTTGGGGGAACACCTTGAACAAGGCTTGGCTATGCAGTGTCTTCAATCCTTGGGATGGCCATTTAGGCTGAGCAAATATGCTAAACAGATTGTGATTGGTTAAAAGAGGACACAGAGAAAGGCGCTATGGACTGCTGTGCATCCTGGGACAACAAGAGCCTGCTGGGAGGATCTGGGACTTTTGGGGGATGTCGTTTCCAGGGAAATTGAGCCTATATTACCGATCTGCTATAGTAGTACATATTCCAGTATTACAGTGAAAGTCAGCCTAATCCCACATTCAGGGCCGCTGATAAGGCAATACAACCAGCCCTCCTGTACTGGGCCCAGACCTCATCAGTTCAAAAGGGAGGCCCGGGCACCAGCCGAGCAGGAGGCCTAGATATGCCGCCTTATTGCTGACACTTGTGAATCTTATGCAGTGCTGCCGGCTTCTACTTTTCTTCCTCTGGCTGCACTGCAGGAGGATCGATTCTAGTATCTGTGCCCCTTTCCCCCTGCTGCCTGGGACCCCTGTGTGCCCCTTTCCTCCGCAGTGCTGCCATTTTCTTTCCTCTTTTGCTGGCAGCTGTTGAGGGCGCCCAGTTATTTCAGGATGGTGTTCATTCTGAATGAACACACCAACCTACATGAACACAGAGAGTGATCAGTACCTATCGCTCACTGAGGGAGTGCATATATTGCCTCAGTGCTGCTATTCACTTGAATAGGTTTTGTTCAATGGGGGGGGGGGGGGGGGTATCATTTCTGCCATGGCTGTAAATGCCAGTATTGCGGGCATCGCATTTTAGCAAAAATATCATTTGATAATTTCGGAGGAGGGGGGCCCTGTCAGGAAGGCTGTAGGGGACCCTGTGATTTCTATCAGCAGCCCTGCCCACATTACTAGAGCTCTGTGGTGGGGAAAAGGAAGGTCTGTGTCCGGGATTGAGACAGACCGTGCTGCAGGCTGTTAGTAGAACAATTTGCCATCGGTTCAGGGGTGCAGAGAGGCAAAATAGCGGACATCTCCTGGTACATGAGAACACCGCTGTCGTTGACTGGTGCCGCCACCTGTTGGTTGGGGAGAATGCCACTGTCGTTGACTAGGTAATTCGGTAATTACCTTCGGTAATTTGTTCAACTTTTTATCTATTAAATCTTCTGCCTTTGTTGTTGTTTTAACTTTGGAAAATAAAACATTTTTTTTTCTGCCAGTAAATGCCTTATACAGCCCACTTGCGGTTTCTTGTCTGGTAAAAAGCCTAGGCTTATGACATCATGCACAGCTCTCTCTCTCTCTCACTCTCCTGAGAGAGAGGTGGGTGAGTCTTAAGAGGGCCAATGAGAGCTGTAGAGCTGGAGGTGTGTATCTGTGTAAATCCAGGAAGTGAACAGGCAGCAGCTTCAGCTGCCCACAGTTAAAATGGTAGCAGCCAGACTCTGCAGCATATTTGGCAAGTAAAGAATCACAGTATATATAAAATAATATGCAAAGTAGTTGGAGGGAAGCTTCAGAATGGCAAAGAAAATGTTTTTATTACAAATTATGTGAGCAGACTGCATTTCCTCTTTGAAACGGGAGTTCCGCCGTTTTTGTTTTTTTTAAAAGCCAGCAGCTACAAATACTGCAGCTGCTGACTTTTAAAATAAGGACACTTACCCGCCCAGCGCGCCCGCAATGTCGGCACCCGAAGCCGATCTCTCGATCGTCTCTTGTGTGCTGCCGCCGCCATCTTGGGTATGGGAATCAGGAAGTGGAGCCTTGCGGCTTCATTTCCCGGTTCCCTACTGCGCATGCGCGATTCGCGCTGGCAATAAGGATGGTCCCCGCTGTCTCTGGGATCCATGTGTTTCCCAGCAGGCAGCGGGGCACTTGCGGAAAGGGGCGTATATTCTGCAGATATCTATGCCGGAAGTGGGTGCAGATACCTGTACTGTACAGGTACCTGCACCCCCCTCCCCCCTGAAAGGTGCCAATTGTGGCGCCGGAGGGGGGGAGGGTTCCAATGAGCGGAAGCTCCACTTTAGGGTGGACCTCTGCTTTAACTTGAATTTTTTTTTTTTTTGTTTACAAACTTTTTTATTTAGGAAAATATGTTGGTACAAGAGTACATTGCATATCAAAAACAAACCAGATACATGTAGTTTATTTTTATTTTATTTTTTTTATGTGTAGTTTAGTTTATTTCTGTATTTAATTGTTATCTGTGTACTGCCACTTTTTGTCACTGTAAAAAATAAAAATAAATAAATAAAACCCTGTAAACTATTGCATTGAATAAATGCTTATTTTTGGCCACAAAAGTGAGTTATATTCTGTTAGCAAAAAATACAGAGAACTTATAAGAATAATAAAACTTTTGATATAAATTTGTATAGACTGTGATATAATTAAAAATATATATATTTATATTATAGTATAGTATAGTATATATTTTTTACACATAGGAGATATATTACAATCATAAAAAAATATCTTATGTTCTTGACAGGATTCTCCGATACGTGAGATCATTTTTATTTAGATTTTTTTGGCTTTTACAGCAGTAAAACAATAAATGCATACAAAGAAAGGTAAAAACACCTACAAAGAAATAAACTACACTACAGTTCATTAAAAAATAATAATTAAAAAAAGAGTATATTGCATATCAAAAAACAAACCAGATAATGCATTGTATATGTGTAGTTTATTTTGATTTTATTTATTTTTTTATGTGTAGTTTAGTTTATTTCTGCATTTAATTGTTATCTGTGTACTGCCACTTTTTGTCACTGTAAAAAAAAAAAAAAAAAAAAAAAAAAAACAATCCCTGTAAAATATTGTGTTGAATAAATGCTTATATTTTTGCCACAAAGGCTTCCAATAACCCTCAAAAAATACAAAGAGAACTTATAAGATTAATAAAACTTTTGATATAAATTTGTATAGACTGTGATTTAATAAAAAAAAGTATACTTTTAGACACATAGGAGATATATTACAATCATAAATAAATATCTTATGTTCTTGACAGGATTCGCCGATACGTGAGATCATTTTTTTTTTTACAGCAGTAAAACAATAAATGCATATACAGAAAGGTAAAAACAACTACAAAGAGATAAACTACACTACAGGACATTAAATAAAAAAATAAAAACTTATTTGAATATCAAAAACAAACTAGATAATGCATTGTATACATGTAGTTTTTTTTATTTAATTTTTTTTATGTGTAGTTTAGTTATTTCATTAAATAAAAAAATAAATATAAAAACTCCTAAAAAATAAAATAAAAAGTAGATTTTTTTTTTCAAGCAAATTTTTGCCCAAGCAGCTAAATAAGGTGAAATTGAGTTTTTGTGCTTTCACTGACAGTGAAATTGGTATTTTCGTGGCAAAATCAATTTTGCTGAAGTCACTAAGATGACCCCTATTGCCTTTTTTCCTATTTAATCATCAAAGTAAAGCAGCACAATGCAAGCAAGTCATGTGACAGAGCAAACAGCCAATAGCAAGTGAGGAACAAAGCAAAGCACGCTCTTTAATTTCTCTAAAATCACTCCGCTCGTCTCCATGTTTACCCCATGATAAAAATCCAACGCGTTTTTATAAAGAAGCTTCCATTACAAGTTGACAAGAACTCTATTTTCTTTATTAAGGAAACATTTTGCATGTTCTTTCTTTGATTTAACAGCGTGCTATTTCAATTAATAGCCCCAAATAACAGTTCATCGTATAGCTCAGCCTGGAACCTGAATAATTTTCATGTTTTAATCAAGCGACTTTTTTATTTATTTTTTTTCCCTCCCCGCAAGTAGGAAGCGGCCGGTGATATACGACGCTCATTAACAACACTTTAATTGTATTATCAATTCAAGCGAAGGAATGGGGTTTATTACAAAGAAAACAGTTTCAACAATGCTCAATTACATTCGTAGAAATGAAATTCCTCGCTTTATCCCGACGGCGGGGCGCCCGATAAATAAAATATAATTATGTATTTTCTGACCGCTGTCTGTTTGTTTGACTTTCATTAGGCCCGCGCCATGGCGCAGTGTTTTGGTATCGAATGGAGTTAATTAAAAAGCAAAGCTTATGCCCGCTGCTGGTTTAATATATTAGGGGAGTCGGGCGCGAAAATTCCATATTAAGCTCCTGACAATTATTAGACAAAACTGTGTACCTAAGTTTTTACTACATTGATTTTCATAATGACGGCGGCTAAAGATGCGATCGAAACCGTCATGTGCCTGAAAAGGGAAAACGCAAAAATTTATGCGCTAATGAAGGCAAAGTTTATCGACTTGTGTTTGTGTTCGGGTTTGCGGTGAGGTTCATTTATGGTCTGAGAAAATATAAGGTGTTGAGTGATGGAATTACGGTGACAATACCAGCAGAAGAGGTGGCCACCTTGGGCGCTTCAGCAGGAGGAGGGCCACAAAAAAACAACAGGATCTGCAAACTATGGGCCAAGAAAACATTGGTACAATATTGTATACCTGGGTACCACATATGGGTTTGGGGGCTGCTTTGGCCCTTTTGACCTTGTCCCATCTGGATACAATATAGGCAGGGCCAAGAAAACTTTGGTACAATATTGCATCCCTGGGTACCACAAATGGGTTTGGGGGCCGCTCAGTCCCTTTTGACCTGGTTCTATCTGAATAAAGCGTAGACAGGGCCAAGAAAACGTTGGTACAACATTGCATCCCTGGGTACCACAAATGGGTTTGGGGCCCGCTTTGGCCCTTTTGACCTTGTCCCACCTGGATACAATATAGGCAGGGCCAAGAAAACTTTGGTACAATATTGCATCCCTGGGTGCCACAAATGGGTTTGGGGGCCGCTCAGTCCCTTTTGACCTGGTTCTATCTGAATAAAACATAGACAGGGCCAAGAAAACGTTGGTACAACATTCCATCCCTGGGTACCACAAATGGGTTTGGGGCCTGCTTTGGCCCCTTTGACCTTGTCCCAGCTGGATACAATATAGGCAGGGCCAAGAAAACTTTGGTACAATATTGCGTTACTGGGTACCGCATATGGATCGGGGGCCTACTTTGACCCTTCTGACTTCTTCCCCCATGGATAAAGTGTAGGCAGGGCCAAAAAAATGTCGGTACAAAATCGCATCCCTGGGTACCACATATGAATGGGGGTCCTGCTTTGGCCCTTTTGACCTTGTCCCACCTGAATAAAGCGTAGGCAGGGCCAAGAAAATGTTGGTACAACACTGCATCCCTGTTTATCATAAATAAGTGGGCCCTTTTGACCTTGTTCCACCTGGATACAGTGTAGACGGGGGCCAAGAAAGTGTTGGTACAACAATGCATCTCTGGTTACCACAAATGGGTTTGGGGGGGGGGCACTTTTACATACTGATTCTGGTTGAAAAAAGAAACAAGTCCACCCAGTTCAACCAACAGAAAAAAACACACAGGGGGTTATTTACTAAAGGAAAATCCACTTCGCACTTTGCCACACGAATTTGGTGCGAACGGTCCACAAAGTTCTGAATTCGCCGAACAGATGAACGGCCGATGTTCAAGTCGAACATGCGTTTGAGTCGAACACCGAGCTCATCCCTACTGCTGACACTTAATAAATGTCTCTCTAGGTAATCCAGGGAATAGCCACTCGCAACTGGATATTTACACTGTCAGATAAATCCTGGTGTATGGACTTAGCAGCCGACAAATGATTCAAGTTTAGCGAAGTCTCTGCCACAGACTTGGTTGCAAACTTTTAGAAGAACACATAAAGTCTCTTACAGGAACTTAGTTGTAACAGAAGGATGGGAATAGGAACCTTCTTGCGGTATCAGTATCTTGCAGCCAGTTCGGCGATACCATAAGAAATGTGGATTAAATTAGTGTCCATACAGCTCAGCATCCAGGCTCTTACCGAGCAGCCAGCCACGTGCGTGGCCCTCTTCCGAAGAGTCCTCCCCTGGTTGCATGACAAGTTGCTGGGCCTCGACAGCACCGGACCAATCCTCCTTCCAGTTACAGTGCCTCTGACTAGCCAGTTTCGAGACTCGGAAACTGATGGATCTGCACCCCAGGCCATGAGGGCTTCTGGGGGCTGGTCAGGAGGACCAGGACTAAGGAGTCAGAACATACTTCTGGACTGGAACCCAGAACCACGTGACTTCAGCACCTTAAGTATCCTCTCCCGGAATACACAGCGAGACAATGCACCCACTGATAGGCTCAGAGAGAGAGATTGGTACCCAATGTGTCCAACCAGACTGCGTTCCAATGCCTGTCAAAGGTGCTACCTACACCTATGACCTATGACCTATGACCAGGCAGAACATTAGTACAGCCCAGCCAAACTGATGCCAAAACCACAATTTAGAACAATCAACCCCAAGACTCAACTATAGTCTTGGGAAAAAACTAAATTTACAGACATAGCACTCTTCAGGAGTACCGGCGCTACACTCAATAGGGTTTAGGTCTGGAGACATGCTTGGCCAGTACATCACCTTTACCCTCAGCTTCTTTAGCAAGGCAGTGGTTGTCTTGGAGGTGTGTTTGGGGTCGTTATCATGTTGGTATACTGTCCTACGGCCCAGTCTCCGAAGGGAGGGGATCATGCTCTGCTTCAGTATGGTACAGCCATGCATCTCTGGGTATCCCACGTGGGTGGAAGGCCTGTTTTGGCGCTTTTGACCTTGTCCCACCTAGCTACAGTGTAGGACAAGAAGACATTGGTACAATGTTGCATCAATGGATACCACTAACAGGCCTCCTGCCCAATTTCTACATTAGCTTGGCTCCCACTTCCTTGTTCCATGGTTTTCAATGCTTTACTAGGAAACTACAAGGCATACAACTTCTTTCATATGTGGCGGATGCCAGTACTTTACCACAGGGCGGGCATTTTTAGCCTTGTTCCCTTTTTAAATCCTTCTAGAACATCAGTACTCCTAGGCATTTCGCCAACTTGGGAAACGTCAGTTGCTTTCCGTATGTCTCCATCTCTCAAGAGGGCGCCACCTAGTCCCACAGGAGCCAGCTACACAACTATCTCCCTGTCAGGGCTGGGCTCAGCCCTTCCTTCTCTGAGCTGGCTGCTGTTGGTTAAGTGCCAGCTCCTATCTCTCCACAGTGACTCAGCTGTTGATATCCTGCTCGTTAGTCTTGCCTACTTAAGCCGTCCAGTCCAGAGGATCTCTGCCTTCGCCTTGGTCAACATCACAGAAAATCTCCTGCGATCCTGTTCAAGACTTGCTTTGTTGACATCCCTTCTGGCTCCAGATCCTACTTGCTGTTCCACTACATTGATCCCTGACTTCTGGCTTGGCTGACTATCCTTTTCGGTTACTGACCTTTGGCTATGTTTTGACTACATTTGTTCTTTTTACTTTTATTATTAACCACTTGCTTACTGGGCACTTAAACCCCCCTCAGTCCCAGACCAATTTTCAGCTTTCAGCGCTGATGCACTTTGAATGACAATTGCGTGGGCATACAACACTGTACCCAAATGAAATTTTTATCATTTTTTTCCCACAAATAGAGCTTTCTTTTGGTGGTATTTAGTTACAGCTCGGAGTTTTATTTTTTGCTAAACAAACAAAAAAAGATGCAAAAAAAAAAAATCATGTTTTAATAGTTTGTTATAAAATTTTGCAAACGGGTCATTTTTCTCCTTCATTGAAGTGCGCTGATTAGGCGGCACTGATAGGCTGCATTGGTGGGCACTGATGGGCTGCATTGGTGGGCACTGATAGGCTGCATTGGTGGGCACTGATAGGCTGCACTGGTGGGCACTGATAGGCATAGTTAAGGCGGCACTAATAGGCACAGATAAGGCGGCACCGATGGGCACAGATAAGGCGGCACTGATGGGCAAAGATGGGCACAGATAAGATGGCACGGATGGGTGGCATGGATAAGTGGCACGGACGGGTGGCACGGATGGGCACTGATAGGTACCACAGATAGATGGGACTGATGGGCACTGATAGGTGGCACTGATAGGTGGCTCTGATAGGTGGCACTGCTGGGCACTGATGGGCGGCACTGCTGGGCACTGATGGGCGGCACTGGGGTGCAGCACCTTTGAGGCAGATTGGGTGGCACTGTGGGTGTCACTGTGGGTGGCACTGTGGGTGGCACTGTGGGCACTATGGGCACTGACGGGGGGCACTTACTTTTGCTTTTTATTGTACTTCAGGATGGCACTGCGGGAGGCAGGTGGGCACTGGCAGGTGGCAGGTGGTCCCTTGTATTGATGGCCGTGATCGGGACTAATGTCCCGATCACGGCCGCCGGTGATCGGCTTTTTTTTTTTCTCCTCGCGCTGTCAGCGCGAGGAGGAATAATAGCCGATTACCGGCTCCGTTCTATCACATGATCAGCTGTCATTGGCTGACAGCTGATCACGTGATAAGGGGTCGGGATCGACCCCTTGCACGGATCGGTGATCAGGCGAGTCTCATGGACTCGCCGATCACAGAGCGCGCCGCGCGCGCCCCTCAGGGGGCGCGCAGGCCGCTCGTAACCGGGACAACGTCAATAGACGTAGTCTCGGAAATGTAGGTCCGCGCTAATGCTGTCATTTGGCAATAGCGCGGTACCGAAGTGGTTAAACAAGTGTGATTTAACTGTACTTCTGTCTCAGCCTGATTTCATGGTTTCTGACACTCCCCTCTTCTCCAAACTTGGACTGACTCACTCTCTAATAACCATTTATAAGGCGGGGGAAGGGCACCACCTAGTGGCCAAACTAGCAACTGGTCTAACACCCCCTTTCAACAGGGTCTGTGACCCACTGGGAAGTGCACCAGTGAGAGCAAACCTGTGGTCATTGAATGGTGTTCCTGTGCACAATTGGGCTTCTGAAGCCCTCGTTCCAGAAATTAAAATATTGTCAAGAACGGGGGGATTGCAGGTGTCTGGGACCCCTCTCCAGCTGGCAAGCCTATGGAAAATTTTGTGGTGGAACCACAATTTCCTAAAAAAAAAAAAAGAAAAAGCTAAAGGGATTTTGCAGCACATCTTAGTGCAGGAAGGTGGGTTTTTGGTGCTGGTAGTTCTAGGTGAGTATAGAATACTAAGGGTTAGGTAGGTTTGGTTTAGTGCTGGTTGGTTAGATGTGTTAGAGACTGTCTTTTGTAGTGATGAGCCGAACACCCCCCGGTTCGGTTTGCACCAGAACTTTCGAACAGACCGAAAATTTGTGTGAACTTTAGAACCCCATTGAAGTCTATGGGACTCGAACGTTCGAAATAAAAAGTGCTAATTTTAATGGCTAATATGCAAGATACTGTCCTAAAAAGGGTTTGGGGACCATGGGTCAATGCCTAAAATGTTTTTAAAAATGGCCGTTTTGGCGGGAGCACTTATTTTAATGACGATTAAAGTGAAAAAAAAGTGAAATATTCCTTTAAATATCATGCCTGGGGGGTGTCTATAGTATGCCTGTGAAGTGCCACCTGTTTCCTGTGTTTAGAACAGTCCCTGCACAAAATGACATTTAACGGAAAAAAAGTCATTTAAAACTGCTTGCGGTTTTAATGTAATATCTGGTTCCGGCAATATGGATGAAATTCATTGAGAAAAATGGCATGGGTAGCCCCCCCTGCCCATTACCAGCCCTTTTAGGTCTTGTACGGATATTAAGGGGAATATACCCATATTAAAAAAAGGAAAGACGTGGGGCCCTATATACTCAGAACAGCAGTATACAGGCGGTGCAAACAAGACAGGGACTGTGTAGGTTTGTTGTGTTAAGTAGAATCTGTTTGTAATTTTGAACTGGTACATTTTTAAAGTGTAGCTCCAGTCAAAAAATCTATTTTTAAGCTTTTTGGAAAACATAGGGAAGGGTTTTCACCCCTGTATAATTTGTTTTGCCGTCCGTCTTTTTTCATCTCACTTCCTGTTGTCTCCTTCCGTTTGCAAGTAGCAGACGTTTGTAAGTTGGATGTTTGAATGTAGGGGCCTGCTCTATATGCTCTGCAGAAATGGCGGAACAAGGTGTTGGTGTTGCCACAACATTGTAAGCCCTCAAAGTGACTCTTGGTGGGCGCTGGAGCGCCCTGCTGTGAACGATTAGATCAAGAATTGTAATTACATGCCATTGTTGAACAGTGGTAGAAAAATTGGGCCTTTGGTGGTTGTGGTGCTGGTGCCACAACACTATAAGTCCTCACAGTTACTCTCGGTGGGCACAGGAACGGGCCCTGCTGTGAAATATTATATCAAGGATTGTAATTACATGCCCCTGTTAAACAGGAGCTGAAGAATTGGGCCTTAGGCACTGGTGCTGGTGCCACGACACTGCAACCTCTCCAATATACTCTAGTTGTAGTGCAGGAATGAGCCCTGCTGCAAAGCATTGTATCAAAAATTGTAATTAAACGCCCCTGTTAAACAGGGGCTGAAAAATTGGGCCTTAGGCACAGGGGCTTAAAAATTGGGCTGGTGGCATCACCCAGAACCAAAAATGTCCTTCCAACATATCAGCGGAGGAGGAAGAGGATAGACAATCAACATAACAGGACAGTCACTCAGCATCAGCATAGGCAGTCTTGAAGGGATGTGATATTTAAAAAAAAAAATGATTCGGTTACATCAGCTTCAGGTACTTGGTAGCTGTGGGTGATCCAAGACTGGTTCATCTTTATGAAGGTCAGTCGATCAACCAAGTTGGTGGACAGGCGCACCCTATGATCGGTAATAAAGCCACCAGCAGCACTGAAGGTGCATTCCGAAAGAACGCTGGATGCAGGACAGGCCAGTAGCTCAATTTCATACTGTGCAAGCTCTGGCCAGTGATCCATCCTCAAGACCCAGTAAGCCAGAGGATTTTCGGTGGGAAAGGTGTCCAAGTCTGACCTTGCCCCTAGGTATTTCTGCACCATGTAAATCAGACGCTGGCGATGGTTGCTGGAACCGATCATACCTTGGGGCTGCGGACTAAAAAATTGTCTGAACGCATCTGTCAGACGGCCACGTTCTCCACCACTCCTTCTGACCGATGCCTCAGCAACACATTGTCCAGGACCAGGAGTTTGTAACCTCCCAGTCTCTGGGAACGCGTTGCACAGACCTTTCTGCAAGGCCTCCCGGAGATGTCTCATCCTCTGCTCCCTCTGTGATGGCAAGATAAGGTCGGCAACCTTACCCTTGTACCGTGGATCAAGGAGAGTGGCCAGCCAGTAATGGTCCCTCTCCTTGATCTGAAGAATACGAGGATCCTTCCGCAGGCTTTGCAGGATCAGGGAGGCCATGCAGCGTAGGTTAGCTGAGGCATTCGGTCCGGAGTCCTCTGGGCCACTAAGGACAACATGATCCGCAGCTACCTCCTCCCAGCCACGTACAAGTCCACTGTATTCTTGGGACTGTAAATCATCCCTACAAGACTGCTGCTGCTGCTGATGCTGAGTGGCAGCCTCCACCTCCATGCTGACACAATCATCCTCCTCCTCCTCCTCCTCATCCTCTTCCTGTGTGATGGGTGGCACAGCAGGAACACTGTCTGGATAAAGGGGGCCTTGAGAGGCAAGGAAGTCCTCCTCTTCCTGCCTCTGTTCTGCCTCAAGTGCCCTGTCCATTATTCCACGCAGCGTATGCTCCAACAGGTGGACAAGAGGTACAGTGTCACTGATGCATGCACTGCCACTGCTCACCATCCTTGTCGCCTCCTCAAACGGTGACAGAACAGTGCATGCATCCCTGATCATGCCCCACTGGTGTGGTGAGAAAAAACCAAGCTCCCCTGACCCTGTCCTGGTGCCGTAGTCGCACAGGTACTCATTGATGGCCCCCTGCTGCGTGTGCAGCCGCTGCAGCATGGCCAACGTTGAGTTCCACCTGGTGCGCATGTCACAAATAAGGCGGTTCTTGGGCAGGTTCAACTCCTTTTGGAGCTCAGCCAGCCGAGCACAGGCATTAAATGATTGGTGGAAATGCACACAGACTTTCCTGGCCTGCTTCAGGACATCCTGTAAGCCCGGGTACCTGCCCAAGAACCGCTGCACCACCAGGTTAAGGACGTGAGCCACACAGGGCACATGGGTCAGTTGTCCCTGTCGGAGGGGCGGAGAGGAGGTTGGTGCCATTGTCGCAAACCACCATTCCTGGCTTAACCACCTCTCGGCCTGCCCCTGCAGAGCTGACAAAATATCTGCCCCAGTGTGGCTCCTGTCTCCTAAACAAACCAGCGCAAGCACGGCATGGCATCGTTTTGCCTGCGTACTTGCGTAGCCCCTTGAACGCCTATGGAGCACCGCTGGTTCTGAGGACAGAGCACTGGAAGAGGCCATGGAGGAAGAAGAAGAGGATGGGGTGGAGGAGAGAGATTTGTCACAACCAGTAGTAGCATTTTGGAGGCGTGGTGGCAGAACAACCTCCAACACTACTGCACCTTGTCCTGCATCCTTCCCAGCTGCCAGAAGAGTGACCCAATGGGCCGTGAAAGACAGGTAACGTCCTTGTCCATGCCTGCTGGACCATGAGTCAGCGGTAATATGCACCTTACCGCTGACCGCCCTGTCCAGCGAGGCAAGGACATTGCCTTCCACCTGCCGGTAGAGAGCCGGAATCGCCTTCTGTGAGAAAAAGTGGCGTTTGGGGACCTGCCACTGAGGAACTGCACATTGTACAAACTCACAGAAGGGGGCCGAGTCTACCAACTGAAAAGGCAGCAGTTGAAGTGCTAGCAATTTAGCCAAGCTAGCATTCAACCGCTGGGCATGTGGATGGCTGGGAGTGAACTTCTTTCGATGGTCCAGCAGCTGGGGCAGGGAAATTTGCCTGCTATAATCGGACGTGGGTGTACTGCTAGCAGAGTGCCCCGAAGCACTTGGCTGTGACACACCTAATTCTACACCTTCATTCCTCTCAGAGCAGGTTTCAGAGAGGACTGAAGGTCTAGTGGGGTTGGAGATGCCAGCTGATGAGGAGCAAGGAGAGGTCCGCTTTGTTCTTTGGTGTGGGTCTTTGAGGTACGCTTGCCAACGAGCTGCATGGCAGGTCAACATATGTCTGGTCAAGCATGTGGTGCCCAAGCGGCTGATGTTTTGGCCACGCGAGATACGCTTGAGACATATGTTGCAAATAGCAGCGGTGCGATCTGATGCACTCGTCTCAAAAAAGGCCCACACCAAAGAACTTTTAGAATAACGCACAGAGGCAGCGCCCTGCACAGGCGGAGCTCTGCGGTGTGATTCAGTTGGTGTGCTGCCCCTAAGCTGGCCCCCGGAGGGCATCCTGCCTCTTTGGACATGTGCCTCCTCCTCCTCTCTCCTACCAGGCACCCACGTGGAGTCAGTGCCCTCATCATCCCCTCCCTCTTCATCACTGGAGCAAACCTGGCAGTATGCTGCAGCTTGTGGAACATGACTGCCAGATTGCTGTACTTCTTGAGCATCCCCTCTCACTGCGCTCACGCTACTGCCTTCCTCTAGCTGAGTATCATCATCAGAGCCTACAAAACACTGGGCATCCTCCTGGAGCATGTACCCAACACTGTGCTCAAAGAGTTCAGGAGACTCCTCAGAAGGACGTGGTGGGTCTAGGGAAGGAGTCACTGATGATGACATTGAGACGAGGTAAGAGGATGCGTTGGCAGCTGCTTTGCTAGTACCCTGAGCCTGGGTGAGAGAGGATGAGGAGGATGAAGAGGGCTTGGTCATCCACTCTACCAAGTCTTCGGCATGATGCGGCTCAACACGTCCAGCTGCCAAAAATAAGGACAAGCGTGTCCCATGGCCACGTGCTGATGATGGCGATGCACCGCGTCCACGACCAGCACTGTTGTCTCTAGACACAGAGCCTGCTTGCCCTCTTTTATCGGCTCATGCCTGCCTGCCTCTCCTTGTTGGCCTTCCAGACATGGTAATGGCCTGAAGGGAGATGGGAAAACCAGCAATTGGGTAGTGTATATTGTGCTGGAGGCACACAACACCCACTAACTCCTGCAGATGCCTTTATTATAGAACAGGAATTAAAGGGTAGATAGTGGTGTATACTGTACTGTGCTGGAGGCACACATCACCAACTAACACCTGCAGATGGCAGATGGCTCAATTAGGGAAGAGCTATATAGGTGGATATAACAGTGTATACTGCGGTCATGGCACACAGACAACACCCACAATCTCCTACAGCTGACTGAAAGCTCTATTACAGAAGAGCAATATAGCTAGCTATATAGGTGGATATAATGGTGTATACTGCGGTCAGGGCATGCAGACAACACCCACAAACTCCTGCAGATTGCTAAAAGCTCAATTACAGAAGAGCAAGAACGCTAAATCGGCTGATAACGAACGGTGTATACTGTGTTGAAGGTACACAGAGAACTCCTACAGATGCCAACACACTACACAAGGCCGCCGCGCTGGCGGCCTTATATAGTGTGGGGCGTGTACTACACAGCCTGAGCTATGATTGGCCACAGGCATCCTGCCTGTGGCCAATCATG